>NC_057726.1:48221998-48361731 GCF_004010195.1 Chiloscyllium plagiosum
GGAGACATTAAAGTTACCCATGACAACAACACTGTTACTTCTGCACCTTTCCAAACTCTGCCTCCCAATCTGCTCCTCCATGTCTCTGTTGCTATTTGGGGGCCCTGTAGAAAATTTCCAGTAAAGTGACTGCTCCTTTCCTGTTTCTGACTTCCACCCATACTGACTCTGTAGATAAGCCCTCCTCAACAACCTCCCCTTCTACGCAGTGATACTATCACTGATGAACAATGCCACTCCCCATCTCTTTTACCACCACCTTATTCCTTTTGAAACATCTAAACCCTGGAACGTCCAACAACCATTCCTGCCCCTGTAATGTGTAAGTCTCCGAAATGGCCACAACGATCCAAGCACTGATCCATGCTCTGGATTCGCCATCCTTATTCCTGATACTTCATGCATTAAAATAGACGCACTTAAACCATCACACTGACTGCACCTTTGCCCGATCAAGTACCTATCTCTCATCACAGACTCTCTGCACACGGTATCTGGCTGTGCACCACCTGCTCCATCATCTGATCAGTTTCCCAAACTCCACACTCCCCCCCCCACTAATCTAGTTAAACCCTCCCGAAGAACTCTAGCATCCACCCACCTGGGATATTGGTGCCCCTCCAGTTCAGGTGCAACCTGTCCTTCTTGTACAGGTCCCACCTTCCCCAGAAGTTATCCCAATGTTCCATATATCTGAAGCCCTCCCTACTACAACAGCCCTGTATCCAATGCTTTAACTGCACTCGCTCTCTGTTCCTAGCCTCACTAACACATGACACGGGTACCCATCCTGAGATTATTACTCTGCTCAAACTGCCTTCTAGCTTCCAACCTAACTGCCTATACTATCTTTCCAGGTCCTCCTCCCTTTCTCTACCTACGTCATTGGTACCGATATGTACCGTGGCTTCTGGCTGCTCTCCCTCCCCCTTAAGAATCCTGCAGATCCGATCCCTGACCCTGGCACTCAGGAGGTAACATACCATCCAGGAGTCTCACTTGCGACCACAGAATCTCCTGTCTGTTCCTTTTATGATTGAATCTCCCATCACTATTTCTCTGCAATTCTCCCTCCCCTTCCTTTCTGAGCCTGTAGTCAATTTCGCTAACTTAATCCAAGTAATTTTCACTGAACACTTACCGAAACAAATTGCAAAGTTATGGTCTGGGCTGCCTGCTTAAGAATGTTTTGAGTGGTCTAGTCCATAACACAAGCAACCAAATTTCAGATCTTCATCCTGTTTAATAGGTCACTGTCATTCACAAAGCATTCACCCACTTGGCAACCACCTCAGAGTTTTCTGTCTTGTGTTACACAAATAGAGCTCTCTGGTCCTGCTATGCTTTAGCGAATGGCCTCACAGAAGCTTATTTGAATCTGGTCTGGCATGATGATGTTATACTGTAGTTAAATCTGCTGTGCATGCTGAGTTTTAATCCGATTACAGGCGTAAACACAGAGGTCTATAAACAGACAATAATTCTCAGGAAATACAGTTGAACCTTTAATCATCTTGAGGACAAAAAGGGAGAAGCTGTTGTCCAGTAAAGGGCTTCAGTTATGGAAACAAAAATCTGGCTAATACCTAAAAGGCCAACTGCTACTAATTATGGCCAAAGGTTTCCTGTGGAATTTAAGGAATCGAGAACATCACCATTGGGATCTGTACTTAAATGCTAGGCCATGTTTATGAAAGACAGTGCACCATATAGATTACAAACCTCATGAGAGGATGTTCATTAAGCTATACCATGGTGTTTTCCCTCTGCATTTCCTGTTTGGCAAAGTGACTTTTTCAGTGAAAGGGGAAAGTCTTGCTTATGCAAATTACAACTAATTAGCAGAATTAATCACTTATGGCATCCATGATAGGATCATGAATATAACCTTGCAAGTTTTGTAAGGATAGCATAGTTTTTTTTGGTTGGGGAACATTTAAATAACCTAATTTGAGAATACAAATATAGACTACATTTGCATAATTTATTACCCACAATAGTGCAATGTGTTTTGCAAGTTTAGGAAGATAGCTGTGGTTTGACTTCTGGTGAAAAACGTGCTCTAATTAATCTAATTTGCATATGCAAGAAGTGTCCACTAAGAACATTTGTTTTTGCTTTTTAAATAGTATAACCAATATACTCACTTAAACTTCAGAAAAGTAGGATTTCCAATTTAACACTTGCCGGAAGATTTAGTTTAAAATGGAACACTTTGTTCTTCAATATTTCATGTCCCTGAGAGTGATCCTAATATCCCTTTTTTAACAATTTTACATTGGAGTGGCAATTGGATATTGAACCCAATGAATAATATTTTCAAATTGTTATAATTATCTTTCGACACAATGCCAGTCACCATAAAAAAAAGACAGTAGCGTAGATTCTTAGGTGATTTCCTGAACAAAACTCCAAGAGCAATTCTGTCATTTTTGAAAACCTAAGTCAGCAAGAACCATTATATTTATCATGCCTTGGTTCCTGTAATAATATTCTGTCATTAAGTTTGAATCTGCTGATGTTAATTCACATAGCACCATGCTTCAAGGTTTATATCAGGGAACACAATTAGAGCTGGCTCTGTTTACCATGTAGCAGTTATGAAAATGATCTACATTGCATGGATTGCTGAAATGTCACCAGCTGCCAGAAATACTTTTTTGCTCTTCTGCAGAGGGAGATCATGAAAACTGCATTGCATGAAGGAACACAGAACAGGATGAAAAGAGTCACGAAACCATAGAGGGGAGAAAATGTTCCTTTATACAAGGTAAAGTGTAATTGTGTTCCCCAAAATGTAGCACACCCTTTTTTGAAGGGCATAGATAGTTGAGTGATGTCTCTTCATACACTTATCAGGTGTAAGAACAAGTGTTTTAATTAGATATTCTGCCTGTCTGTTGTCCTCTGTCTTATTTTTAAGTGTTGATGTGTGGAATTTCATTGGACCGCTCTATGTTTATAGGCAAAGTACTGCAATGGTTTGCCATTGTTTTCTATAGGATGGCTGACCAAGGAAGTCCCGCTGTTATCACCTGCTATCAGATAACTTGGAAGGATGTAAAAGTTGATGATCAATCTGTTTGCCCACATTATGACTTCACCCTCCATGGCCAATGATTCCTGGCTTTGGACTGAAACTGCAGCTTCTGACCCAGAAATGGGAGCATTGTTACTGCGTAACAAGATGTCCTGAAAAGACATTATTACCCTATAATTCAAATTTGTCAAAGTGCAATGGCCATTTGTTATTTACAATGTTAATTAAATGTATTACCATTATTGCTTTTAATTAAATGTTTGACTAATATCTACCTGCTTCAATGTATTATTCAAATAATTAAATCTTGCGTTAAAATTTTAACTGAAACACTGCTGGATTATTTTGAAAACTAATTATTTAGTGATATCTTGTGAATAATATAGGCAATAGCTCTAAATGGAATATTAGCGGAGACTACTTTAGGCTCCACTCTACCTGATGATATCACACAATCTTGGTGAACGCTTGCGGAATCCAGCCCTCGATCCCTGATGAGGACGGAGGTATTATCCCTGGCTCTTAATAATTATGCTTTGCCATGATAACTTGTACCTATCGCTACAAAGTAAGAAGCTGTACCTTGTTTTAAGACAAGTACCTCTTCTTGTACAGACTAATTGGTAGGTTTACCCTCTGCCATTGTTAACCAAATAGACCCGTAGACGTAGTGTATAAAGACAATTGGTGCAGCACCCTATCCCAACCATTGCCGGGTCAGCAGTGGAATTGTTCCTTAAATACACCAATGTAACAACCATGATAAAAATTGAACTTTTAAAATTCATTTATGGGATATGAGCATCATTGCCTGGTCACCACTTATTGCCCATCCCTAGTTGCCCTTGAGAAGGTGATGGTGAGCTGTCTTCTTGAACTGTTGCATTCTGCCTGATATGGGTTGACCCACAATGCCATTTGTGAGGGAAAGCCAGGATTTTGATCCAGTGGCAGTGAAGGAATAGCGAAACAGTCAGTTCGGATATAATGCGATAGTTCTCATGCGATCTCGCGTTTAAGAAAATCGCGCAATAGCCACGCCATTTCAACTAACGGGGTTGGAATCGCATTATAGCCAATACAGGTAAGGAAAGTTCAGATAATGGTCTAAGTTCTTCAGTCGCATTAAAACTAATTCACATTGAAGACATATGCATCATAGCAGAATTGACTGTATATTTCCAAGTCAAAATATTGAATGGCTTGGAGAGGAACTTGCAGGTGGTGATGTGCCTGAGTATCTGCTGTCCAGGAAATTTCAGAAGACAGTGGATTTACTACTTTAAGAATGTTATCGCTTTAAGAATAATCAAACAGGCATTCAGAAGCTGCAAGGAATTGAATTGAGGAGTCTTCTGCAGAATTCATGGAAAGAATAGCAATGGAAAAACAATTCTCTAAGCTAAAATCCTCCCCTCAGGGCTCACAAGAGATGTAGGAAAGATAGTGTGAGCTAGGGAGAGAGAGTAAAAAGACCTGTCACACTTGGTAGTTACAGGGTCCTTAGACAACGAGGAACTGTAGGAGGGAGTCTCAATTCAAGGCTTATCTGAGAAGCAAACATTTCAAAAGTTTCAGGAATAATGTTCTCAGAGGAGATGGACAGCCTCACCACAAGAGACCAACAGAACCTATACAGTTTGTAAGGTATAAACTTTCTTTAAACCCAGGTGCCAAACCAATATAAAGAATAAGCCAAGCAGCTAATACTCAGAGTCAGCACTATGCAACAAAACAGTCTCACAGTAAAGCTGTGCCTAGCTGTGACAGAAATGTGTCAAATTCCAGAAGATGAGCAGAAGTAAGATACAATTCCAAAGTAGAAAATAGCCAAATGCTTGCTAATGTGAAAGAATACCTACCACTGAAAAATATACCGAAGACATTCCTCAGGGAAGTTGGTGATGCAGCTGGCTCAGGTTTGGCAGAACTTGGGTGCATCAATAGACATCTCATTATTCTAAGTTTGATATAGGGCAAGTGTTACAGTCCTATCAGATTAAATACCTTGGTTGAAGTGACAAAAGTTACAGTGTACACAGATTAGGCTACATGCTCCAGATGAAATAACTCTTAAGTGTAAAGGTATGGAAAAGGTAATGCTAAAGCACAAACAGTGTGAGAGAGTTGAAAATGTTTTGCTTTTGAGTTTATATATGCCTTGATCTCAACATCCTTGAAGTAGCAGAAGGAGATCAAGCAATTCTAAGATATCAACTGATTGCTGCCCAACCAGGTAAGGGGAAATCAGTAGAAGATTTGATTGGGATCGCGAGGTTCGTGGTGGAACCCTGAAAGAAAAAAGAATCTATTGACAATATCTATGGTGGCTCAAAAGAATTGTTGCATATTGGCAACATGAAGGAAGTCTGTGACTTGACAGGAGTGGTAGACATGCTTCAATAACATATTTCTATTCCCATCATCATTGAAGCATGTCGGAAAGATCAAGTGTGTTTATCAGAAAAACAAATGTGTTAACAAGAATGAGCTGTACAACCCATTTCAGCTTATTGCCAAATCTTTAACTGATGTTTCCTGAACAAATGGAAACAATAAAGGTCACTTTGAAGCCAGGTGATGAGCTGATACAAGTTCACAAGCAAACTTTGGTCCTTTGTCTTTTAAAGAAGAATGATGAATCCCAGTTGCAACAATACTTCAAAGTAAGAAGTAATGCTCTAGTACCATGACTGAGGAAGTACAAATGTCTGGTTCAGCAAGAAACCATCCACTGAAGGCAAATGAACATGTCCAACCTACTCAACCAGTTGAAGTAAAGTCCTTCAATGCTTCAGTTCAGATGTGTCAACTGATTAAGAGTCAATAGTTGCTTGAACAAAGTGACAACGAGCTACATATAACTCCATGAAAGCCAGACCAATGTGAACAGATTCAGGAGATGATCAAAAACAGGAAGTTATTGGTTCTGAAGATCCATGATGCCATGAGGTAAAAGAACTTGTTTCCACAGAGCAGCCATTTTTCAGGAAGGATATACATGAGATTAACCATCTCTTAGGTAATGTTATGAGGCAACTATGTGAGATAGTGAAGCAGAGTTCCTCCGCAAAAAGAAATCATATGATTAAGGGTCCTCCAAAGAAAGTGATGGACAAGCTATTTGGATATGATTACCTGTGAAGGACATCCAAGGGATAAAGGATTCTCCAGTAGAGAAATGATCTCCGAAATCTACAGTGCTCAAGCCAAGAACCTACCAATCTCCCAGGTCCAATAAAAGTGCAATCTAGCAAAATTGTAACATTTCTAGACTGCTTGAATTTTTGAAGCCAGGAACCTCAGAGATAGTGGAATAGTGGTAAATATAAAAGTGCTTGTATACCTGAATATATAAATGTAAACTATGGGGAAGTAACTTCTGGAGAGATGTTCTATAGTATAAAATAGTACTAATAAGGGTAATGTTAGAGACTGCATTCGGTTCCCTCCAAGGTGATGATGTTTCATAGTCTTGGTCTAGGTCCTGATGTGGCCAGAGGCCTCACCCCCGGCTCCATATAGTCTTTGTAATTATGTTTAATTAGACATTGTGAGTCATATCTTGCTATCATGTAATACACTACATTTATTGTGGTAATGCTGGTAATGCTTCTTTTTCACAAATAAATGACAGAACAAAGCTTAGGGAAAACCATAAATCTTCAATGCATTTTTGTAGTTTTTGTTAATTTTGGATATATTGCTGACTTCAAATAATATTCAAATAAACCGTGAAGTATCCCTTTCTATGATTAGAATGTTAGTGATTGTTCTCATTCTCTGCTAGAATTAATTGTTTTCAAACTGGGAAAACTACAAATATTTAAAGAGTTTCTCAATTATGGTGTTGTGCAATTCTAAACCTAAAAAAAAACATTAACATTCTATCCTTTTGTTGGTATTTCACATAATACTGTACAGTCTATTGTTAAATTATACTGTTGTTTATCAAAATTCTGATGTTGTATTATAGCAGATTCTTAAACAAGTTTATAAATATGAAATGTTAACTTGGTCATATGAAATAAGTCCACCATTATCTGCATTGTGTTTTTTTATTGAGGTCCATTCAGAGTTTTTATGCTCCCTTTTAATACTTATTCATTATTAAAATCCACCAAACATACTCAGAGCTGCAGTAAGATCTCACACAAAACTAAACATTAGATTTGTACCTGTAAGTTGTAGACAGTATTTGGCGCATTAAACACTGCTTTTGCAGATATGAAAAACTGAAAATTCAGAATTGTGCTAGTATTCCAAGTGCCAGCTGCTATTCACTTATTGTTGTATTTGTTCTATCTGTTTGAGATTGACACGTAATTCCCTGCTTTGTGAAGTGCGCTACCCTATGTAGGGATCAGGGCTATTCAGTATTGCTGCTGAGAGTCTCATAATTATGCCTGACTAGAATATTGTTGTACTTGTGGCTATAATGCAATAAGCCATCTTGCTCACTGAGAACAGTGTCTCTTCATTAAGGATGATACAGTGTGTTTCCTCGACCATTGATCGTTAAATAGTCCCGAGTCAACAATATGGAGAAAGAAGGATTGGTGGAAGTGAATTACCTCAAATACCCTTACTCTATGTTACAGACCGGACAGATGGCTGGTATCGAAATTTACCTTACAATATTCCCATGAATTACTTTGAAACACTTTATTATGTAAAAGCTGCAACATAAATTCAAGTTGTTGTTAAATTGTCATCTCCAGAAAATAAAGAAAACTAATTTTTATAAAAATGTTTGTAGAAATGATGGCAGTCAGCTATAAACAGCTCTCGATCAACATACGGTAATTGTTTTCAAGTTCATTTTTGAACAGTGCTTGTTTCGTGCCTCCAATTTACAAACCTCAGCTTGTTTTGCATGACAGTCACTAACCTGTTGAGTTTTTCTGGGTCCCATAGCTCAGTGATTAGAGTACTGGACTTATAAACCATGGACTTTGTGTTCAATCCTTGCTGATGTATTTCAAAACTTTAATAGGTTGTTGAGGTACAGTGGTAGTGCCTCCACTTCTGAGCCAGGATGAAGGGCTTATGCCTGAAACGTCGATTTTCCTGCTCCTTGGATGCTGCCTGACCTGCTGTGCTTTTCCAGCACCACACTCTCAACACCAATTACCTCAATAAGCCTGTCAAAACAGCTGAGTGAACTCTTGGGTTTCAAACAATAGATTCGGAATGATAAAATTAGATTAGATTAGATTACTTACAGTGTGGAAACAGGCCCTTCGGCCCAACAAGTCCACACCGCCCCGCCGAAGCGCCACCCACCCATACCCTTACGTTTACCCCTTACCTAACACTACGGGCAATTTAGCATGGCCAATTCACCTGACCTGCACATCTTTGGATTGTGGGAGGAAACCGGAGCACCCGGAGGAAACCCACGCAGACACGGGGAGAACGTGCAAACTCCACACAGTTAGTCGCCTGAGGCGGGAATTGAACTCTGGTCTCTGGCGCTGTGAGGCAGCAGTGCTAACCACTGTGCCACAGTGTTCAGACACCGTGCATAATATCTGAAGCATCATTGTTATCGAGGAGCGTTTGTAACATTTCTCAACACCAATTACCTCAATAAGCCTGTCAAAACAGCTGAGTGAACTCTTGGGTTTCAAACAATAGATTCGGAATGATAAAATGTAATAATATCTGAAGCATCATTGTTATCGAGGAGCGTTTGTAACATTTTTGCTTGATCTCTACCTCAACTTCATGTTCGGCAGAAGATTTTCTCTACACACAGTTATGTATTTCGTTAATTAATCCACAACATGTTGTGGATATCACAGTGTTTCACTACCTTTGTAACAAAGGCCATTAGTAGGCTGGAGTGTATAGGAATTCACTGCCTTATATTTATCTCTATGAAAGATGTGTCTGATCCACCAGCGCTGCTATTGATGGATTAAGCCAATTCGAAGCTCTCATTCCACAAGGTAATAAAACTGTTTGTTCTGGATTTGGTCAGAGTGTTTGATCCCCAGCAGAATTCTGCAGTAAGTGGTGGCATCACTGTTTAAATAAGCTTCAGTTTATACAATTTGGCTCTCAGTGTAATACGAGTATTGAGAGGTAGGTATTTTAAACAAGGGCTCTTTTAAGATGAAATGCTGTAAACTACAGAATGGGGGTTAGCTGGGACAAAGCTGTAGCCTCAATTTCGTTGCCTCAAAAAAGGTTTGGATTGGGCAAGCTACAGCATTGTAATGCATTGATAGCACACTCACATTTGAGCTCCTTGCTGGATTTCACCATCAAAGCCAACCCTAATCACACTGTTGATTGCCTGAGAAGCGAGTCATTATCATGAGTAGTGACCTCAGGATAAAGCTAGTCTTCAAAGTTCAAAACTAGCTTGCATCTTATAGTCATTGAGGCATAAATCATGGAATCAGGCCCTTCGGCTCAACTCATTCATGCTAACCAGGTTTCCTAAACAAAAGGTGCTGGGTGACTAAAACAGGGGCTTATAGACCTGTAGGCGCTGCACCTTAGCTAGAAAAGGCAGAGAATGGCAACATGAGAGTGGGTGATCTCCAAAGTATTTGAACACTGTATTAAGGTCTTGGTGAACAAAATGGAAAAGAGGAGTGATGTTAGATATCTGCAGGTGTCAGGATGACCTCCAGGCATATGGACAGAAAGTCAAGGACCATATAGCCCAACAATGTCAGTGACCAAGCGCAAAGCACCAGAATGCATTGCTACAAGAGATTCAGAGATGCCGGTGTTGGATGGGGTGTACAAAGTTAAATATCACACAACACTAGGTTATAGTCCAACAGGTTTAATTGGAAGCACTAGCTTTTGGAGACACAACCTCCTGATGAAGGAGCAGCCGTCCGAAAGCTAGAGCTTTCAATTAAACCTGTTGGACTATAACCTCGTGTTGTGTGATTTTAAACCTTGTACAAGAGATTCACTAACTTTGCAATTGTGGTCATGGTCAGAAAAAATATCTTTAAATGCTCCATCTAACAAAGTGCACTATTAACCTCAGACATGACTCAGCTCACCACAACTCTATCAGTCAGACTGAGAAATGGGGCTATGTTTTACCATGTAATTGGTTGCCAATGTAAGGTGTGGCCATGGGTCCTGTCATCAGCAGAGTCACATTCCCAATTGCTTTTGGCCCTGCTAATATCCATCTTCAACAAAATCCATCTCATAATAACATCTGCATTCCAGCTCTCACCTCCAGCCTGCTTTTTCATTCAATGAAATGTGCACTCGTTTGCTTCATCCTTTAATAATTTCAGTTCATAATAACTGAGAATTTGGAGAAGATTTGTAGCTCAGGTTATAAATTTGTTTGCTGAGCTGGTAGACTTTCTCAGGCGCTTGGTCACACATGCTCGGTAACATCATCAATGGGCCGCCGGTGAAGTATTGGTGTTCTGCCCTACTTGCTAACTATCTGTCTCGGTTTGTTATGGTGGGTGATATTATTTCCAGTTCTGTTTCTGAGAGATTGGTAAATGGGGTCCAAATCTATATGTTTGGTAATGGAGTTTCGGTTTGTTGGCCCACAAACCTAACAACACACTGAAACAGCTCCTGATGAATTTAAAGGACCCCATACTAACAACCAGCAGAACGTACGCCATATAGAAAATACCCTGCAAGGACTGTAATAAACATTACACTGGACAAATAGGCAGTAAGCTAGCCACCAGGATACATGAGCACCGACTAGCCACCAAACGACATGACCAACTATCACAGGTATCCATACACTCTGACGAAGAGGGACACCAGTTCAACTGGGATAATACATCCATCCTGGGACAGGCCAAACAAAAACACATACGGAAATTCCTAGAGAGCTGGCATTCAAACCAGAACTCTATCAATAAACATATTGATTTGGCGCCCATTTACCAACCTCTCAGAAACTGAACCGGAACTGATATCACCCACCATAACAAACCGAGACAGATAAATAGCAAGTGGGGCAGAACACCACCACTTCACCAGAGGCTCACTGATGATGATGTTAGCTAGCATGGTGACGAAATATCTGCAAAAAAATCTACCAGCTCAGTGAGCAAATTTACAACCTGAGTTAATAATAATCTATCGATCTTAGTTTGAAAATTTACAATTGGTCTAGCATCAATTGTCATTTGAGGAAGAGAGTTTCAAACCTCTAACACTCTTTGTGATTTGGAGTGTTGACTAATTAAATCAGTATAATTTTTAAACTATATCCCCCTCCCCCCTCTCCTTTAACCCTCAGCTGTAGGCTCCCCAACCTATAGAAGTAATTTATTTCTCCCTATGCTCTGGTCAATGTGGATCTTGCTGATGTTGATCTTGCTTTGTGCCCCTCCTGTGCAGCTGTAACCTTATATGCCTCACTCTGTCTAAGCACCCTATGATCTGTATGCCTTTGTTTACTATGATTGCAAACTGCTTGCAAAACAAAACTTTTCACTGTACTTAGGTAACTGTAACTACAATAAATAAATTAATCAAATCAATCAATCTGCGTGTCACCTCAATATTTTGAAAAATCAATCAAAACAGCCCTTAACTTTCCATGTTTTATGGTATAAACGACATTATTGTGTCATCTCACCTTACAATTGAACTCTTGAAGTTCTGGTGTCATCAATGTTTTATTCCCTCAAGCTCTAACTAATCTTCGAAAAGGTCTGGTGCCCAGACCATTCACAGTGCTCCAGCTGTGGGTAAACACAGGACCTCGTACAACTCAAGCATGACTTCTACCTCCCTTTCATGTTTTTTTTAAATTTAATTCAGAAAGGGGATGTGAGTATAGCAGGTATGACACTTGATGCCCATTGTTAATTCTGAAGAAGGGTCACTGGGCATGAAACATTAACTCTGTTTTCTCTCTACAGATGCTGCTAGACCTATTGGAATTTTCCAGCAATTCCTGTTTTTGTTTTGGTTTCCTTTGCACTAATTGGCCTTCCAAGTTATTTCATAAGGTGATTAAGAACCAACTACATTGCTGGAACCATATGTCGGCCAGACCAGGTAAAAGCAGCAGATATCCAGCACGAAAGGAAGGTAGTGAAGCAGATGGATTTTTACAGTGTGGTGCAGCAACCTGGGGTCTAGTCAGATGTGTGGCAGAATCAAATGTAAAATTTGATGCAGTCCATCTCAACCATGGATAGAGACAAAAGAAAACTGCAGATGTTAGAATCCAAAATAGACAGGCAGGAGGCTGGAAGAGCACAGCAAGCCAGGCAGCATCAGGAGGCAGAGAAGTCGACTCTTCTAGTGTAAGTCCTGAAGAAGGATTACATCCGAAATGTCCACCTCCTGATGCTGGCTGGCTTGCTATGTTCTTCCAGCCTCCTGCCTATCTATCTCAACGATGAGACATTATACTCATAATGGAGTAGAGTGGCGCTGGAAAAGCACAGCAGTTCAGGCAGCATCCGAGGAGCAGAAAAATTGACGTTTCGGGCAAAAGCCCTTCATCAGGAATACAGATTTTGCCCGAAACGTTGATGTTCCTGCTCCTCGGATGCTGCCTGAACTGCTGTGCGTTTCCAGCACCACTCTACTCCAGAATCTAATTTCCAGCATCTGCAGTCATTGTTTTTACCATTATACTCATAAGCAGAGTTAGGTAAAGGCAGGTTTCCAGTCAAATAGGATTGGTGTTAAAAATCTTGTTCATGGCTCACCCTGATTCATTAATTTTCAGCTTTTGATCTTATCAAACTCACCAAGCAAGCTAGGCATTAGGAAAACTCAACAGAGGGGGAACCTGGTGAATTTTGCCTGGAGCTTGCTCCATGTTGGATACGGGGGGGCACCAATTAGTCCAGGCATGCTCCATGGGCACCAGTCAGATGCCCCCTCATGTCCACAGACATCAGCATCTGACATGTGACTGCCTCTAAGAACCTTGTGACACACCTCTGGTCCATTTACAGTACACTCCAGCACTTGAACACTGCAGCTCGGGCCGTATTGATAGCTATTGCTGTAGTGCAGTGACAAGAGCACTGTGCTTAGGTTTGCACAGAAGCTTTGAAGTCTTAAAACTATCTTCCACACTCGCCAAACCACTCTCTGCAGATTTTTTAAGATCTCCAGTCCACTTAGTCTTCAATTTTAGGTGTCACAGCACCACATTCAAGTGCAGAGCATTATGTAGTTTTGATTTTCTTTTCAGGTAAGATCTTCCATACAAAACTTGCATTTATGCAGCACCTTTAATCTGGCAAACCATTCCATGGAATTTCACGGGAGCATAATCAAAGGAACAATGGGCAACAAGCTAAAGTAATAAATTTAGGCAGGTAACATAAAACCTGAATCAAGGAAGTTAGTTTAAAATAGATCTTATAGGAGGAGAAAGAAATGCAGAGTCAATAGGATTTTGGAGAGAGTTCCAGATTATTTGGCTGAAGGAACAACTCCCACAGGTGAGGCAAAGTAAGGGGGAGGTGAACTAAAGTCAGGGTCTGAAGAATGGCATGTTTTTGATTGGGAGATTGTGGAGATAGGGCATGGCTAAGTCGTGCATAAACTGAAGCAGGAGGATAATAATTCCAAATTTGAGGCTTTGGGGACAGGGAGCCAATGTTGGGTATTAGTGGTTAGTGAGGGCAGGCGTGATGGATGAACAGGAAAAGATATAGACAAGTGAGTTTTTGATGAATTGAAGATTATGGAGGCTGAAACATGGAGGATGAAGGGGATAGGGGTGGATCATCCAGACAGCATTGTAATCGTCAAGTCTGGAAGCAACAAAGGAAAGGATGTAAGTTTCAGCATGTAGACTGAAGCACGAGCGGACTCAGTTTATATTACAGGCTTGGAAATAGACGGTGCTTGCATGGAGAGGTTGTGAGGTCAGATGCTCAGCTCGACAGGGGAGATGAGATCAATTTCAATAGACCGGTGCAGAGTTTATTGCAGTGATAGTCAAGATTCAATCCTCTGTAAACATTTGTTATTAATAGAGACTGCATTATTTTCAGTCAGTCAGTCGTTTAGTGCACATACACCTTTAAAAACATTTCTAACCTTGGACATATTCTACATATTGCTGCCTTGTGAGTCATTGACTTTGAAAGCTCTCCATATAAAATAAAATTCAAATCTAAACCTTTCAACATTTCGAAGAGGAACTTAACACCAGAATAAAAGTATTACTTGTTTTGCACTGAAACTAAAAATACAAAATGTGACACTGCAATATTAAAAAATGAAAGTACATTTTCCTTATTCTTCCCTTTTATCTAATAAAGATTGAGCTGCAATAAATCTGGCTTGCACTGAGTAGCCCAAGAAAGAATTACCAATCAATTCTGCTGCACCATTTATTTTAATATCAATTAGCTATTTCAGACACTTTCTCACCTGTCATTTTTTGCTGCACTTACTAATTACAATAAAATGGCGATATAGAGTACTAAACATTTCTACTGTAGTGTGCCAGTTTTTAAACCTATTTTGTGTTGTCATAAGTGTCCTACAAATTTCTAAAAATGTAAGAGATAAATTCAAGATTTTTCACAATAAATTCATTCCTCTAATTTTCATTTCTCATAATGGGCTCACATATAAATATTTCCAACTAAATCCACTGTAACAGTGAGAGAGTCTATTTTCCATGGTTTTCATGTGTTTTTCATATGAGCTCATGGAAGCAAAAGCACCTTTTTTAATCATGGAAAATATTAACAGAGCAAAATAAAATGTAAGCAAATGCACTGCCTGAAAATATGGCCTGCTTTAAATCTGTTCCTCAATAAGATTTGTTCAAAGCATCAAGAAAATCCTTGTTTGCTGGGATGCATTGGGCTGAATCTTACCAGAAATCGGCTAAATATCACTTGTGTTGAGTTTCATGGAGGATTTCTCACCACAAGGCCAAGCAATACTGCTGTCTCCAACTTGCCTCATTAACTATGAACCATGCCCCTGTGGTATCCCACTCATCCAATGTCAGCCCAATTCTACCACTAACCATAGCCAGAAATTTTCGCCACTGTCTGGACATCTTGGTGTCGGTGTCATATTTAACAAGCCATTGCATATCTAGACAAAAGTGTTGGTCCCAATCTGTCCTGCACAGTTCCAAATATTTGCTTCAGACATGGCAGATAAAGGGAAATCAGTGGCTCCTTTGTAGCAGACAGCCTTAAACCCTGGTGGATGGGGTGGTGCAGAGGTTAGCCACCCTTGCCTCCCAGGTCTGTCTGTGGGGGTTATAACACCAGACTGTGCCAGCCAGGCTTGAGGATGCCACATGGATCAGTGCAATCTCCACATACTGGAGAAAACCCAGCAGCATGGGAAGAATATCAATTACCTTCTCCGCACTGCCAGGGAAGGTGCTAACATTTCTCTCTGCTACCTCACACTCATGCTATCTCTGCGCTGCACTCACCTAGCACCAAGGCTCATGAATTACCATTCTCACCGACACATGCAGCATCTTCTCTCACTCGCTCTCACCCACCCTCATACTAATAACCTTGCATGGCTTTTGTGCCTCTCGCCTTCTCACCTAAGACACTTTTCTCACACCTACACCATTCCTAATAGCTGTGCCACTTACTTCCATCACACTCAGAAACTCCTATTCATTCACTCCAGGAGATAATGGCTCACAATATGGTAGAATAAACCACGTTTTTACCAAAGAGAGAAATATAATATAGTATGTGGGAGAAAACCTGTTGCCACAGCGACACAAAATTAAGGAAGAAGTAGTGGGTACACCATTACTACTTAAAGTTGACATGATACCTGGACCAGACAGGACCCAAAGATTTTGAAGAAAAATGTGTGGAAATTGAAGGGCCACTATCCATAATCTTTCAGTCTTCCCTTAGCTTGGGACAGTGCCAGAGGTCTGAAGAATTGCAAACATGATGGCCTTGGTCTAGGAAGGTTGTGAGGATAGGCCGGCATTTACATACCAGTTAGTTTAACTTCAGCAGTTGTAAAACTTGTAGAACCAATTTTTCGGGAAGTAATCAGGTGAACAGGAAAACAGTTTGCTTAGAAAGAGTTAGTATGGATGTCTAAAGGAGAAATTGTTTAACTAAATTGCTGGGGGGTTTTGAAGAGGCTGATGAGGGCAATGCTATTGGTGGAGTGTACATGGTTTTTCAGAAGGCATTTGATAAAGAGCAACACCACAGACTTGTGCGGAGAATTAAAGGTCTTGATATGAAAGAGATAGTAGCAATGTTGATACAATATTGGCTGATTGATAGTAAACAGAGAGTAATGGTCAATGGATATTTTTTAGGCTAGAGGCAGGTTTGCAGCGGAGTTCCTCAGGAATTAGTATTACGACCCTTGCTTTTTCTGATATATAGAACGACCTCAGTTATCTGAACAAAATGGGTGGGGACCATTTTGTTTGGATAACTGATTGTTCAGATAACTGATTGTTCGGATAATGGAACCTTGAGATCTTGTTTGGATAATCCGAAATTTGGATAATTGATGTTTGGATAACAGAGGTTGTTCTGTATATTACTGTTACAGATCTTGGTATACAGGAGCAATTACAAAGTTTGCAAATGATACAAAACTTAGAAGAATTGGGGTTGACAATGTAGAACTAAAACAAAACATAAACAAGTTGGTAGAGCACATAGATGGGTGTCAGATGATGTTCAATGCAGAGATGTATGAAGTGATGCATTTTTGTAAGAAGACATTGAAATAAAATATAAAATATGGGTTACAATTCTAAATGGGGGGGGATGGTGTGAGGAAGGGGAAGTGCAGGAGAAAGGGACCTGTGCGTGTGTGCACACACTGATCGTTGAAAGTGGCTGGACAGGTAGAGAGAGCAGTATGTAAAACACACAGTACCCTTGACTTAAATCATAGGAGCATACAGTACAATAGCAAGGAGGTAATCGTGACTTATATAAAACATTTGTTAAATCTCAGTTAATGTATTGTGGACAGTCCGGATGTCACATTACAGGAAGGATGTGAATGTACTGGGGACAGAGCAGAAGTGGTTGAAAAGAATGGTCCTGGGAATGAGATTTGATTCAGATTTGAGGATAGATTGAAGAGGTTAGGACTTGTCTCTTCGGAGAAAGGAAGGCAAAAAGAAGATCTCATCGAAGTTTTCAAAATCATGAGCGATTTGAGAATAGATAGGGAGAAATTGTTCCTGCTTGTAAAAGAAGAAAAAGAATGAAAGTACAGATTTAAAGTGATTTGCAAAATAAGCAAGAATGATATGAGAAAAATCATTTTCATTCAGTGATTAGTTAGGGTATAGAATGCACTGCCTGGAAGTGTGATGGAGGCAAGTTCAATTGAGGTATTCAAAATGATTATTTGTATAAAATAATAAGCAAGGGCATATGGAAAAAGTGAGAGATTAGCATTGCTGAATGGACAAAGTGCAAAATGGCAAGACAAAGCAAAGATGCTGTAAGCAACAAAATAGGTTCAAAGTGAGTGCGTGCTAAAAGACTAAGTGAGGAGTGTGCTGGAATGGGTGCCAGAACCTGCAAGCAAAGTGTCCTTGTAGCAGTATTCCAATGAGATGTGCCGGTGTGCTCTAACATACAGCATTGAAGTGCAAAAGCGCATAGTAAGTGAATTAGAGATGTGCCATGATGATGTAGTGAGGTTGGCTTATGCCATTGTTTGTGGACATTGGGCACATATGCTTAATGCCCATGGAGTTTGCCCTGAGACATTCAGGGCTAGAGATCCAGAAAAGCAAGTGGCGAGCTGGATTTGCCAGGTAACTGCATTGACTTTCAAATCAGGAATTCTCATTGTCCAGTTTCTATCCACCAAGTGAGAGATTTCGAAACTGCATATCAATGAGGTGGGATTATGTAATAACCAAGGTAATAATGAGTGATAATCTGTAAAAATATGGCTCTCAATATTCATTAATGAGAATGTTGTCTCACTGTTCAATACTAGCTTTGAAAATTGAATATTTTGCTCTCGATGTCAAATAGGTCCTCGTTTCCCATCTCACAGAATTATCCCAACATTCTCACCATGGCCCAATTCGCTCAGGGGCTAAGAATGTTCTGCACTTTGTCATCTGTTCTTACTTATTACCTTCCATCTTCGATCCATTTAATGATGTTCTCTAGTAATTATCCTATAACAGAAGTAAAGCAAAATATGCTTTTGTTGGAGAAGATTCTACAAATGCACGATTTTTACCTATTTTTCTTGATTGTCACTCTCTTCCATCTCTGAGACTTTAATAAATTCCTCTCAACAAGAGATGATCAAATTATTGCTTGCTGGTTTGTCATTGATTGGCACATGTGTGGTGCAAATTTTACTTTCAACCCAAGATTGGATATTGTCCAGGACTTGATGCATGGTGTACATGTAACTCCAATATGATTATGAGTAGAAAGTGAGGACTGCAGATGCTGGAGGTCAGAGTCGAAGAGTGTGGTCTTAGAAAAGCACAGCCGGACAGTCAGCATCCAAGTAGCAGGAGATTCCTGATGAAGGGTTTATGCCCAAAACGTTGACTCTCCTGCTCCTTCGATGCTGCCTGACCGGCTGTGCTTTTCTAGCACCACACTCTTCAATATGATGAACTCTTTACTACTATCTGGATAATCAGGATGGGCAATAAATGGTGACCTAACCAGCCACACCCACATCCTGTGAATGGATATAAAAAAGGACAACTAAGTTCCTTTATGCCAGGTATTACTTCAACCAGTGAAGAGTTTATTCAGTGAATCTCATTGAGATTTTGCTTGGCCTGCTTAATACCACAGTCAGTCAATTGCTGCCTTCATGTCAAGGGCAGTCTCTCTAATCTCTCCTTTGGATGTCAGTTATTTTCTCTGTATTTGGACCAATAGTGTAATGAGGTCAGGAGCTGACTGTCTCTGGTAAAACCAAACTGAATTTTAGCTCAGTTTAAACAGGTTATTGACATGCAATTGCTATTTGTTAGCACAGTCAACAAGACCTTGAATAGTTTTAACAGGTTGGTTTTGTCCTGCTTTTTATGGATAAAGCATTTTATTAAGGCTGAGATAGATTCTTGATCAGTAGGTGAATCAAGAATTATGGGGAAAGAGCAGGAAAGTGGACATGAGGAACGTTAGATCAGCCATGAACCTCTTTTTCTGAAGAAGAAACTGAAAAGAATGATGAGGGCGGAGCAATAGACATTGCTTACTTGGACTTTAGTGAAGCTTTTGACAAGGTTACATATGATAGACTAGTTCACGTGGGATTCAGGGTGAGCTTGCCAATTGGACACAAAATAGGCTTTATGACAGGAGAGAGACTGTGATGGTTTTTTGGACTAGAGGCCTGTGATGAGCAGTGTT
Source organism: Chiloscyllium plagiosum (assembly GCF_004010195.1). Classification (NCBI taxonomy): domain Eukaryota; kingdom Metazoa; phylum Chordata; class Chondrichthyes; order Orectolobiformes; family Hemiscylliidae; genus Chiloscyllium; species Chiloscyllium plagiosum. Next base: position 48,241,373 of record NC_057726.1, read on the forward strand.
CCACGGAGATTGGTACTGGGTCCGCTTTTGCTTGTCATTTATGTAAGTGATTTAGATAAGAACATGGAAAGCATGGTTAGTAAATTTGCAGATGACACCGAGATTGGTTGTATAGTGGACAGTAAGGAAGGCTATCTAAGGTTACAAGGGGATCTTGATCAATTGGGTCAATGCGCTGAAGAGTGCCAGATGGAGTTTAACTTGGATAAATGCGAAGTGTTGCATTTGGTAAAACAAACAAAGGCAAAATGAATGGACAATGAAGAAGGTTGCCTCAGAGTACAACAAGATCTTGGTCAGATGGATTAAGGAGTGGCAGATAGAGTTTAATTTAGATAAATGTGAGGTGCTGCATTTTGGAAACGCAAATCAAGGCAGGACTTATACACTTAATAGTAAGGTCCTGGGGAATGTTGCTGAACAAAGAGAACTTACAGCGCAGGTTCATAGTTCCTTGAAAGAAGAGTCGCAGTTGAAAGGATAGTGAAGAAGGCATTTGGTATGCTTGCCTTTGTTGGTCACTGTATTGAGTACAGGAGTTTGGAGGTCATGTTGCGGCTGTTCAGGAAATTGATTAGGCCACTTTTCAAATACTGCGTGTAATTCTGGTCTCCCTGCTATAGAAAGGATGTTATGAAACTTGAAAAGATTTACAAGGATGTTGTCAGGGTTGGAGGATATGAACTATAGGGAGAGGATGAATAGCCTGTTTTCCGTGAAGTGTTGGAGGCTGAAGGATGATCCCCTTGTAGAGGTTTGTAAAATCATGAGGGGCATGGATACGGTGAATAGATAAGGTCTTTCCCCAGGGTGGGAGAGTCCAAAACTAGAGGGCACAGGTTTAAGGTGAGAGGGGAAAGATTTAAAAGGGACCTAAGGGGCAATTTTTTCAAACAGAGGGTGATGCATGTATGGAATGAGGTGCCAGAGGAAGTGGTGGAGGCTGGTACAATTACAACATTTAAAAGGCATCTGCATGTGTATATGAATAAGAAAGGTTTAGAGTGATTTGAGCCAAATGCTGGCAAATGGGACTAGATTTATTTAAGGTATCTGGTTAGCATGGATGAGTTGGACCAAAGGCCTATTTCTGTACTGTACATTCTGTGACTCTATGACCTTATGAACACAAATAAAAGTACAGCCTTGGGTAATGTTGTAAAACAGAAGGATCTCAGAGTTCAGGTACATAATTCTTTGACATTTGCATCACATTGGGATAAGGTGGTTAATAAGGCATTTAGCATGCTTGCCTTCATTGTTCAGACCTTTGAGTATAGGAGCTGGGATGCTATACTGATGTTAAACAGGATGTTGGTGAGGCCTCATCTGGAGTACTATGATAAGCTCTGACCTCCCTGTTATAGAAAGGAAATTATAAAGTTGGAGGGGGTTCAGAAGAGATTTACCAGGATGTTTTTGGGAATGGTAGGTTGGGGTTATATGGAGAGGCTGGATGAGCTGGGTCTTTTTTCACTGGATCGTAGGAGGTTCAGAGGTAACTTTATCGAGATTTATAAAATCATGAGGGGTATAGATAAGGTGAATGGCAGGTGTTTGCTCCTAGGGTGTGGGATTTCAAGACTGGAGGCATATTTTTAAGGTGAGATGAGAAAGTTGTAAAAAAGAATCAAGGAGCAATTTTTTAACACAGAGCCTGGTTCACCTGTGGAATGAACATTCAGAGAAAGTGGTGGGTGTGGGTACAATTACAATGTTTAAAAGGCATTTGGATAAGTATGGGAGTAAGAAATATTTGGAGGTGAATGGTTCAAGTGCAGACAGAAGGGACTAGTTTAGCGTGGGATTATATTCGGCATGGACTGGTTGGACCGAAGTGTCTATTTCCATGCCGTATGATTCTCTGACTCTATTGAGTGGTGGAGCAGGCTCAAGGGTGAAGCAGTCTACTTCTGTTCCTATTTGCTAAGGTCATAAAGTTGTTGCAGATGCAAAGGATGTCAGTGTTTTGGCAGATATCCACTGAGTGCGGAGTTGTTCTGAGAATGGAGCTTGGTAAGATGAGTTGGAAATCAGATATTAAAGATACCAAAGAGGCGGATGTTGGTGAGTCTAAAATACAAGGGCAAAAAAACCCCATTAGGCCTCCTGGTAAAAAAACATCCAAAACTTAGACTTTGCCAAAAAGAAGTAAGAGTTAGCCCCTTGTGTGTTGTAATAGATATATATGTATTTGGTCTGTTAGATGGACAAACATCTGGAGAATCTAATATTTGATACTGATTAATTGACTTGTCTAAATAGAGACCAAATTCCCTTCAATGGATTCTTACAGGGATATGGGATGAAACTGAGTCACAAAGAAGAGAAAATTATTCGTAATCTACATAAATGATTTGGAGGAAAATGTAGCTGGTCTAATTAATAACTTTGGAGAAAGTGAGGACTGCAGATGCTGGAGATCAGAGTCAAAGAGTGTGGTGCTAGAAAAGCATAGCCAGTCAGACAGCATCTGAGGAGCAGGCGAATCGATATTTCATCAGCCCTTCATCAGGAATGAGGCATGTGGGCCAAGGGAGCTGAGAGATAAATGGGAGGGGTGTGGGTCTGGGGGGTAAGGCAGCTGGGAATGCGTTGGGGGAGTGAAGGTGGGGGTGAAAATGATAGGTCGGAGAGGAGGGTGGAGCAGATAGGTGGGAAGGAAGATGGACAGGTGGGACCACTCAAGAGGGCAGTGCCAAGTTGGAAAGTCGGGACTGGGATAAGGAAGGGGGAAAAGAAATGGGGAAACTGGTGAAAACCACATTGATCATGCGTGGAGCGTCCTATGGCAGAAGATGAGGCGTTCTTCCTCCAGGTGTCAGATGGTTTGGATTTGGCGATGAAGGAGGCCCAGGACCTACTTGTCCTTGGCGGAGTGGGAGTGGGAGTTAAAGTGTTCAGCCACAGAGCAGTGGGATTGGTTAGTGCAGGTGTCCCAGAGATGTTCTCTGAAATGATCCACAAGTTGGCATCCTGTCTCCCCAATGTAGGGGAGACCACATCGGGTGGAATGGATACATGTGGGGAAGTACAAGTTGGATGTGGAAGGATACTTTGGGGCCTTGGGGAATTTTAGCTCTGAAGAAAGGTTGGATATACTGGGTTTATTTCGCTGGAACGCAGGAGGTTGAGGGGCGAGCTAATAGAAGTTTATAAGATTATGAATGGCATGGTTAGTGTGGAAAGTATGAGGCTTTTTCCCAGTTTGCAAATGATACAAAGATTGGTGGAGTTGCAATAGTGAGGAGGATTGTCAGAGGATTCAGCAGGATGTAGATAAGTTGGAGGCATGGGCAGAAAAATGGCAGATGAGTTTAATCCAGACAAATGTGAGGTGATCCATTTTGGAAGGTCAAGTACAGGTGGCAATTATACAGTGAATGGCAGAACCCTTAGGAATATTGATATGCAGAGGGATTTGGTGTGCAGGTCCACAAAGCACTGAAGGTGGCAGCACGGGTAGATAAGGTAGTAAAAAAGGCATATGGCATGCTTGCCCTTCATTGGAAAAGGCATTTGGTATAAAGACAGACAAGTTATGCAGTAGCTTTATAGAACTTTAGTTGGGCCACACTTAGAATATTGCATACAGTTCTGGTCACCACATTACCAGAAGGATGTGAATGCTTTGGAGTGGGTGCAGAAAATGTTTACCAGGATGTTACCTGGTATGGGGGATTTTAGCTATGAAGAAAGGTTGGATATATTGGATTTATTTCACTGGAACGCAGGAGGTTGAGGGGTGACCTAATAGAAGTTTATAAGGTTATGAACAGCATGGATAGACTAGAAAGTATGAGGCATTTTCCCAGGGTGGAAAGGTCAATTACTAGGGGACGCAGGTTTAAGGTGCGAGGGTGGAAGTTTAAGAGAGATGTGCGAGGTGAGTTTTCAACACAAAGGGTGGTGAGTGCCTGTGTTGGTTAATTTCATAGAGAATATTAACAGGGAAGTGAAAACTGACACTGAGAGATCATTCACTGAATAAGGAGAAACATTTGCCAATATTTCTATTCCTGACTATTACGCAGGGATCTTTAATGAAATTACATATATGTGGACATGAGGATTGAACTCACTTACAATGACTCAAATTTTGAACAACAGGATAACCAGTGGTTCAGTAACGGACAAAATATTGGAGAGTTGCCAGAAGCTGTTAAACATTATTCTTGCATCAGTTAGCATCTTTGGGAGAGAAGAGATGAGGAAATCAGAGAGCATTTTTAGCATCATTACACATTAAACCCATGCACTCAAGAAGCAACAATTGCACAATTTTACAGCTCACCATTAAATTTATTTGCAACTAATACAATAAACTAATGCTGTGTATTAGTGAAATATCTTCGTTATTGTCCAGCAAGATTTTCAACCAAAAAAACTTTGGTTTACACATAGTAGCTTTGTAAGTAAACACAATGAACTGATTTTTTTCTAACCTTGGAAACAATTAAATAACCACAATCTTTTTCTGTACTTTATCGCTCAGACCTGTATTTCTCATGCCCCCGCCCCCAACCTCCATGTCCCCATCTATCTATTTATATTCAGGATGCAGTTTTACTGCATTTTCTGATCTCAATCTTGTGTCTGTGAAGTGAAATATGCAGATAACAGATGGAAAATAATTCTGCAAACTGCATTAAAGTCAAGTAACAAAGAACTCTCTGCATGCATGCTTGGATGCGTGCAGAAAGCTCTACTCCTGATTGATTCATTTTTACCATTAGAAGGAAATGGATGGGATCCTCTGTCCTCTCATATAACATTAAAAGGATTTTCTGCTTTGCAAAGTTTAAAAGCTCCCACATGATCTATTTTAAAATGTATCTTTGTATTAGCCTGGAGTTATACTGTGGCCAGTGCAGAGTCAAAGTAAAGAAAAAGAGCCCTGAGATAGTTTTACAATGCCCAGCTTATCCATTTTTATATTCGCTCATTGAACATGAATATTGCAGACAAGGCATCAATGTTTGCCCATTCCTAATTGCCCTTCAGAAGACAGAATGTGAGCTACCTTTCGAACTACTGTTTGGTGTTAATTGTACAAATTAAGTTTAAATTTCAACAGATGAGTGGCACACATTAGATTGTTACTTGTGCAAAAGACATTAGGATCTTGTGGCACTGTGAAAATGGGAGATCCGGATTCAAGCTCCCCCAATCCTGGAACTGTGTCGTAAAATATCTGAAAAGGTTAATTAAAAATAACTAGAGTTTGTAGTGCAGTGTCCCTACCTCAGAACCAGAAGTTCTGGGTTCAAGTCCACTTGATTTGAAAGGATATCATAATGTATCTGACAGGATAACTTAAATAATTTTAGTGCTATTCCTGTATGATGTTGTCAGGTTGGGAGATTTATATTTGCAATGTAATACAATCATATACAGCAAAGGTTGAATTCTGGTACTTAACAACTGACAATAAGAAGTTTATCATCCTCCAGGATTTTGGTCCAGTTCTGAAGAAGAGCCATATTGGAGTTGAAATATTAATTCTATTTCTCTCCTCAAAGATGCTGCCAGACCTGCTGAGATTCTCTAGCATTTCCTGTGTTTGTTCCAGTATCACAAGCATTGTGAACTAGAGTGAACATTGCCGTCATGAGTGAGCATGCCCACTCTGCCTTTATGGCGGAGAGAAGTGATTGATGAAGTGTTTGAAGATGTTAGGACCTAAGACATAATTCTGAGGAACTCTTGCTGTGATGCCTTGTGGTTGAGATGATGATGGCTCCGACTAGTGAAGCATTTTCCCCACAATTCCTATTGATATCAATTTTGCTAGTGTCCTGGATGCCGCACGTGATCAAATCCTGCCTTGATATCAAGGACAGTCACTCTCACCTCAGCTCTTGACTCCAGTTCTTTTGTCCAGTTTTGTGCCACATCATCCCCTCTATGGCTCTAAGTCTGTCTGACTTTACTTTTATCAGAAATTTCTGCAGTAGTCTGATACCAGTAGTTTGCTGGACCCATTCAGAGGTCAGTACAAGCTAATCACATTGCTCTGGGCCTGGAATCACATTTCGGTTACACTGACTGAGGATGGACAACTTCCTTCACAGAAGGCCATTGGTAAACCATTTACTTTTCATGACATTCTGACAGTTCCATCAAGACAATTGAGATTGGTATTTTATTTCTGATTAATAAATTCCCCCAGTTACGAATTGAACTCATGTCACCACATCATTAGTCCAGGCCTCTAAATGACCAGCCCAGTCTCATCTCTCAGATTTATCTAATCTGTTGCTTAAAAGTTATGAACGTTGTGGATGATCATTACAACCAGAGTATTATATATGCTGAATGGTAGTAAATACTCACAGAATGTAAGATACCTTACTATACTTATGATTTGGAGATGCCGGTATTGGACTGGAGTGTACAAAGTTAAAAATCACACAACACCAGGTTAAAGGCCAACAGGTTTAATTGGAAGCACTAGCTTTCGGAGCGCTGCTCCTTTATCAGGTGGTTGTGTCTCCGAAAGCTAGTGCTTTCAATTAAACCTGTTGGACTATAACCTGGTGTTGTGTGATTTTTAGTATACTTATATATTGAATACCTTTCTATTCTTCCTGCAGCCCCATCATCCTGTGTCCCAACTAAGAAAACATATAAAAAACAATAGTTTTAAACATCTGTGGAACTTAGCCCAAATAGGATCAGGCAAAATTCTCCCTTTACCAGATGGCTTTTTGCAAAATTAACAACTTGAGCTGATGTAAATTTGAAATCTAAACATGAACCAAAATGGTCACATATACAGAGGTTTATCATTGAACAGACCTGAGCGATAAAATGGTGCAGCAGTGTCAAGGTGCTTGTGTTGGGACATTGCCAGAGCTCTCGAATTTGATGTTTTCTTAAGCATTTTGCCGATAAAGCTGCGACTGATGATGTCAATGCAAAGAAAAATGATCATCTCTCATCTTTCTGGGCACATTTGTTTCTCTCTTACTTCAAATCCAAAAAACGTACAACTTTTGAAATAAATGATGCAGAGGCAATGAAATAATAATTAGCTACTTAAATTTAATTATAAATATTTTCAATTGCTATCCTGAGCACAGATATTGCCGACTGCAGGCACATGTTGTTGGCCTTTGGAGGGCTAGTGTGAAAGTGGAGTAAATAATTCTTCTTTGACTGCAACATTCACAGCACTGTTGTGATGCATTCAATAAAAGAACAGGGTATCTCTTACTGGAGTCTGTTCTTGCATATAGGTCAGCATTTCCTGCAGCATCCAATACATTAAGTCTTTTCAAAGATCCATGATGATAATTTCTCAATCTCAGTGCCTAGACAGTTCGTTCACCTTTAATTATTTGACACATACTACATATTTATAAGATAAAAAGGAAAGAAGTTAAGACAACATTTTTCATAATTGTTTTTATATTTGTTGCAAATATATCCACAATTGTACACAGTTAAGTGATTTTTTTTGCAATATTTTGATGCAAGTTGCCTTAAATTGTTGTGTATTCCTTTAGGTAAGAGTGATTTATAATGTATAAATATTTTTTATTGGGGAGCCATGACCGCTTGCAACTGAAAAGCATTAATTACAGTCATACCTCGCCATTATATTCTGTGATCCTTTGGTGTGATATAAATTATTGATAGCTGCTGCATGAGTAGAGAAAATAAATATAAAATATCATCCATGAAAATACTGCTCATTATAATGCAGCTTTACTCTGCACTTGAAGAGATTTGCTGTCTTGAGGCCACTCTTCTGTACCTGTGCAGTTGTGGGTGGACGGCAAATCGGCTCAGTATCGCATTGGAGAGGGTGCAAGAATGCAATGTGAGTTTGCAAAGAAGTTAAACAAAAACTGTGCAATGAAATAATTAAAGTTATCACAAGGGATATAAAGCATCTGTTTGGATTTCAGGTGATCCATATTTTCTACCCTCAATAATAGTCCATCAATGCTCTTCATTTTCTCCATAATAACGAAAAACAAGTTCCTTGTTTGTTTTCCTTTAATTTATTTTTTAAAATGTATTTGAAATTCCTGCAGACCGATAAAATAGACTTTCAAAATGAAAAACAATTCATTAAGGGATGACCCGCACCCTTTGAGAACAGTGTGGTTATTATATTTTTCAAATATACACTTTGATTTTTAAAACTTGCAAAACAAATACATTTCAAAACATATCAACTCAAATATCACAATATTTTCAATAAAATGCAACTTATCCCCACACAGCATGTTCCACTCAGTACCTTTTCAATAGTATTAATGTTTACAAAATACAATCCCAGTCAGGTGTACAGGACAAGGGCAAAAACATTTCAAATTGGAAATTACAGAAAATACAATAGATTTATAATAGTTTGTTTATCATACACCATGTTCTACTCTGAGGTGTCTCGATATGTTTTCAGTACTCTTGATACAGAATGTAAGTTATTTATTTATTTACATTTGCAGCCTGAAGGGATCTACAGTTTCCAGCCCCCAAAGTATTCTGGCTGAAAGGCCTTTCCCATTTGCTCATGTTGACTGCCCCAAACAGAAAATTAAATAGCACTTGAAATGCCATAATATTCAAGGCAATGAGCCAAGTGCCGGAAAGTTGGACTTGCATAAATTGAGTGATTTTTTTTGTTGGTGCAGACTTGATGGGCTGAAGGTTCTCCTCTGTAATGTATGATACTATGCACATAGTCCTAGACCATGCTATTTATGAGTCTGCAACTTTTGATCAAGGACATCTCTTTGCAGTGGCTGTTTCAGGCAGACTGAAAAGTGTCTTTCACTGATGGTCCTCCAGGTGATGTTTGTTCTGGTGGGTGTCCCTGACACCAGCCCATAGAGTACAGAGTCCTATGTCACAGAGCCATTTAGATAAAGCATGACCTCCTAGCTCGGTGGGATTCCATTGTGGATTCCCTTCCCAACACTCATTTTGGGGAGCACATCCATCATGTAGGTGTGTGACATTCTGTCAAAGGTTTTCTCCTGGGCCATGCTGAAGTGGCATGTGTTCACACCCATGTTGCACATATAGGTGATTATATCCCTAATAGTAAGAAGCTGTCTGAAATCTTTCTGTTGGGTACAGTACGGGTCTGGTTAGGGTGAATCACCAACTCCTGAACTGACCTGACCTCATTGGCAGAATCTTACAGTTCACATTCAGCAGTCAGATGTATCTCCAATTTCTAATTTCCTTTCACTTCTAGCTGAAGGTGATGATGCCTTTCCTCATGATTTGCTCCATGTTGCTGTTCAGAAGCATACTTTCATACACTTCCAGCAGCTCCTGGCTAAGCAGGTTTCGTAGAGATGAATACAATCAATTGTTAAGACCTCACTTCTGGGAATTTTATTCTTTGCAAAGGATTCAAAGGCCTTAGACAGTTTGTCCAGAGTTAGCAGTTTGTCCAGATCTCTCCCATGTACTGTTGTCTAAGAACTCTATGACAAGGACAGAAATGTCTAAGACACTGTAATCTATCTGGGCTTTATGTCAGACAGTCCAGCACAAAAGCATATGCTGATCTTGATCCTGTCAGACTGCAATTACTTTACAGAGCCATCTTCTTCCCACAGGCTTCTGATCACAGCAGTCTCTCTGTGTACCTTCTAGAAGAATAAATCCAAACATGTTCCATCCTGCTCCGGGTACGGGCACTTAACCAGAAGATGACCAGAACAGAGAAGCATTTTGAAGCAAGGCATTCTGGTTCCTCACATTGTGGAAATCCTCCTTGAGTGGACCACAGCCAGAGTAGATCCTGCAGCTTTGCTGGAGTCAACACATTTCCTTCTGTTCCTCTGTTACCTTCTGGACACCTCGAGGAATGAAGAACCTTCGATTTTATCCTGACTGCTTCCCACCAGAGTCCTGCAGACTCAAAGAGAGGCTTCACAGTTCTCTGGCCTTTGAAATTCTTTTTGAGTTGTTTTCAGCAGGCTCACAATCAATCTCCACGAACCTCTGCCACCCCTTTGGGTCTTCCTGTAGATTATAGCCCAGCTAGTAGGAGACTGCAATCAGAGATGAATGAAGGCTTGATATTAATGATCCGACCATGAACACGTACGATACAAGCTGTAATTATATTCTGGAACACACAATCCCACCTGGTCTTGACCAACGGTATCTACACTGCACTCTGTCTGAGGGCTGTTGAAGATATTGTACAACTTGGTATCTTTTACCATTTCCATCAGGAGTTTGTACATGGCGTCTGCTGTCAGCCTTGTCGGATTGTCCAGCTGCATCAATGATGCAGTTACCATCACTGTCCAAAGTGACCAGCCTGGACATCACCAGCAGCTATGGAAGCAGCTGAAGTTTGGTCCATTGCTCACAGTTTCGAGCCAGGGTTTACTTGTTAATGAAGGAGAGGGCATTTATCTACATTACATCTGCTTCAAGACTACACCTGCCCACCACTTCCTTAATGTCAGATAGCTACCTCCCTACCAGTGGGGAGGAATGTGAGTGTTTCTATCTAAATAGATCATTGGGACCACCATCTGACCACTGTCTGTAGGACCTCAAGTGCAGTATTGCCCATGCCTGCAGAAGCAGGTCCACACTTTAGCCTGGGCCAGGTGACACAAGGTTGAAACTCATCAGGTGTTATACTGAATGCAATGCACTGTTATGATCCCAGCTGAGGTTTTTACTGAACAAGTCAGATCACCAGGCATGATAGACAATATTTTGATTTGTTTTATCCTTAACAGAAGCAAGCAATGCTGCAGATTTTGCTTTAACAATAAACCAAACGTTTATTAACAAAAAAAATTAAGCTAAAATCAAATATTCTAAACTATCCACTTTTGATAGAAATTCAAAGATTTTTAAGTGCACAGAAACACGTAATCCTATGAATCCAAAAAAACATTGTTTTGTAAACTGAAAAAAATCCAAATCATGCCCCTCATACAGTACCCAAAACACTACTCATATAATAGCCAAACTGAATCACTGTATCGAACACCTTGTTAGGTTTAAGCTGTTGTGTCTTTTAGACCTTAATTGTAGATAGCTTCTTCCTGGAGCTATCATACTTCTGCTTAAATGTACTACAAATGTACTCAGCACTAAGTAACCTCTAGGGGCTTTTATCCCATCTGGTCTGGGACTAACACTGACTCCTCACTGTAAGGTAACCTAATTCACAATATAGCCTTCCCTTTTCAGATGCACTGGTCTACACAGCCATCATATTCAAAAAAAAATCATAAGACTGCAAAACACTCAAAGTAAAAACAGAAAGCAATAGGCCTCTTTCTCTAAACTATGGGTGTTTTATTCAAGGTTAAAAAAGTTTCAAAAATCTCTAAGAAACCCGTACACTCTGAAAGCTCATCTTCAAAAACTGTTTTAAAAGAAATCACCAAGGTGACAGAAAAACTATAAGTTAATTGTTAAATTCAGACACATAAACAACTCATCAGATAAAAACTCAAACTCCAGAAACCCAAACTTACAATAAATAAAATTTACGCATGCATACAAATATACATATGTGTATATATACATATAGCCCCCCTAGTTAACTTCATAGTATGTGATCTTAATGTCCATTTTCAAATATTTTGTTTCTTGCCATCAATATTTCTCATAAACAGTTCCAGTCATAGAGATGTACAGCACAGAACCAGACCCTTCAGTCCAACTTGTCCATGCTGACCAGATATCCTAAATTAATCTAGCCCCATTTGCCAGCATGTGGCCCATATCCTTCAAAACCTTTCCTATTCATATACCCATCCAACTGCTTTTTAACTGTTGTAATTGTACCAGCCTCCACCACTTCCTCTGACAGCTCATTCCATGTACACACTACCCTTTGTATGAAAAGGTTGCCCCTTAGGTCTCTTTTAAAACTTTCCCCTCTCACCTTAAACCTATGCCCTCTAGTTTTGGACTCCCTAACCCTGGGGAAAAGACCTTGTCTATTTACCCTATCCATGCCTCTCTCAATTTTACAAACATCTATAAGATCTTCCCTCAGCCTCTGATACTCAAGGGAAAACAGTCCCAGCCTATTCAGCCTCAACCTGTAGCTCAAACCCTCCAACCTTGGCAACATCCTTGTAAATCTTTTCTGATCCCTTTCAAGTTTCACAATATCCTTCCTACAGCAGGGAAACCAGAATTGCATGCAATATTCCAAAGGTAGCGCAATATTCCAAAAGTCCGTGGGTCTGATCCTGCATATCCTTAGCAATCACAAATCTTATGACTTGTTATGGCTTAAGAAAACTGTTCAGGTTTGTTTCATTTGAAATGTCCTTCCAGGCGAAATCTCAGTGGTGAACTGGTCTCTTCACTTTGTGATGGGGATGAACTGGTCTTGACAATTTGTGATGGGGGTGAACTGATCTCTTCACTTTGTGATGGGGGTGAACTGGTCCCTTCACTTTGTGATGGGGGTGAACTGGTCTCCTTACTTTGTGATTGGATTTCACTGACTCCTTTGTTTTGTGATTGGGGTGCATGGTCTCTTTCCAGCCTGCATGTTTCTGGTGTTTCCTCCTCCAGCTTCCTTAAGGTTTTCCTCCACTTCCACTGTTCTTACTTATCAAAAGCACACAAGTTCATTATGGTCTGTGTGAATGCAGTGACCTCTGGCTGTGTGTTTAAGACGTAATTTGGTCACTCCTCAGGCATTTCTTCTTTATGGAGTTCTTCACCAGCTGCCTTTCCCCTGGTTACTTCTCTGCTGGTTTCTCCTCCACAGATTCTGGTTGAGAACCGAGATACTTGAGGAGGGATGTTAGTGTTTGGTAGCCTGCTGCTTCATTCTTTTCGTTCCTCTGCACCTTCCCTGCAGCCTCCCTTGACTTGTTCTGCTCTCTGGAAGGCCAGAGAGTTACAGGACTTTTTGATGCTGGTCACGTTCACTGTTCTGTGTGCATGTCCCACTGTTTTATTAGCTGCCTGTACATAAGTGAGGCAGCATTGAGGGCAACACTTATAAAAATAGTCTGTTCCAAGACATAGATGCAGCACTTAGTTGCAGCCCTTTACCTGGTGGCCTTGCAGGTCTTACAAAGAATAGCACACAGTTGGATGCCACGTGGCCAGATTTGCCACAGGATCAACACATTTTGGACATTGTAGCAAAGACCAGGTAGCCAGGGATACCCAGTGAAAGCTCGAAGGAGGGTAGAGGATCACTGTCTTATTATTCATCTTCACAGTCAGTTTGACCAGCCATTTATTTATCCAAATCCCAAAGGCAGCCATAACATCAGTGCAGTTTCCAACCATATCGACATTCTGCTTAGGAAGTACATGCAGAGCAGGAACATTAGGATTGTGGAGATGCAGAGTCAGCATATAGTCTCTTTGTGATAGCTGTGGGTTCGATGTCTCTGTAAAGACCCTAACAAACTCTCTTTATGCCGTAATGTTTTTGAAGGTTGCGTCAACATATCCAGTGTTGGAGAAGTCCTGAGAAGTAGGTATCCATAGCTTTGAAACCACAGAATTTAAGTAGATCTTCTTCACAACTAAAGTACAATCCATTGGGATATCTCTTCCTCTATCTTTCATTGTCACTCGAACGGTGTTCTGTATCCCATTTGGGAATTGACCATTTGAAGTGCGCATGTTCCTGATCATGTCCTTGGTTCATTTTTAACCACAGTGCCAAGGTGAAACTGCACAACACAGGCCTGAAAGTGGCAATGGACCTTTTAGTGGTGATGTCAGTAGAAGTTCATTTTTACAAACAAATTATAAGTGCCACACATATTCTGTCCATTTGCACTATTACTCAGTGGTCTTGTCAAGTGACCTTTGAAAAGACCACTAAATCTGGATGATTTCATACTCTGTCCAGCAGAGCACTGTGTTGAAAGGTAAAGCTCACCACACTTATGTTGCCTTAGTCTTTTTATATTAGTTATGGTTAAAATAATAGGTTATGGCTGCAGCATTTGCCAACCAACCACTTTGTACCAAAATTAATGGCAAGTTCCTTTTTTGTTTTGGCTGCATTTATATAAGAATCATATGGTGTATCATAAATGTAGTGAACTTTACTATCATAAATATATTCTGTATGTCACATATAATCAAGTCATCTATTTACACAAACATATGCCTTTTGATTTGCTGGAAATAGTGCAAATTCATTGGATAGTGTGCAACTTCTTTTGTTTAACCCTCAGATGGCCTCAGGAGAAAAAACATCAGAGAAATAACTTAGCTTTTAGAGTAAGTAGTGTGCTTTGTAACAATTAACATCTGGGATGAAAAATTGCAGCTTCAATACTAATTGCACCTTCACTGGCTTAAATTACAGAACTGTGGAATTACAAAAATTGTATCAACTTACTTAGATAAATTGAAATGCATGATCATGTAATTTTATTAAAATGTTGAAATTTGCACACAATACCTTAAAGGGTTGTCAAAGCCAAGGTCATCAACCTTTTCACATTCTTCATAAATACAGCCCCTAGTCTGCCAGAACTGTCAAGAATTTAGCTTTACTGTTCTGCACAGATCTACAATTGATCCAAGTCTCAAAAAACCTACAGTAGGTTTTGTCCTTATAACAGAGTGTGCATTACGTTTATGTCAGAAGTTACTCCTGTTTTAAAAAATGGGGTTATTGCACTCTCACTGTATTTGCCCCAGCTCAAATTTTGAGGCTGCTTAATAGACAGAAAAGTCAACTACTTAAATAAATATTCAGAAACTAAATTGGATTCCAAGAAAATATTTCCAGCCCTGTGAAAAGTTTTATTATGGTGCTGAGCTGCTCCTGCCAATGTGAAGATTGTGAAAGCTTTGTTTTGTCTATGAGAAAGAGTTCTTTTGCTATGCAGATGTTCTGCATTCAAGATGAAAGTTGGTCAATAAGTTTGGATTTTGTCTGCATTGATTCTCTGGAGAAACGAGTATGCTGCCATTCATAGCTTCACCATGTTTCATCCAAGTATTTTATCCGTTGGGTAGTACATTCTAGGACTCTGGCGCCAGTTTCTCCCTATTCTTCAGTTCTTTGGTATTTTGTTATCTGAACATGCTTGCTTCTTTGAATTCTTTTTTTTTGCACTTCTAAGAGAATCAACTGAGAATAATCTATTTTGGTCTTAAGGTAATTTTTATAGCTTGTCTGCTGAGCAGAAATATTCAGATTGAATGCATTGCACCCTATTTATTTTAGTAAAAAAGATCACCTCCCAGTGCAATCCTTTCTGATTCACCTAATAGATACATTTGTTGAAAAAATTTATATCACTACTGCCAATCTTTCTAATAAATCATGATTTATATTTTCATGCAGCTTAGAGGCAGTGCATAGAAATACACCAAATATACAGGACAGAACCAGGTCATTTCGCTCAATTCATCAATGCCGGTGTTCACGCTGCACACAAATCTACAAAACCCTATTTCATCAAACTCTATCGATATGTCCTCCTTTTCCTTTCTTCCTCTTGTTAAGAGCATAAGAAATAGGAGCAGCAGTACACTGTGCATCATCTCAAACCTACTGGCTCAATGTGACTCCAGATCTAAAGCAAAATGATTGATTCTTAACTGCCTTCCAAATTAGGAGAAAGTGAGGACTGCAGAAGATGGTGATCAGAGTCAAAACGTGTGGTGCTGGAAAAACACAGCAGGTCAGGCAGCATCTGAGGAGCAGGAACCTTACTGCAAAGCCTCTTCTAAGGATGTCCACCTTGAAGAAGTTCTCTTCGTCCCCACAGTCCTGATGAAGGGCTTATGCCCAAAAGTCGATTCTCCTGCTCCTTGGATGCTGCCTGACCGGCTGTGCTTTTCCAGCACCACACATTTTGACTCTGCCCTCCAAAACAGCCGAACAAGTCACTTACAGATGGGCAACAAATGTAGGTTTTGTTAATGCCACCCACATTCAAGAAGAACAAGAAAAGAAAAGACTCTGGAATTTGTTCTCACTTATTCCACAAGGAAGGAGATTCTAGCTTGACAGAGCTGATTCTCTATCTGCGGTTTTGATGCACACCATCTTCCACCAGAATCTCAGTGCTGATCTGCCCTGGCCTATGGATGTACGGGAGCCAGGAGAAGAAAAGCAATGCTACTGCTGACATTGCCCTTGCTCCTGCTGTCAATGCCAATGGCAGCAGTACTCCCTTCTCTCATGTCCTTCAACGGAGGTAGAATTTAGAGCTGTATAAAGTGCTCCCATGCTATGTTGAAACCTGGCAGCAAGGAAGTGCAGCTGAAGGTGAGTGAAATACTAATCAAAGAAAATATCCTCCAAGAAACTGAACAACATTCCTTGCCCTGGCCTTGACTGGAGCTCTTCACTTACACTGATCAAAGTCTTCCCAGTTTCTGAGTTTCAATGGGGAAGCTTTCTCTGCTGTACTCTTAACTTAGTGACCTTGGCAAGTTGCTGACAGGAGGTCTCCCGGGATATCCAGAATTGGAGGTTAAAACATTTCTCAATTGACTTCTTAATGGCCTTAAGTACTTACATGTCAGATCCAAGAGAGATTCTTGATTGCCTTCAATCCCAACCAGTAGTAATCTGGGACAAAAAGGTGGGAAGATGTCAGATCCTGACTTGATATTCCTTTCAGAGATTTGACTCCTGGTAAACACATAAACTAACCTTACTTGGCTGTGAAAGTCTCCTCAAAACATTTGTTTATGTGTCCACCATTTCCTTAAACTCCATTGTTTTTTTCTAACTCTGAAGGACTCCATTAATCTTTGCATAGCGCTTCCAGTTTATATATTTTTAAAATATCGTACTATCTGTTAATTTTTACTTTTTTGCTATTTTACTTCATATTCTATTTTCTACCTTGATATTGGTTTCTCAGCCATCGTGCGCTGATTTTTCAAACTCTCCCAAACCTTAGGTTTGCCATATTTTTGGTAAAATTCTTAGCTTTTCCTTTTAATCTAATTCTGTTCTCAATTCCTCTAGTAAATAATTTTTCCAGTGGAATTTTTTTCCTCAAGGGAATGGATATTTGTTGAGAATTATAATTTATTTATTTTAATATTTGCCATTACTGTCAACTTTTAATCTAGTTTCCTGATCAATTTCAGCTAATTGCCTTTGTAATTGGCTTTCTTTCAATTTGAGACCCTAGCTTCAGACTTAATTCAAACTTAATATGAAATTCTATCATGCTGTGAACAAAGTTTTCTCTTTTTGTGCCTGGCCTGTGTATTGTACTGTTTAATCCCTTCAGTATTGCTGTGCTGCCACACCTATCAAACCCAGCAATCATTGGCTGGGAAGTTTAACATCAATGGCTGCAAGAAGCCATTTGCCATTTGTTTACAAACCCCACGAAGGTAAACTGAATAGTTGGATTTCACAATCGGAATGACCAGTGCTACCCATTCCTCAAACTGCACTGCTTTGATGATTCCTTCATGATCCAGCCTCCTGATTTCTGTCTCTACTTTTACCCATAAAGCAAATGACACTCGGCAGGCATTGTAGAATCACAGATAGTCCGTGATACAGCCATTGACACAGCCATGCCTGTATCAACCTCCATTAGAACAAGGTGATCATTTAACCAGACACTTATTTTGATTGGTTCTGATTTGGAAGTTGCTAAGCAATTAAACTGATCCAAATTAGAAATAGATGGGGTTTCCAGGGTGTACATTCTCCTGGATGCTGGCCAATGAGATTCTCTTGCTCAATTCAGGGCTAGTCGGACTGCTTTTCTGACTCAAGTCCACATACCGGCAGCAACTACAATGGCTCAATGACCTGGATCCTGAAGAAAATGTTAACTGCTTGGCTGAGGCTTGGCTTTATTTTGGCATTTTGCTGGCCTAGAGTCCCTCTGTTCAGAACATGTCATGAATGAGGCTATGGATTTACCTTTACTCAAGTGGTATTCCCCAACTCAATTAGAATGGTGAGGGTGCACTTCCATCTGCATTCCCTAAAACGCATATGCTCCACTTGTCGCAGTTGCCAATGAGTCAAAAAGTGTGGTGCTGGAAAAGCACAGCCGGTCAGGCAGCATCTAAAGAGCAGGAGAATCAACGTTTCAAGCATAAACTCTTCATCAGGAACTCTCCTGCTCCTTGAATGCCGCCTGACTGGCTGTGCTTCTCCAGCACCACATTTTTTGACTCTAAACTCCAGTATCTGCAGTCCTCCCTTTCTCACAGTTTCCAGTGACAAAGCCAGTTATGGTGCCTGTTTGAAGTCCAGTTGGGCTTCAACTAGTGGGTACTTTTGCATGGTTACATCATTAATCCCACATATTAAATGGTCTCTGAACATCTTATTGTGGGTTAAACCAAAGTCAGATGCCTCTGCCAGTCATCTCAACCTAGTCAAAAATCCCAATATGGATTCCCCAGGTTCTTGAATTGCTGAATAATACTGAAAGTGTCTCAGAATTAGTAGATGCTTAGGGTTATACTATTCCTTAGCTAAATCCGTCAACTCTTGAAAGGTTTCAGTATCTGGTGCCTCAGGAAATATTAGGCTCCCAATAACTGAAAAAGCTGCAGGTCCACAAACTGTCAGGAGAATTACCCATTGCTTTTCATCTGCCCCTTTGTCATTTGCCCAGAAACAAAATGCATCCGTTCCACATACTGGGCCTAATCTACAATGGCTGGATCAAACAAGTCAACCTTCCCAAATAACGGTATGCTTACCCCAACTCAAAGGCAATGTTGCAAGTGAATTTCTTTAGGAGCAGTTTTTTTCTCTTATCTCCACTAAAATAACTCCACAGAGGCTGGTATCCAGTCACCAAGTCATCCTTTATTTACGTATACATAGTACTTGACACTGGGGGTCTGGCTTCCTCAGAGCCAGCTGTCAGAGTGAACAGAACTTCTGACATGCCTGTTTATATCTGTCAGCCAAGGCTCCCTGATTGGACCAGGTTAACAGCCCTAATCAGGGAACTCATATTCTATGAAGCCCATCTGGCTGACCTCATTATAATCACTACACCAGCAGTCTTTGTGTACTTGCTATAAACATGGATGAGAACAAATGTTTTTTAAAAAACTGTACAAGTGACCTTTCGTATGTGCACTAACTGATTTAGATTAGTATGTTTCAGCTCTTGATGTAGCCTGTTGGTTATGGGACATAGTCAGTAGCACTCCTGTAAACAATGAGTCACAATGTTCAGGGTTCAAAGTTTTAGGACTTGAGCACAAAATACAAGGTTAACAATCCCATGTAGTCATAATTTGGAGATGCCAGTGTTGGACTGGGGTGTACAAAGTTAAAAATCACACAACACCAGGTTATAGTCCAACAGGTTTAATTGGAAGCACACTAGCTTTCAGAGCATTGCTCCTTCATCAGGTGGTAGTGGGGGGCTCAATCCTAACACACAGAATTTATTGCAAAAATTTACAGTGTGATGTAACTGAAATTATACATTGAAAAGTTGATTGTCTGTTAAGCCTTTCGCTACAAACCTTCACAAACCTTGCAAAAATGTAACCCTGCAAGTACAAATTCACCCCACAAAATATATGTGTGCATGTGGATCATTGTCTGTGCGTGTGTGTCTGTCTGGGTTGGGGGTTGTGAGTGTGAGAAAGCATATGTGTATGTGCAGTGAGTGCAGAGTGTCTTAAGTCTGTGAGGAGGTGCATGTGTGAGTGTGGGAGTGCGTGTGTCTGTAAGGGTGTGTGTGAGTGTCTGTGTGCGCGTCTGTGTATATGTGTATCCATGTGTATGTGTCTGTTGATTGTTGTGCGGTGCCCATTCATCTGTTGTCGTAGCACAGGAAATCCTCCCTCCAACATATTGATCCTGGCCCTGATGTGGGACAAACTCTGTTATGTACATGCCTCTCCCTTCAAAACAATTCCAATGTTAAAGTTTTCTAAAGCCATCCCTTCTGCATCACCTCTTCAGATATGAATTAATTTGAACTGACTTTCTATTTCTACACTCACTATTGTGTGCCACTAGTAGTAATCTTCAAATTATTACCTTCCTGGGCCTCCCTTTTAATTGATTTTCTGGCTCCCTCAAACCTGTCCCATTTTTCAGCCTAGTCATGGCTACCAATATGGACTGCAACTTCTGACCTTCACACTACCATCTCAGAATGTTCTGGAGCTGCTTAATAACATCCTTGACCCTGGAAACAGGGAAGTAAAATATCAGTCCAAAGTCATAACTGTGACTGAAGAATTGCCTCTCTGTTCACCTCACGATTGCATCCCCTAGTGTTATTGGTTTCCTGACCTTTCTCTTCACCCTTCCACAGTTGAATCAGCCATGGTTCTGTGACCTTTGCTCCAACGGCACTCCCCAGTGGATCCATCGCTGTCCCCAGAATTCAGGATTGAATATTGATAAGGAAGCAAAATATATTCAAGGGTCTTCTGCACTTCTGCCTGAGCCTCCTTGTTCATGTTGTAGTCTGTCTCCACTTGTACACTCTTAAGCGGAGGAGTGACCACCTCCAGCAATGTGCAATCCACGTAGCTCTCAGTTTCACGGATGCACTGCAGTAACACCAGCAGCTGCTCAACTTCCAAACCTGGAGCTTGAGCTCCTCCAGCTGATGACATTCCCTGACAATGTAGATGTCCAGGACTTAGAAGCCTCTATGAGTTTCCACATGGCAATGGATATATATTTACTGGACTGAGGCACCTTGCCATGTTTCAGATTCAACTGCTAACTAAATATCTAACCTAACTTAGAAAGGAACAACAGACACAAATGATTCCAAATTAACATTTTGAGTACAGTGGACCCTTCGAAGAGTCATACTGGACTCAAAACATTAATTCTGTTTCTTACTCCAAAGATTCTACCAGACATGTTTAGTTTCTCCCATAATTTCTGTTTTTTTATGTTTCTTGAGTTTCTGACACGACAGATATGGTGCTAAACACAACAGATTCTCGATTCTCAAATTCTCTCAAGAGCTGTGGTACAACTTAAAGTACAGTTGCCAGCTATAACTAATACATTCATATGTTTTTATTCAACTAATCCATGTAACTGGATTAAATTATGAATTTAATAAAATATTAAATATCAATTCCAAGTTTTAAATATGTATTTATCAAGCTTATTCAAATCATCATATGTGTTCTAAAGCAAAAAGGAGCACTTGCTCTCGGCTGACTACACCAAATTTCCATTCTCGCCAAATTCACAATTTGACGCACAGTTTATGATTGCAATCTATGCTTAGGCTCTGTGCCTTTCTAGCTTATCTATGCTTTTTTACCTGCATCTAATCAACTCCATTAGTTTTTGTCATAGCTGGATCCACACAGTCTCATTGGTCTCTGTTTAAAGAAGTTAAATGCCAGAATGTTTTTTAATGTTTACTCTCACAAAACTGTTTGAAAGGTTCAAAACATTGTTGAAACAGTGAACACCTTCAGCAGTATATTGGAAGTTTGATTCTAGCTGATTGCTGAAGAATGGAGTGACATAGATTTAAACAATATTTGGTAAATTAGGTACAATTCCTAAATTTCATCCAAAACTAACACTGGTTAGTGTCTGCACTGTAACAGTGGCAGTATATTGTAGCTACAGAGTTACAGAATATTGTAAGCCTCGCTAGAGTACTCCTACTGCATTCTTTAATTTTCTGTCACTCAGCATGGTAAATTTCTTGTTGCTAGAGCAATAGATTTACTTTTAGTTACCTCAATTGTTCCTAAAGTTCAAAATGGAACTCTGGTGACCTCTACTGATAAAATAAGTGCACATCATCATTATAAGTCCACTGTGAAGAAGCCCACTCCAATGCAATTCTCCATCATTTTCTGAACATTAGACCAAAGCTGGATTTGGTTCATTGCATTGACATATATTGTTCTGTTGTTGATGCAAACATTTATTAAAAGATTACATTAGGTAAATTTGCACTGATCAGCACGATAATTTAAATGCTAAACAAAGTGTTTCAAAACTCTTATCTTCAAAGCAGTAAGATGATTCAGAGAGTCAGACAGTCATGTAACATGGAAAAGGACCTTCAGCCCAACTCATCCATGCCAACCAGATTTCCTAAATTGAACAAGTCCCATTTGCCTGTGTTTGGCCCATATCCTCTCATATATAATGCAAACACCAATTTATAATCACAGACTGGTAATTTTAAACAAAAACTTACTCTGTCCTCTGATGGATTGATATTTCTAACCCTTCTATGAGAGAAATGTCATGTTCACATTACAACTGTGGATTCATTTCAAAGTACTGGTGGATCTAAAGTACATTGAAGTGTTCTGAGGTTATGAAAGGTACTTAATGTACAAGTTATTCCTTTCCAGATGTTTGGAGTTTAATGTATCTTATTTTATTGTGATAGAGAATGTAACAAGTAAAGCTAAACGCAAGGGAAGACATGGGAGATGGTCACATCTTGAAGGCGTTGGTACCTAGATTACCTAGATTAATTCTAAAGGATTCTGATGAATGATGTTTAACCTGAAGCATGAATTGTATTATGATTTCTATAAATGGTGACAAACTTGCTCAGTATTTGGAACATTTCCTCTTTTCTTTTCAAATTTCCACAATGCACAGAAGTTTTGCTTTTGAATCCATTACAAATCACAACATTCAAGTAACAAACCTGACCCACATCTTTAGTTTCAAAATTCATGCTTTAGCACATATTTTGCACATAAGTGAACATTATCCATTTTTCCCTGTTCAGCTACAGTATATTTTACTTGCATGAGACACCAGCATCAATTTTCTGTACTAAAAATGCACAAGAGTTTATAACTGGATGCAAGTGATCAAGCAGGCAAAAGGGACTTTGTTGTAAACATATGCAGGAGTGTAAGACATGCCTATTCTTTGTAGGAGCAAATTACTGCAGGTGCTGGAATCTGTACTGAAAACAACAAATGCTGGAGACCACAGTGGGTCAGACAGCATCCATGAAAAGACAACAAGGTAATGTTTCGAATCTAGATGAGTGTTCATCAGAGATAACGTAAAGTGTTGAGGTGGGGTGGGGGGGGGGCAACATCTATGCTATAGTTGGGGAGGGTTGTGTGTGGAGGGGCGTAGCGTGCTGGGGAGAAAAGAGGTTGATAGTTCAGATTAAGTGATCAGTGTGTGCCCACGTGTCTGTCCTCAGCATGTTGTAGTCTTCCAGTGAAACAAGACGCAAACTGGATGAACAATATTTCAACTTCACTCTCGGCACTTTACCGTCTTCTGGACTCACTATTGAGTTCAATGCCTTCAAGATGTGAACCATCTCCCATGTCTTCCCTTGCTTTTAGCTTTACTTGTTACATTCTCTATCACAATGTCCTCTCTTCCCTCCCCTCATGCCAGTGGATCTGTCTGCTCTTTCCAGTCTGGCAGTTAGACACACCATTGCTCTGCCATTCTCACATTCCCATCACTTGATCTGAACTATCGGCATCTTTTCTCCCCCAGCACTCTAAAACCCACCACACTCATACACGTGCTCACCCCCCCCCAAATATAGCATAAATGTTACCCCCTCCACACTTCACTTCAGCTCTGATGAAGAGTCATCTAGACCTGAAACGTTATCTTGTTTCCTCTCCATGAATGCTGTCTGCCTCACTGCAATCTCCAGCATTTGTTGTTTTAATGCTTATTTTTTGCATTGATGCTGATGTCATTTCAAAATAACAATCACCTTTACCGGCAATTCACTTTTATTCCTGGAGTATAAGTCAGTCCTGTTTTTGAAACGATTTTTAAGGTTTCAAGGGTTGATTGATGCACAAACATCGAAGGTAGATAGCGTTAATACTAGCAAAAGGAACAGGAAAAGTTATAAGATTTATTCAGTGATGTTAGCGGGAAGAATTATTATCCTTAAACATCCCTTACCTAAATTAATGTTCATTTCTTAAAGACACTAACAATCATGCTGATTTACTTATGGTCTAATTAATTTTGTTTTTATTCCAGACATTTTACAAACACAAAGTAATACATTAAAAAATCTATCTTTGATAAGTTTGCACTTCCAGACTCTCAAAGCTTGTGAGTAGATATTGCCCGCAAAAGTGTATAGAAAAGAAATGTAATGTCATTGTGATGTGGTATAGTATAGCACAAAGTGGATTATTGCATTGAGATCCTAGTCAGTTATTCATCTTAACCACAATGCTGAGACATCTAGTAAAGCCCACAGCAAGGAGTAAGTGTTGGTGCCTGCCACATGGACAGATGACTAGACTTGGATCTTTCAACTTTTCTCTCTTTATGGGGGAGCAGAAAGCTGCTGCTAAGAAAAAAACATTCAATGATAAAAGACTTCATGGCAGCCCACCTTTAGATCATACACTTAATATATAAAAGATCCAAGATGTATGGAGGTATGAATTTAAATAGAGAAATAAGAGAGAGCAACCAAACATTTGTCAAAGGTGTCGCTTTAATGAAAGAGAGGGAGGTGAAGGAATTTAGTATTGAAATCATATTGTGTGTCACCTTGGCAGCTTTATGCATGGCCACAAATGGTGAGGAAAGTAAAAGGGTATACAAGAGGCTCAAGTTGGTGAAAACAAAATGGGTGGTTCTAGAACTGCAGAAGTCATATTGATAGAATGAAAGTTCATGAGAGGATTAAATATAAGGATGAGTGCTTTAAAGTAGATGCTTTGAAGAACTAACTGCAATGGATATTTTTACAAATACCACTCTTTGGAATTTAGTTACTGAAAAAGGTCAGCATTTCTTTGTAAAATTGAGCTGAACTGATCCACTCTCATGTTGTTAGCAAAACTATTCCATAACAGAAGATTCAAGTGAACTGTTTCGAGCATCTCTGACAGGCCTAGTTGTCAAACAGTGGAAGGAACATGCGTGAACCTAAGCGTCCCACCCAGCTGCTTCAGGAAACATCATCTTTCCCGCAAGAGACAGGGTTTGTGGATCACGTATTGCACTGCTTAGTCACATCAAGGCCCACAACACAGAAGTGGAAGAAAGTCATCATGAACCTAAGGGACTGCCATGAAGAAGGTGAAGAAAGTGAACTGAGCTAACTAACAATTTAAAATTGTTTATAATTAAAGATCTTGTTGAAAAATGTATGTTAAAAGTCCCACCAAAGTTTATTTGGTGCACATCACTAGGTCCTTCACATTTGCAAGATCAATTCCATTGTAAAAGTGAAGAAGTTTAACTATTATTGATATATTAAAAAGTTTTTAAGCCAATATGATGGCAACAATAATAACGTGTGACTGAAATGTGCAAAAGGCAATGGTCAGTTAATATCCTAATGCCTTGTCCTTTGAGGGTTTAAATTTACGTTGATATTCTGCAGAGATGTATCGCTGAGTTGGAGATATTTTGTCTTTGAAGTCGTGGAACTCTTCAGCTTTTAAAACAGCTTAGCGTGGTTGAGTTAAAAACAGGAAATGTTACAAATGCTTAGCAGGTCAGGTGGCATATGTTAAGAGGAATTCTTGTTAACATTTCAGGTCAGTGACCTTTATCAGGACTAGTGTAAATGACTGCTTAATAAACTCAAATAAAAGAAAAAATAAAAACAAGCTTGTCAGAATCTCTATGAATCTTGGCAGCCAGAACAAGCAGAATGATAGTATTTAATACAGTTCATGAGACAACATATTGGCAACATTGTGGACTGATGCAAAGCTACAAAAATCCAATGTCAATGAAACAACAGTGTTACACTCTGTGGTGAGAGCCATTACTAATTACATGAGGTGCTGCCATACATCAGCACGAGGTCTGTGACTACAGTCAACAGCATGTTCACAGGGAAAATCTGTGCAAACAGAAGACCTTCAAGAGGATTAGGTGAAAAATGTACTTGCTGAGCAGGGATTAAGATTCAGTTTATTTGAGATAACAAAGATGAAAAGCCTATGGGGCCGAAGCTTAACACACAACTTCACAAGTCTCAAACACAATTGCCCCAGTGCAAGTTCAGTCTGTGTCAAAAAGCCAGTGATGGAAATTTGAGGCTCGCAGCAGACATTGATAGAGAAAACTGATCTCAAAGTAAAAGTAGTGATTGTATTAAGTTTGTTCCATTTTTAAAAATACATTTTGCAATACAGAAAAAGTGAGGACTTGACTGCTCCAGACAATGAATTGTATAAACCTCTGAGAACATCATACTTCTTTTGCGAAAGTGTGGCTGTTCATGACCAGAACGCTTTCTTTTAACGTGTATCTAGATCAACACACAGATTGGGCTGTGAAAACATCCTCAAGATTGCTTTTAGTAATATTTGTCAAATAAAAGTTCCAATGACAATTTTTGGCAGCATTTCAATGGGACAAGCTTCAAAGCCTGCCAGTTATCACCAGACCAGAATACAAAGACAGCAATCCTAACGAAATAGGTTGAGTGAAGATTGAGTCATTATAATCTCAAATTCATTTGAAAATACATTGTGCATGGCTGGTACTATTAGTGTACTCTGACAGCAGTATCAGAACTTTCCCCTTAAGCATACAACTCTACGAATGCTTATAAGAGCTGATTGCAATGTGATGCACAAGTTTCTTTTCTGCACATACCTCAACATGACTTTTTTTCAGCTGCTAAGGATTTCACTGAAGTAATAGCACTGTGCTGAAATTAAATAATCATTGTGAGGTAATGAATTCAGTTAAATAATGTACCATATAATATCCTGTGAACTATTTCTAGAAACCAACTCGACAATAGCTATCCAGTTAGGTGGCAAGGAGTACACTCAACAGACAATGTACAAAAGCACATTCACAGTGGTAGGTCAAACTTTAAAAAGATAGGCATTGTATTCTATATGTTATACTATTCTGATTTAAATATAGAATATACAATTTATTTTATATATGCCTGCACATCCTGCACATGCCACGGCATATGATTAACATTGTAAGATGTTGTCATACCTGGGTGCTCTATCTAATTATTATGCCTAAATATCAACCATAACTTATCATATTTAAATTTCTCAGATTTTCCTCTGTCTTTGCTCCTAATGATACTTGCAAGGTATCCAACACAGTGACAGAATTCTCCATTGTTCTTCTTTCTCACACGACTTTTCTCCTCTTGTCCTAGTTCAATCACTTCACACCACCATTAAAGTAGACAACAGGTAGGTCAAAATACCAAAGCAAAAAACTGGGAATATGAAAAAGAAACCAAAATGCTAGTTGTGCTCGGCTGGGCACAGGGAACAAATAAGTTGATGTTTAAGATGTGGGCTCTGCATCAGAATTCTACTGAAGTTATGTCACTTGTCATGTCAACATCTCTGTTCTGAGTGTTTGCAGTATTTTCTTGCTTTGGTAAATATTTAATTTAGATTATGTGACAATGTAATTCACCACGAGAAAAAAAAGTGAAAAACCTGAACTTTACAGGCATAAGGGAATAATAGGAAAACTGGGAAAATGCATATTCTTTTGTAAAGGCTGTGAACACATTGATTCAATGCAAGGTCTGTCCCTGTTTGAAGAAGTACATTTGTACATAGTACAGTGGCTGGCTTGCCCTAGAGAGTGACCTCTAACTTTGCTGTAAGTTGCTTTCACTTTAGTTTGCAGCAGCAATTAAACATATCACTTGAAACATGATGTCAGCAGTGTGAAACTTGAGACTGAGTGATTTTTTTTAAAGTCACAACTGTTAAAAAAAACCATGGTTTGCAACTTTGAAGTGTTGGGCGAGTCAAAATAGCTGCGAATTTCCATTCCCTGCCGCTCTGGAAATGAAACGAGATATAAGACAGTATTGGATTATTTCCACTCTCAGTGGCAAAACTATGAGATAGCTACAGAACTGAAATAAAAGACTGAACAAGTAAGCATAGCAATCCTGTTCTCTGTACTGGAGAAAGAGTGCTAAAGGCTGCATTTCTCTGAAACCTTACTGAAGAGCAGAGAGGCCAAACAGGAGATTTTGAAGCTTTGAACCTCAATTAATGTTACTCATGAACAAGATATGTTCAACACCAGAAGATAGAGAGAGATGGAGGGTATTGATCAGTATGTGATGGCACTGGCATCTAGCTGAATGGTGTGAGTTTAAACAATTGAAAGTTGATCTCTTCAATGGCAGGATTACCTTGGGTATGAGATATCCCACCATGACAGTATGTCCACTGGGGGGGCAGGGATAATTTCCTTTCTGGAAAGCTATTGACATGTGTAGAAATTCTCAGCTTTCCAGTTATGTGAAAAGAGACGAGGCTTTGCATTATGCTGAGAGACATTCCAGACAAAATGAGAACAATATGTTAGATAGAAAGAAATACTTGCAGAAGAGCCAGAATAATTATTAAAAGATCAGGGTGGAAATATTGCAGAGGATACCACACAAAAGAAAAGAAAGCAGAGTCTGTATGGGAAGAGCAGTGCTTTAACAGCTGGATCAGTTTTACACAAATGTTTATCTAGAAAGGAACATATCAAGTCTATAATTATGGCTGCTGGAGTGATGATTATGATGAATCATCTGAATAGGATTCTGATGGAATCCCTCTGCACCATGCATCAGATTTATATTGTCAGATCTAAAGGTGATCAATAGTTTGTGACTATTTGAATGATGATTGTTGAAAGAGAATGTCAAGTGTGAAAGTGTCAGATACACACCCTTGCCTTGTGCAACGTCATGAGCTTTTTGGACCGGTGTGAAATGACTCAAGATGGTGGCCCAAGGACTGAAGCCCTTGAAAGTAAGGTTTAGGCTATATAATGGAACAATATTCATCCCAAGGGGACAAATAAAGATCAAAACAATGAGAATAATGTAGATCCAGGCATCCAGTTAGTAGATGTTAAGCAAAGTCCACTCACCTCAGCTGAAAGAAATCTAATGTATGAACTTGCAACCCGATATGTAGCAGACAAAGTTGCTGTGCTTTGCAGGCCATTAAGCCAAAGACTATTGAGTAGATCCCAGAATATTACAAATATGCTCTTTCAGGTCTTGAATGTCTTCTTGGTGAACATTGTCTGCAAATATGTCAGACCAACTTGGACCAGAGAGCTCCGTCTGCCCTGAAGTCCTACCTGAAAAACAAGCTAAAGAATTCGGCAGCTACTGAACTCCCCAGACCCAGGAGGTGCTGAGAACCAGAAAGGAAGAAAAGTAGGTCAAGGAAGTATCTTTCAGAGCCATCAGCTGAATGACAAGCAAATGACAGCTGAAGAGCATATCATCACAGCAAAGCAGGAAAAGTAAGTGTAACCACGAAACAGAATGAGACAAGATGAAAAGGTTGCAATTGAAGATTCTTGAATTCAAGTACATTGACCATGGACTGCCAGTGAAAAGACTTTGCCAGGATATGAATAGGTGAGAACTGGAGCACAGATACACCAACCAACAGTCGTGAAAGCAATGCAACAACTAGTTGGATTTGTGAACTACCTAACAAAGTACTTACTAAATGTGTCATCAGAATATAGTTGCCTATGCAAGCTCACTGTTATGGATAGGCTGTTGTAATGGGGCACAGAACAAGAAGAAGTTTTAACTCAAATGTAAAAACTAACAACAATGGATTTACATGCTCTGGAAGTCACTAACCGAGCAGAAACATTGAATCTGAAGGATGAGCATCTAGTTTTGATTAAGAGCTTGATGCAGGAATAACAGTCCCCAGGGAAGAAACATCATTCAGCAGTGAACAGATATCAGTCAAACAACAACTATGTGTATGTTGCTTAAAAACCTGGGACTTCAGAGATAATGGATGAAATGCATGGGTAGAGACTGATAAAAACAGAACAGTCTGGGATTATCACAGTTTGTTCAGGAATGATAATTTCTGTTTGTTGATCGTGGTTATTGGATAACTTCGATAATTAGCAGCTACGATTGGCAATGTATACAGCTTTATTTAAAGAGAATGTTTGGAAAAATGCATTTGTGTATAGTTTACAGGCGTTCTTCATGAAGGGCTTCGGCCTGAAATGTCGATTCTCCTGCTCCTCGGATGCTGCATGACCTGCTGTGCTTTTTCAGCACCACACTCTCGACTCTGATCTCCAGCATCTGCAGTCCTCACTTTCTCAGGCTTGCAATAGTCATGTGAGCACTACCTCTACTGTAAATTGTTTTTGCTTTAGTTTGTGGCAACTCTCAAACAGCCTTATCTACTTAATCTGCGGTGAGAAATTTCTGACTGATAACTAAAAGGTAATAAAATGTAAATTCACAATATTTGGTTTAAATACCACTACCTTAATACAGAATCAAAGATTTGAAATCTCTTCCTTAATCTTTGTTCCTCACTCAGGTAACAATGTTCTTTCAAAATATAGTGACTGATAAAGTTTAAGCACAAGAAGGTTAGCAACCAGATTTCCAGAATCTCTAAATTATTCCTTTCCTTGTTAACTAGGTGTTTTATTGATTGCCAGCACATGACCCATCATAATCCTCATGAACAAGCTGGGACCTAGGATACTATTTCCAACATTTATCCAGGTTCTGCTGTAAGCTAACAGTATAGTAGCTAACCCATCATAAGAAATCAAATTGTCACACAAGCTTGCAAATATTACACATTTGACTGCTAATAAAAGATACATGTGCCTATATGTTGTATTATAAGTAATTGACATGCAGTTTACCAAAAACAATTGATTGAGATGCAAATAATTTTGCTTTTCACTTCTCAAAACTGGTTATGATTGAATGTTCATATTATTGCTCCAATTCCCTTCATGAACTAGTCATATTTTCTGAAGATTCAATTATCTTATCAATTGTTCATTTTTCTTTGCACACTTGAAAACCATCCTTTTTCATGTTTTGGAATCAGTTTGTCTCTACCTTTCTGCCAGTCATAGATTTGTAGTCTGCTCTGAAACCATTGCTGGTGTGTCATTATCATTGGAAGCTACTTTCACTGTTGAATCTCCAATGAACAATCTTTGAGGAAAAAAGTTACTTAACATTGTTGGAACCTGGCTGACTGAAAGATTTTAGTTGCGAAGTCTGAGGTTAGTGTCCGACATTCTTCATAAATATTATCTTCTGACTCAAGCAATACACTCAAACACAGTCTAAAAATTAAAAATCACACAACACCAGGTTATAGTCCAACAGGTTCAATTGGAAGCACACTTGCTTTCGGAGCACCGCTCCTTCATCAGTTGTACACCCCAGTCCAACACCAGAATTTCCAAATCACAGTCTAAAATAACGTTGTGAAGTGAATTTTTCAGGACCTCACCACTACCAGGAACTAAAATCTGCTTTCAATTTTCAGCCCATAAATTCCATTGATTAATAGACAAGGTTTATCATAACTTCAGAATTTTGAGTTTCGGTTGATAACTGTTCAAAACACGGTAGAAAATTATTTATTCCCTGTGGCTTGAGCTTCCCAATTTTTTTGTACATTTTCTGCCTCAATTTCACTGGATACTCTAGGTATTACAGTTCAATGTGATTCAGATGAAAACCAAAACTTTTGCATTCAGATGGTGATGCTTTTGAAATGTTCAATGTTATGGACATGATCTGGGTGTAAAACATAATTATGCACCTATTGTATTGAAACTTTACAGCTGACGTGACAATAGAGAATTATCCACTCAGTGATTTAACAAACCCCTATTCACTCGTGAAAATTTTAAAAATTGATACCAACTGAGGTCTGCTCTATCATATTTCACATATTTAATTATTTGAAATTTATTTTAACCTGTGTTATACATTAGAAGATTTAATACCTTGCATGTTTTTACATCAAGCAGCCTTCATCCCCTCTCCAGAGGATCTTGTCTGCAATCTGAAATCCCATTAGCAAGGATTAAAGTTAAAAATTATGGGCAAGTGTAACCCAGCAAATGTATATTTTAATAACTTGTCATGGAGTTGATTCAAATTTCTAGCTTTGTGACGAATTGGCATTTTAAATATTTCAAGAGCATAATTCAATTTTAACAGTACAGGTATGCAACAAGCTACCAAGTGCCAGCAACAGAGAGGCACTTGCAGTTTCATTCCACTCTGCTGTCTGACAATTGTAAAATATATTTTCATCCTTACAATATTTACAATGTCAATGAGTCATGGAGCTTCAAATTAAAACTAGCTGACAATAAATTATTAAATGATAACATTCTTGAACTTTGGCTGAGCTTGTTGTGAGTGCAGAAAAATAGTCCCAATGCAAACAGCTCAATAAATTATCCCAGCAAACAGTAAAAACTTATTGAATGGGCTGTTGCCCTGACAAGTGATGTAAATGCACCTATAAGCACCTCATATCTGGCCATCTACTTGTTAATGAACCAAAAGGAGCAAAAGGCAAAATGACTGACCAGCAAAAAGATAAAGCAATCAAAAAATAAGTTAGTTTGTTTTCAAAGCTACTATTCACCAAGGTAACTCTGCAGTAGCCATTTAGAGTTATGTATAATATTTTCTATACATATAATGATTTGCATTTATGTGATGCCTTTCAAGTCTCAAGAAATCTCAAAACACTTTACTGTTAGGTGCTTTGAAATACAGTCCCTGCAATTTAGGTGCTATATAGATACCGAAGATCCAAAATTCCGTAAGCCCTAAAAATGAGTATTGGGAGGTGCATCATTTACCCATAACCAATCCTGGTGCTTGTCAAATTCATGCTCCCTGTAAATTTACATAACTAGAACAAGCAACTAGACCTAATGAAAATTGTGAAGGCTAGCATGAGTTCAAACTACCCAAACTACTTAAAATCAGACTGTCCTTCTTAAATGCCTTATACACCCAATCCCCAGCAAGGTGCCCTCAATTTAGAGTCATAGAAATGTACAGTATGGAAACAGACCCTTCGGTCCAACCCGTCCATGCCAACCAGATATCCCAACCCAATCTAGTCCCACCTGCCACCTCCCGGCCCATATCCCTCCAAACCAATTTGTTATGATTCTAGAGGATACCACAAATTATTAAGCCCTTGAGTGAGGAGGCATGAACTGCCTCCCCAGCTTTATCACCCACTCTCTCATTTGGTTGCCATAGGTTAATTTAGAAAGGATCCCTTAACTTGAGGAAACCTCTCTCCCAAACTCAAAGCATATTGGGTTTCAAAAGAAGCCTATTTAACTGGGCTTTCTTGAATTAAAAAGCTCTTGACTGAACTTCAGCATTCAGAATAATAGTGAGTCATCTTGTTATGCCATTTCTTTCCATCTGGCTTGTACGTTGGCTGGTTTCTAGCATTCAGAGTAAAGATGACATTTACCTGCAATGCAGAGGTGTCCGAGGGAATTGTTCTTCAACTGTGATCTTCACAGTTTAACCCAGGATGGTACACCTACAAGAAACTCAATCTCAGTAATCTATACAAGAATGTTTAGGTTCACTGGCACATTCCATTAAAGTTAAAATTGTCTTTTTTGGCAATCCTCATGTAGTCTTCAAAAGGAATAAAACACTGAATGTGTCTGCAATTTAGAATGTAATCCTTGGGGTGGCTTGCTTCTGAGCAGGTTGTCAACCCTTCAATATCTTTGCGCTCACAAGTGATCACAATCAATCTGTTTTGATTTGCCATTTCCTCCTTTAATGGTTTGTTATTTGAAGTTCCCTTACATCTTCAGATGTGACATTCCATGCATTTCTGTCTCTTGGGAGAACCACCTAATTTATATCTGTAACCAATTTCGGCTGTGCCAATTCTCTTTTAAAAAATATATTTTGGAATTACAAGTTAAAAATTTGGTGTTCTGATTTTAACACATTTGCCTGCAGCAGGCATTGGTACTCATTCCTAAAGTGAGTTAGATCTGGGAAGGACACAACAGTGGCAGATAATATATGAGATCAGGAACCAACATTCTCTAAAGCTCCAGTGGAGGCTTGGATGTAGGAGATGAAATGTAGGACAGAAGTCTTCTGTCAACAGAGGATCTGAAAGTCCACAGGAAGAACACTACAGATGCAGTAGAGTCAGAAACTAGTGCAGTTAATGAAAAGCAGTGCAGAAAGATGTCAATGATGGGACACTAACAGTCAAGGTCAGTGAATGCATCATCACAGAACATACCTGTACCATTAGCTTCACACTCTGCATCTTTCATTGCACCTCCATTATTCATTACCGACATTTTATTTATCAAACATGACTCTTCCTTCATATTCATAGTTTCATCTTACTCTCACACCATTAATAGTGCAGCAGTCTCATACACATAATCAATGGTATACTTCTTTTCCCTTTTCCCTTGCAGGACAAGGTGGCTGATGACTGTAGCTAATTGGTAGGGGACAGGCACAGCTTCATGCTGTCACTGTAATGGAGGTTCTGCATCAAGCAATCAGTCATGACTCATTTTGTGGGCAGTGATACAGCCGAAAATGTTGAAGATGGTGAATATCAATAATCAACTCTCCTTCCTAATCTTATTTCCTCCTCGTCCCACAATTTCTTCTGATTCTCAAGCTTGTACCTTGTAATTTATATATAACTTTAATGGAATTCTACTATTGCACCTTTATCCTTACCGACACCCAAGAATAGTAACAGATCCTTTTATAAAGTCTTGGGTAAAGAGAATATAGCGATGGTCAGTGACAGCAGATAATAAGACATGACTGATCTTCGATGGGGTCACATTCAATAGTGGAGATGTTCACAAAGGCATTGGGCAGGACCAGTTGTGTTGGTTCCCTCCTCACTCCCTTTTGGCAAGAAGAATTGAAAACAACACGCTATTTAACTGGAGAAAAACTACAGAATGTTCTAGTCCATGGGAATTTGGTGTCCTGGTATATGAATCACAAAAGGTTAGAATATAGTTACAACAAATGACTTGGAAAACAAGTGGAATGTTGGTGCTTATTGCGGGGGTTTGAATACAAAAGTAGGGAAATATTGTTATGGCTTTATTCAGACTTCATTTGCATTTATTTCAATGCAAGAGGTCTTACAGGTGAGGCTGATGAATTCAGGGCATATATGGGAAACGTGGGACTGGGACATTTTAGTTATCACAGAAACTCGGCTGAGGGAACGGCAGGACTGATATTCAGTATTCCAGGTTTTAGATGTTTTGGGAAGGATAGAAAGAGAGGTAAGACAGGCAGTGGAAGGCATTTTTTGATCAAGGAAAGCATTACTATTGTAATTAAAGAAAATATTTCTGAGGGAACATTTGGTGAAAATGTATGGTTTAAAATTAGAAATAAGAAAGCGATGGTCACCTTGATGAGATTGTACTATAGGCACCCGAATAGTCAGAGGGAAATTGAGAAGCAAATATATAGAGAGATCGCAAATATATGTAAAAATAATAAGGTTGTACCAGATATCCCAATCCAGTCTAGTCCCACCTGCCACCACCTGGCCCATATTCCTCCAAACCCTTCTCATTCATATACCCATCCAAATGT
The DNA here is from genome assembly GCF_004010195.1 of Chiloscyllium plagiosum. Lineage (NCBI taxonomy): Eukaryota > Metazoa > Chordata > Chondrichthyes > Orectolobiformes > Hemiscylliidae > Chiloscyllium > Chiloscyllium plagiosum. The sequence continues at coordinate 48,276,709 of NC_057726.1, forward strand.
CTTTTAAATGTTGCAATTGTACTAGCCTCCACCTCTTCCTCTGACAGCTCATTCCATATACGTACCCACCTTCTGTGTGAAAATGTTGCTCCTTATGTCTCTTTTATATCTTTCTCCTCTCACCCTAAATCTATGCCCTCTGCTTTTGGACTCCCCCACCCCAGGGAAAAGACTTTGTCTATTTATCCTATCCACTCCCCTCATATTTCTAAACTTCTATAAGATCATCCCTCAGCCTCCGAAGCTCCAGGGAAAACAGCCCCAACATGTTCAGCCTCTCCCTCTAGCTCAAATTTGTTAAATTGTTCAAGAAAATTTTATTTTTCAACATGTAAATGTTCCTACTGGAGAAAGAGCAAAACCTGGCCTTCTTTTGGGAAATAAGGCAGGGCAAGTGACCAGCAAAGTGTTAGCAGAGGAACACTTTGGGACCAGTGATCATAATATTATGAGTTTTAAAATCATTAGAGAAAAAGATACATATTCCATAAAAATTCTTAATTGGAGTAAGGTCAATTTTAAGCATATGAAACAAGAACTTTCACAAGTTGATTGGAGGTAGGAGGTGATGGTGATAAGTTGGTGGGAAGTGTGGAGCAGAAAGGTGGGAAGGAAGATGGATATGAAGATCAGGTCAAGAAGGCGGTGCCAAGTTGGAGGGTTGAAACTGGGATGAGGTGGGGGGAAGTGGAGATCTGGAAACTGGTGAATTCAGGGTTGAGGCCATGTGGTTGTAGGTTTCTGAGGTCGAAAATGAGGTGTTCCTCCTCCAGTTTGTGGGTGGCCTTATCAATTACCGTTCTCCCAGGGCCCAACACCCATTTATTTCTCAGCCTCCTTTCCCCTCCCCAGTTCTGATGAAAGATTAACTCTGAAACACTGACGCTCTTGCTCCATGGATGCTGCCTGATCTGTCATGCTTTTTCCAGTGCTACACTTTATCGGCTCTGACTTCTCCAGCACCTGCAGTCCTCACTATCTCCTTGTTCCTATTAGAGTGTAAAGCAAGGCTGGTCAGAATCGGGAACATTGAGTGAATACAGATATTGAGGTTCTGGTCAAGTATAAAAAGGAATCATTTATTAGATATAGGCACCTGGGATCAACTGAATCTCTTGAAGCATTTAAGGAGTATAGGGGCAGGAAATCAAGATGGGAAAAAGTGGATATGAGATAGCCTTAGTAGATAAGGTTAAAGATAATCCAAAAAGATTCTACAAATACATTTAAGAGCAATAGAACAACTAGAAAGAGAGTAGGATCCCTTAAAGATCAACGAGGTCATCTTTGTGTTGAACCTCAGGAGATGGAGAGATATTAAATGAATATTTTGTGTTTGTTTTTACTGTTGAGAAAGAAATGCAGGCTAGAGAACTCAGGGAAATAAGTATTTTAGATTACTTATGGTGTGGAAACAGGAAATGGGAGAGATATTAAATGAATATTTTGTGCTTGTTTTTACTGTTGAGAAAGAAATACAGGCTAGAGAACTCAGGGACATAAGTATGTTAGATTACTTATGGCATGGAAACAGGCCCTTCAGCCCAACAAGTCCACACCAACCCTCCGAAAAGCAACCCACCCAGACCCATTCCCCTAACGTTACGGGCAATTTAGCATGGCCAATTCACCTAACCTGCACATTGTTTGGACTGTGGGAGGAAACCGGAACACCCGGAGGAAACTCCCCACAGACAATTGCCTGAGGCAGGAATTGCACCCGGGTTGCTGGTGCTGTGAGGTAGTGGTGCTAACCACTGTGCTACCCACCAAATAAGCATTGATGTTTTGAAAACAGTTCACATTATAGAAGAAGTACTGCTGGAAATCTTAAAAAACATAAAAGCAGACAAATCTCCAGGACCTGATCAAGTGTAGCCTAGAATGTTGTAGAAAGTTAGGGAGGTAATTGTAAGGCCTCCAGCAGAAATGTTTTATCTATAAACATTATCCACAAACACAGGTGAAGTAGCAGAGGACTGGAAGGTGGCTAATGTTGCTCCTTTATTTAAGAAAGGCTGTAAGGAGAAGCCAGGAAACAATAGACCTGTGAGTCTGACATCAATGATGAGCAGGTTGTTGGAGGTGATTCTGAAAGATTGGATTTACATGCACTTGGTGAGGTCAGGACTGATTAGGAATAGTCAACATGGCTTTGTATGTGGAAAAACATGTCTCACAAACTTGAGTTTTTAAATTAAGTAACCAAAAAGATCAATGAGGTCAGAGTGGTTGACGTTGTTTACTTGGACTTCAGTCAAGCCTTTGTCAAGGTTTCACATAGTAGACTAAGAAGTTAAATCACACAGGATTCAGGGTCAGCTTGTCAATTGAACACAAAATTGGCTTGACAGTAGGAGACAGAGGGTAATGGTGGAGGGTTGTTTTTCAGACTGGAGGCCTGTGACCAGCAGTGTTCCACAGGGATCGATACTGGGTTCACTTTTGTTTGTCAGTTATATAAATGATTTGGATAAGAATATAGAAGCATGGTTAGTAATTTTGCAGATGATCGATACTGGGTTCACTTTTGTTTGTCAGTTATATAAATGATTTGGATAAGAATATAGGAGGCATGGTTAGTAATTTTGCAGATGACACCAAAATTGGTGATATAGTGGATAGTGAAGACGGTTAGCTAAGATTACAAGGAGATCTTGATTAATTGGGTCAATGGGTTGAGGAGTGGCAGATGGAGTTTACTTAGGATAAAAGTGAGGTATTGCATTTTGGTAAAACAAACAAGGGGAGAACTTATACAATTAAAAGTAAGGCCCTGGGTACTATTGTAAAACAGACAGACCAAGGAGTTCAGGTACATAATTCTTTGAAATTTGCATCACAGATAGTCAGGGTGTTTAAGAAGGCACTTAACCCACTTGCCTTCATTATTCAGACCTTTGAGTATAGGAGTTGGGACGTCATGTTGAAGTTGTATAGGACGTTGGTGAGGCCTCTTCTGGAGTACTGTGTGCAGTTGTGGTTGCCCAGTTATTAAACTGGAGAGGATGCAGAAAAGATTCACCATAATGTTGTTGTGAATGGAGGGTTTGAGATATTAAATAGATTGGAAAGGCTGAGACGTTTTTCACTGGAGATTAGGTGGTTGAGAAGTGACCATTTGAGGTTTATAAAATCATGAGGGTCATAGATAAGGTGAATAACAAGAGTGTTTTTCCTAGAATGGGGGAATTCAAAACAAGGGGGCATATTTTTAAGTTGAGAGGAGAAAGATTTAAAAAGGACGGGAGGGACAACATTTTTACACAAAGAGTTGTTTGTGTGTGGAATGAACTTCGAGAGAAAGTGATGGATGCAGGCTCAGGTACAGTTTCAAAGTTTAAAGTCATTTGGATAAGTTCATGAGTAGGAAAGGTTTGGAGGAATATGGGCCAAGCTGAGGCATATGGGACTAGTTTAGTTTGGGAACATGGTCAGTGTGAATTGGTTGGAGTGAAGGGTCTGTTTCCATGCTGTATGACTCTATCTACAGTATCTTGTATAGTTTTGGCCTTCTTACTTTAAAAATGGTATAACTGCATTATAAGCAATCCAGAGAATGCTCATTGGACTGATTCTTAAGATGAAGGGCTATCTTATGTGGAAAGGTGGGAGGTTGAGCTTGGACCCATTAAAGTTGAGAAGAATGAGAGGTGATTTTAATAATTCTAACAAGGGACTTGACAGGGCACCTGTTGAGAAAGTGACTTTGTGGGGAGTCTAGAACTAGGGGTCACAGATAAAAAGAAATGGACTCTTACATTTCTGACAGATGAGAAGAAATTATTTTCTCCCAGAGAATTAGTAATCTGTGAAATTCTCTTTCTAGAGTACAGCGAAGACTGGGTCATTGATTACACTCAAGGCTGAGTTAGATAGTCTGAAGCTTAATAGATTTGTGATCAACAAAGGAATCAAGAATTTTTAGGAACAGACAGGTAACAGACAGGAGTTGAAGATACAATCAGATAAGCTATGACCTTATCAAATGGTAGATCAGTCTTGAAAGGCCAACTAGCCTAGTCCTGCACCTGGTTCACCTAGTCTTGTGTTCCTCTTCCTCCTCATTCCACCAGAATATCTGATGCATGAACTGTGGCCTCATGGTGTGATATTGTATACGATACATCATCACAATGTTGTGATACACACTCTGGTAAATTCTGCAGCTTTACCCAGAGCAGATCAAGGAATGTAAGCATTACCAATCCTCCCAGTGGTCTGCTAGATGACAGTTTACATTACGGACTGGCTTTTGTTACAGCATTTTGCCCATATGTGTATAGGTTGCACACTGGAGTCATGGGCCCAGTAGATAGTGGATATCCTCTGGTCTCTCCTTAATGACAATGCTGATGGTATAAAGGGTTGGAGCAGGATTAATGCTGCATGACTATTACCAGGATGCCAAGCAATAAATTACATGATGTGTTGAGCAAAGTTGTTCAGACACCAACTGGGCATTGAAAGAGTGGGATACCTATATATCTCTGAATTGACATGCACTGCCCACAGAACAGTATGCACACAGTTAATGATACCTTGTTCTATGGCAAAAACTACTATCCTGGCAAAGCTGAGTTCTAGCTCCATCAGCTCCTCTCTAACGGGAGACATTTGCATTTTTTTCTCTTTGCGTAGAGAACCTTGGGGATCTCCCATACTCAACCGTTGAGGTGTTAGAAATGAAATCTAGACCAGCCTACAATCAGCTAGTGCTAAAGATTCATGTCCATGGTCATCCTTACAGCTGCCCTTATCTTATTGTGAGAATGTAAGTCTACCTGCATCAAAAGTGACAAATTTCAGGGAGCATCTCTTTAGTGAAATAGAGACTTTGTACATAATGTTCCTTGGTAAGACTGAGATAAGAAAATTGCCTCCTTAAGATCCTGGCTATCCATGGTATTTTTATTCCTTCGTCTTCAAATTGTTGGTGCTCCTCTACCTCTGTGTTGTTTTTTTCTCCCCTCAGCTCACTGCACACTAAAGGAGATTAAACCCATTGCACCACAACTGGGTGAAAGTGGTCTGAACAGAATCCCAAGCAAGACTCCAATCGTCATCAAGTGCCTCCTGTAAAATGCTGCAACTTTACTTTACAGTGAAATTTACGAACACTTCTACTCACTTAGTAATATCCAGTAGAAATCAGTCAACAACTAACCTAAAAGTGGTTGGTGACTCATTTAAGTTACACTCGTGAGAGTGCAAGAGCACATCGGGAGTGTCCCCTGCTGCAGAACATATTTAACTGTTCAAGAGTGAGGTGTGTCGAGGTCAAAGTTGGTATTGCTACTCAAATCAGTGCTGCAAACTGACTAACATCATACTCTGCTTACTCTGTACACTTCTTGTTTATGAGCTAATGATGTGTCCCAAAAGGCACCTGGAGTAGCCCAGACTAAAGCAATGTCACCACTTTGGACTTGAAACAACAGCCATAACACTGAAAATATGGTCTTCAGGCAACTTAATCTTTTGACAGGAGTTTTCCTTTTAGCTTATACTGAAAAAGTATTTTGGAGTTTTTGAGTGAAGTTTTGACTCAGCTGTACTCCTTCACTCTCCTCTGACTTCATTTTGGCCTCAGTTTGGCCTAACAATTTATTGGCCCCAAGCTATCAGCTCAATTACTAATATGACGACCCTGATCACCACCATACCTATTATTGAAACTGTGGCAGAATTATGCACACATTTATAATTTACCGTTTGTTTTTTGTACATTACAAGTGACTAAATGCTCCTTAAATTAATATCAACAGCCTTCTGGCAAATACCTATAACTTTTCAAGTCAATTTCTGTTGCACATTACTTCAAATTGTTACAGATATAATCACAGTCAGATGGCCAGGACAGCTTAGTATTGTGTCCTTTCAGGCCTCATTAAAAAATAAACTCATATGTTTGTCAAAATAATGAAGCTAAACTGATTCAGGAAAGTGATGGCATTCATTACTATATCTTCATCAATTCCATTCTTACTCAGTATCAATCTGGTACACTAAATAGATCAAAATGTTCTGTGAAGTTTAATTCTGTTTATTGCAGCAAAGCAGTGAGCAGCAATCTGCTATGTTAACGTGATGTTTCCGACATGATCTAAGTATGGATTTATGATTTCTTTCAGTTATAAGTCTGATTGAACTCAACTGGTAAAACCTTCAATCAGTGCAGGAATCTCAGCCTTTATTAGTTTAGATCTAAATCACACGTCTTGTAAAACAAAGTCTGAGCGTTAATGTATTTTACTTAATGAGATGACAATCTGTATGGATTCCATACAAAAATACTTTTACACAGGCCATAAAGATTATAAACAGTAAAACAGAATTGTAATAAATGCATTTTGATTTAAGTGTGATCCTAAAAATTATAGCCGACCTTCTCATAGGACAATATTGAAAATAGTCAAAACATTACACTGTTAAAACATGAATCAAAACTGTCACAGCCTGTGGACATATTTTTAAAATTGCTTAGCTGCATGAATGTCCCTTTAGTGCTTGAAGGACTTTAATAAAATTGATTTTCTGTGTATACCCTTTTAGAAGCTATACGCTTGAAATATGAACCTTTCATTGTTGAAAGTGTTTCATTTTTTGCCCTGTAGCTAATGATCAAGGGAAATAGTGTGTTCAGAATTCTCTACGGTTGCCATTTTCATAATTAAATAGTGCTAATAATAGTGCCTTGCAGACTTTAAACAAACTGCTCTTGAAAGAGAATGTGGTTTGTGTGTTTCATTTAGAGGTGTATGCAATGGGAAGTTAATGAATAAGCAAGCATCAGCAATAAGTATGGCATTTCCACATATTGCTTCTTTACAAAAGAACAAATGATGACATTTATTTTGCTTTGATTAAAAATTATTACTTAAGTTTCTCGATAGCTTATAATTAAGGAACTTGAAGTTATTATCCTTAACTAGTCTGGAGTAGCTTTCCATCATACAATGTTTTAATAATATAGGAAGTGCACAACAACATAAGCTGTTACATAAATCATCACATTGTTTAACAGCCACTGTGTCAAGCCACAAATTGTTAAAAGCAGATTTCATTAAAGCCTACAGAAAACTTTATACTTAGAATAATATATTGGCACAATTACTGTTGGCTTAATGATACAGTGAGCATTTATTCAATTATCAAGTAAGCAAGTATTAGAAAGAACATTTATTAAAACAATTTATTTTCACAACAATCTGACAACTTCTGGACACAGACTGTTTCAGGTACTTCACTGCAATGCAAATAAAATGTCCTATAGGATGATGCTAATGTAAATGTTAACTGTTGCATATGCTAGAAGCAACCATTGAATTTCAGATTAAGTTGAAGTGTTTCCTCAGTACCATGGAAGATTTCTATCGTAACTGGAATCCATTCTAGATAACTTAATTTGTCTGAAAATAAGTGTAACAAAATTTTGTGAGGAATTTCTAGTAAAAGACACAAAAAATAATGTTAATTAAATCAGGTTTAAAAATAAAACAAACAAGCAGGAAATCTGCAAGTATACTGGATTCTGCTGGAACTGGAAAAGTGAAGCAGTCAGAATTTGTGCAGAGAAGACAGGTTATTGATTTTCAGGTGTATAATAAATAAGAAAGCCTCGCATTTATATAGAGATTTTCATGGTCTTAGAATGTCCCAAAGCAATTTACAGCAAATGATCCTTTTGCAGTGCAGTCACTATTGGAATCTGGGAAACATGGCAGTCAATTTGCACATAGCAAGATCTCACAAGCCGCGATGTGATAGTAAGCAGATAATCTAATATTAGTAGTGTTGGTTGAGGAATGAATATTTGTCATAAGACATCGGAAGAACTTGTCCTATTTTCTCCATTCGATCTTTTCAAAATCTCTTAATCATTGCATTATATATGAGCCTTGCAAATTTCTAGTCAGTCCTATTAACTGATAAAAGACTTGATGATTTTTAATATAATTAAATACAACGTTTTCTCTCTTTCCATCCATTTTACTCACCCCTAAAAGTAACTTGGAACTCAGGTTGGTTTAGATCTTTCTCCTCCACTGGCATAAAGTGGGCTGGGAATCCTCGACAGTAACCCAATTCACCCTGCAAGCTGCAAGGATCAAATCAGTATTGCACTGTTGCTCATCAACCTGCTAATAGCTGTTGGGAGGGTGGAAATGGGCTAGTACTGGGGGATGGCTTTTGTGACACAGTGGTATTGCTCCTACCTCTGAAATAGGAGGTCTAGGTTTGAGTCCCTTCTGATCCAGAGATGTGTATTAACAGATTGATTAGAAACTATCTGGAGTGACAGTCGGCCAGAAGGCTTATGTTGGATAGCAGAAGAATGTCACACAAGTATCTTAAAAGAATAAACCTTGCTTGTGCTCAGTGGCTTGCAATTATTCCTCTAAGTCCCCACTATTTAGGATGCTCAACATCTGGCCTGTCTGCAGAGTTTAGTATACATAGCAGCACATAGTCTGCTCATTTTTATGTGGCAACAAAGCCACAAAATGGATGCTGACTTATTTAGGGCAGGCGTGCAGGAGTCCCATTCTACGTCAGAAATGAATCAAGCAGACTATGGTGTCAAAGGAGTGTGTAAGGCACCCATCAACTGTGTTTTACCAGGTAGCCATTTTTCAGATGAGATATAAGAGACATATACCTGGAGGCTACTTCTGTCAGACCACCATCCTTCACTTCCTTGATGTCAGAGCCATTGTAACCAAGGTCACCGACACTTGATATGCAAAAATATTCAAAGGAACTGGCAGGAGTGGCACCCCTGGGATGCACAATGCACCATGGGGCATTTCTGCTGCACCTCACAGAATGCACCAGTTTTCCAAAGGCACTCAACGACACACCCATGGGCTCACCCCTCTCTGGACTCATAGCAGAAGCGGTAATGCAAAGATTAGAACAAACAGTCTTACCGCAAATTCAACCCAAACTCTGGGTCAGATATGTGGATGACACCTTTGTAATCATTAAAAACACAGAAATAGAGAACACATACCGGATCATCAACGCCACACTCACAGGAATCCGATTCACTAGAGAGGAAGAAAAGGACAACCAACTCCCATTCCTCGATGTGATGGTACAGAGAACACCTAACGGAGAATTCACCACAAAGGTATACAGGAAAGCCACACACACAGACCAAGTCCTGAACTATGAAAGCAACCACCCCAGCACACACAAAAGAAGTTGCATCAAGACACTATTCAAAAGAGCCACAACACACTGCAGTACACCAGAACTGCAAAAAGAGGAAGAAGAACACCTATACAATGTATTCGCCAAAAACGGATACCCGTGCAATTTCATCAACAGATGCCTAAGAGAAAGACAACGAATGAGGACATGCCGCAACCCAAAGAATTAGCCACACTACCATACATCAAGAGCATTTCCGAACTGACAGTCAGACTACTGCGACCATTAGGACTCATAACAGCACACAAACCAACAGCCACTCTCAGACAACAACTCACCAGGATGAAGGACCCGATACCCAGCATGAGCAAAACCAATGTAGTGTACAAAATCCCATGCAAGGACTGCACAAAACACTATATAGGACAAACAAGAAGACAGCTAACGATCCGCATCCATGAACACCAACTAGCCACAAAATGACACGACCAGCTATCCTTAGTAGCCACACACTCAGATGACAAGCAACATGAATTCGACTGGGACGACACTACTTTTATTGGAGAAGCCAAACATCCAGGGAATTCCTAGAGGCATGGCATTCATCCACAGATTCAATCAATAAGCACAATGACCTGGACCCAATATACCGGCCACTGCAGCGGACAGCTGGAACTGACAACCGGAAGCTGCAGATACAAATCACTATAAATGCCGGAGGAAACATCACAGAAGCGCTTCACAGGAGGCTCCCAAGCACTGAGGATGTCACCTAGACAGGGGACGAAACGTCTGCAACACAAATTCCCAGCTCAGTGAACAGAACCACAACAACGAGCACCCAAACTACAAATCTTCTCACAAACTTTGAGCACTCAAGCGTACTTTTCCTGTGAGCACGGAAGCCACACAAGACTGTAAATATTGACAGATTCATTCAACAAAAATCAAGTGGACTTAAGAAGAACCATGCACCATTGATCATTAAACATTCAGCCCAAAACAATTGCATTTAAGATGTTTTTAATGTTTTGCTGCTTTGATATTTCCAAATGAACTTGTTCAGAGATGTTATTACACACCTTCAGAGCTGTTGGGACTTGAAACCAGGCCTTCTGATTCAAAGGTAGACTCTGCTTTTTAGGCTATACTGTGAAAGCAATGTGTTCTGAATAGTTTTTGATAGCTGCTGTTTATACTCAGGGAGGACTTGGGTATTGTATCCATATTGACAGTGCCTATTAGTCTGCACCAGAAAAAAGAACTGATGATAAAGAGAGGAGAAGCTCTGCAAGGAGGAAGAATCTCCACATAGACAGTTGTACCCATCAACAGTTGCTTGGGAGTAGCATGGGCCAGTGCTACACCCATGACCAATGCTTAAAGCAACTCAGATTCAATAAGAAGCCAGTTACTGAGCTGTTCCCCCTTCTTGAACCTAACCTGGAATCTCACAGCAGGGTGAAGAAAGCCTTGCCAGTGGCTGTAAAGGTCACCATTGCCGTCAATGCTTACAACTCCAGGTCCTTTCTAGAAGGGAAGACAAAGACAATTCTTGATTACATTATAAAAGTGATGCAGATAGGACTGAAAGCACAGCTTTGTTTTTGTTTCATGAGAGATGTCCCACACCATAAATTTTCCCATCCCTGACCACTTCCCCTGAATTTTCCAATGTCTTTCCAGGGACAAGCACTACAGATGTACTGACACTGGTATGGCTACCTCCTAATGGCAGGCTAATTAGAAAATCTCCCATTGACTCCAGAAAGTCTGCAAGGGTCAGTAGCAAAGGTTTCCAGCAGGCACAGTCCTTGCCTAATTGCTGGAATTATTGGTCCGTGAATTTTCAAGGCCATAGGGCTTAACTTTTGACAAATAAATCAAGGGCTCATATGCAGAAGGACTGAACTAAGTACTAACGATATTGGTGTAAACTTAAAAGGTCCGTAAACTTTGCCTCTTTTGTAATTATAATGTCTGAGCAGCAATGGACCCTGGTATGATTGATCTAAACTACCGAAATAAAATATTAATCAACTATATATACTATAAAATAGAGACAAATATTGTTTCAATCATTATTTAAGTTTACCAGCTTTTTTACTGTATTGGTTGTTAGCACTGTTACACCTTATTAGTTTCCAGTTAGTCAAAGCTTAACATTGAAGACATTCCTGTGGGGAAAGCAAGATTTTATTACTTCGCCTTCGACTGTTAATTGCCTTCCTAGGGTTGAAGGGCACAGCTAAAGTAGCTTAGTATTTTCTTAACAACTATGCTGACATATCATTGTCCAGGCGCCAAGGCAACTTATAATCTTTGTGACTCAGGTTTCAGTGCAGGGTATGTCCAGCAGACCAAGGAGCTCAAAGGGCAGTCAGCTCAGGAAGTACACGTCTCCAAAAGAGTTTTTGTGTGAGGGAAAGACTGAAACCATTCTGCAAAGAATTGTACATTAGAGAAGTAGTGAAAAAAGTGGAACACTTGACTGAAGAAATATGAAGCGTTAACCTTCGTGGCTGCTTTGGAAGTGGTGCCTGCTGGGAAGATTAGCCTGAAGGTAAAAGCTTGAAGCAAAGAAAATCTGAGATCATTGGAGATAACCCAAGAGGTTTCACTTTGGGACTTGTTTTGTCTCCTGGAAATTGAACTAACTGGGACTGCATGTTAGAAAGAAATGTTCACTGGAGTTTGCCTTTCCTTTCAAAACTGCTTAATTCTGTGTATGTTGCAGATCCTTAATTTCTTAACTTAACCCAGCATGATCAACTGATCACCATGTAATATTTAACCTCTGGTCACTGTGTTTAACTTAACAATCAAGTTGACTATATAATGCACTACCTTAGTTCAAAAGGCATTATTGTATAGTATTGCATACGATAAATCTGATAAATTATACTGCGACATAAAGACAAATATACATGACTTTGTATATTCAGTGTGTAAGATGATTAAGATTTTTAAGATCTTTAAGATGGAGTAGTGACCCTTCAAAGTCCATATACATGGACTTCAGTCAGAAGAAGAATTGTAAGATAATTACAGCACAGAAGGAGGACAGTTAGCCAAGCATATCTGTATCAGCAATTTGCAATAGCAATTTGGCTACTCCCATTTGGAGAGTGGAAAGAATTGTACCTTTACTCTTGATTTGGTTCTTGACCATGAGCTGACTTACTGTCATCTGAATATAGTTATGTGTTCAATAATGACTTTTAATGTTCCCTCACATAAATTGAGACCTCATCTTAGTACAGAGTGGCAATGGTAAACAGATCCACAGAATCATGGGACATGGACATTGCTGGCTGGCCAGCAGTTATTGCCTGTCCTCAGCTGCTCTTGAGAAGGTGGTAGTGAACTGCATTCTTGAACTGCTGCAGTACATATGCTGTAGGTGAAACCACAATACCCTTTGGCTGCTCAACAATAACCTGCTCACTGATGCCTAGTTTGGGTTCTGGCACAGCCACTCAAGTCCTGACCTCATTCCAGCCTTGATTCAAACATGGCCAACAGAATTCAAAAGGTGAGGTGAGAGTGGCAGTCCTTGACATCAAAGACATATTTTACCAAATATGGCATTAAGGGCCCCAGCAAAAATGGAGCAAATAAAAATCAAGGGGAAAATTCTCTGTTAGTTAGAGCCCTCTCTCCCGGGCTATGGAGGGAGCGGGGAGTGGGATACTTTCTGTTTCTTACAGTCATATCTTGTACAAAGGAAGAAGGTTGTGCTGTTGGAGTTCAGTCATCTCCGCTCTAGGACATCCCTGCAGGAGTTTTTCAGGGTAGTGTCCTATCTCCAACCATCTTCATCAATGATTTCCCTCCATCATAGAGTCAGGAATGGGATGTTTGCTGATGATTGCACAATGTTCAGCGCCATTTGCAAATCCTCAGATACTGAAGTAGTCCACGTCCAAGTGCAGCAAGACCTGGACAATATCTATGTTTGAGCTGACAAGTGTTTTAGTAACACTTATACTATTTAAATGCCAGACAATAACCATCTCCAGCAAGCGAGAATTGAGCCCCTTGAGTTTCAAGGACATTATCATCGCTAAATCCTCCATTATCAACATCTTGGGGGTTACCATTGACCAGAAACGTAACTTGACAAATTATACAAATACACTGGCAACAACAGCAGGTCAAAGGCTAGGAATTTATTGTAAGCAACTCACCTCCTAGCTCCTTAATGCCTGCTCACAAGGCACTAGTCAGGATTGTGATTGAAAACTCTCCAATTCTTAGATGAGCACAGTTCTAATAACACTCAAGAAGCTTCAACATCATCCAAGATAAAGTCCACTTGACTGGTGCTCTATCCACAATCTACAGCATTCACTCCCTTAACCACGAATGTTTGATGACAGTAGTGTGTTCAATCTACAAGATACACAGTAGTAATTCACCAAAGTTCCTGTGACAACATCCTCCAAATTCATGATCTGTACCACCTAGAAGGACAAAAGTATCAGATCCTTGGGAACACCATCCTCGATAAGACACCATCCGGACTTGGGGAAATATTTCATCGTCTCTTCACTGTCACTTGTATAAAATTGTTGGACTCCATTCCTAACATGCTCCTACACCCCAAGCAATTTTGGAAGGCAGCTCACCACACCTTCTTGAGGTCAATTAAAGATGTTCAATGAATGTTGCCTGCGTCCCATCAACGAATTAATAAAACTGCAAGGTCAGACCATCGATCCAACTCCAGAATTTACCCAAAGTGAAGCTCAGCCATGGTAAGGGCAGGCTAGTGTCAGACTTTGAGGTGGACCAAGGCACAGAACCACCCAATGGGAAAACTTACACAGAAGCTGACAAAAGTGTGGGAGAAGACCACAAAGAGTAAATGGTAAGCAATAGGAAGAAGTAAATTGGCCACATTTCAGTAAATCAGAAGTCTATAGGGAAGTAAAAAGTACAATAAAGGAATCTATTCAATACAAGGAAAAGGACTGAAAAGATCAGAATAATTTAGCACAAATACATCAATGACTGAAAAAGCCTTACTTTTACAAACCAGCTAGAAACCATAGAATGCCTTGACCAGGCTATGCCTTAGGTAAATTGGTGGTGACAATTCAGCAGATACCAGATTGCAACAGGTCTCGACAAGAAACCAGAGAAGGACCAAGTCTGTGCACTGTTGTACCTGGTCAGTAGAAACACCAATGTCAGTCTTACAGATAAGGTATTGTGGAAGAAACTTCAACAAATGACTATGTAATTAAAGCATTCAACGCAGATTTCAGTTTAAGAAGAAACCTTATTATTGACTGGTATAATTTTAGTCAATATAAGCAAGGATTAGGAAAATAATTGACTCTCATAAGCAATTTATACCACCTCACGGATGATTGCCAATATTGAAACATGAAACACCAGCTCGTATCGGATCACTTTGTAGTGGCAGTCAGATGAATCCTTGTTAGAGGTTTTAGAGTCAAAAGAAGATATCATGTTACAAAACACAGCGCAGTATGCCAGATAGGCTCCATATTACAAGGAAAATAGGCTTTTTATCTGGGAGGAAAGAGAATGTCCTTGGAGTCAGATCACTGACTCTAACTCAGTCTAGTTCATTGATCAAAAATTTGCTAATGGGCTAGCAAGACATCAAACATGATGGAAAAATTATTCTGTTCTACCATGGCACATCGCCTGCAATGAGGCAGGTAAAGACTGCAGCAGTGACAAACCTGCCCAACCATGGATGCTGAATACCGTACGTGCCATAAGGTAGTCCCTTTGGTAAAGCAGCGATAAGTGATTTGAAATTATAATTCAGAAATTAAAATACCGCCCAATTGGCAATACAAGAAATAAATGGCCCTAATGATTTGAGTGATAAACTTACAAGATGAATTCTAGGATATAGGTATTATGGTAAATGGCAAAAACACTAATTTCAAATGAGACATCAGGGAAGATATAGTAATTTGCTTTGATGCTACATTATGGTTAGAAAAAGTGATTCATCAGACCATCCTATGTTATACTTTGGGCCCTGGTAAATAGCAGATTCAGAGGAAGATAGCAGATCCACATGACACTCCACTACAATGAAAATGAGAATATGGAAATCTTGGACAAGATTCCTAATCATGATGATTCTTTGTTAAGTTGATATGCTCGTATAGCTTTAGACATTTTTTTGTTTGGCAGGTGCCAAAGGTATTTTCAGTCTTTGCACTGCCAAAGGGTGGAGCAGACAATCAGTTAGTTTCACAACAAAAATAAACCACAGTGGCACAATCATTAGCACTGCTACCTCACAGTGCTAGGGACCTGGATTCGATTCCAGCCTTGGAGTTTACTTCTTCTTCCTGTGTATGCGTTGGTTTCTGCTGAATGCTCCAGTTTCCTCCGACAGCCCAAAGATGTGCAGATTGGATGGATTGGCTATACTAAATTTTCACAGTGTCCAGAAACGTGCTCTCTAGGTGGATTATCCATGGAAAATGCCATGATATGGGGATAAGGTAGGGGGTTGCATCTGAATGGGATGCTCCTGGGAGGCAGACTCAATGGACTGAATAGCCTCTTTCTGCACCATAGTCATTCTATGAAAAACTGGAAATTGTAGGAAAAGGAAATTCTAAAAAAGGCAAGATTGAGTACCAGCCAACAGAGGGCACAAGGCAGTGGTTTACCTTTCAGAACACAGTTACCTGGAAAGAATCCATCACACAGATTTCAGTTGTTTGAATCTGAAGATGCTGAATGAGTCATTTCTTGAACAATTTGAAGAAATAATGTTATTTAATTATTGCCACAAGGGAGATGCACTGACAGAAAATCCAATGACAGTGAGATGAAGAAGTTCTTCCCAGAGTGAAAGCCAAACAATTGCTGGAAATCAAGAAGATGACTTTGTACAAGCTCAATCTCAAATGAAAGTAAGTGATGGTTATAAAATTTCTACAGCCATTAAAATGATTACCAAATCAGAGAAATCCAAAAGTACTGAGCTGGAAATAAATCTTCAATGCTTGAAAGAGGTCTCAAAGCTTCAAAACAGAGTGAACACCATTGAAGATTCAGTCAAGATGGATGGTGCCACACTTGCACTTGTATGTAATACATCCTTGCAATCATGCACAGAGAACATCGATGCAGACATGATATTTTTAGAGAAAGACTTAGAAAACAGCTATTAAAAACAGGTACAGCAGCTTCAAGCAATTAATAATCAATGGCTATAAATTATTGATCTGCAGAGGTAGCTGTAGGAGGGTATAAAGGAAGTGCATCAACAAGCCATGGAAAGTCTAGCAAGTCCTTACAGCCCATTCAGAAGCTGCCATTCTGCTCTACATAGAAAAGACACATACTTCCCATCCTCTCAGAGAACCAAAAACACCACTGGAAATTAATGATTCAAGTACAATGGGCTTGCGTAGATGGGGAATGAAAGTACATTCCAGATCCAAAACATTTCCTCCACAAAAGTAATTTCCCATGTATCATGTTGGTTCTTTTGTACTTTTGCCTTTCACCTCACCTCTGTCTCATCTGGATCTCAATCTGCCCTAATTGGGAACCATGTCTGTCCACCCATCCTGTCCAGATACTGCCAACAAATCACATGGCAATCTTTCATAGAATCCTTACAGTGTGAAATCAGGCCATTTGGCCCAACAAGTCCACACTGACCCTCCAAAGAGTATCCCACCCAGACCCATTCCCCTATCACTTTATATTTTGCCTGACTAATGCACCAAACCTACTCATCCCTGAACACTATGGGAAATTTAGCATGGCCAATTCACCTAACTTGCACAGCTTTGGTCCAAGGGGGGAAACCAGAGCGCCTGGAGGAAACCCACGCAGAGACAGGAAGAACATGCAAACTCCACACAGACATTCGCCTGAGGCTGAAATCGAACCCAGGTCCCTGGCACTGTGAGGTAGCAGTGCTAACCACTGAGCCACTGTGCCACCTTAAAGTCTTACCTTACTTAATGGGAACAGTTCCAGTTTCTCCAATCAATTCATGAAACTTGAAGTCCCTTATCCCAAAATCCATTCCTGTAATTCATTTCTTCATTCTTTCTAAACCTTTCTCCATCTTGCATTTATGGTGTTAAATTGGACACAATACTCCAGTTGAGACTGCACCAGTACTATAACTTTCACTATAACTTCATTGTTTTTGTCCAATATGTCTTATTTATAAAGCCCTGAATAAGCTATGTGCTTTAACCACTTTTTCAATCTGCACTGTATAGTATATGACATTTACATCTATATGCTGATAGCTATACTGCATCATCAATGGCATCAGATAATGTGAGTTCACACAGCATTGGAACCAAATGGAGAAAGCTCTAGTAAAAGCTAATAAATAATCATGCATTTTCATTAATATGGGTCAGGTTCTTTCTCTCTAAGGCTCTCAGAATCTGAAGGTATTTATGTACCCTACAGCTCCAATAATTTGTGCACATAAACCTCCCAATTTGTCATGCTTCAGTTCTTAAGAATTGTTCCCCTTACTTTACATCTCTTTGTCCTTCCTACCAAAATAAATCACTTCATACTTTTTTTGCATTAAATTTTATCTGCCACATATCTGTCCGTTCCCCGAGGCTGTCTATTTCACTTGAATTCTATTCCTAACCCCCTCACAATTCACATTACTTTCAAGTTTTCTGTAATATGCCAATGTTGAAATTTGACCCTATATCCTCAAGTCTAAGTAATAATATATGAAGAAAAGCAGTAGTCCTCATACCAAGGAACTCCACTCCATATTTTCCTTCAGTCCAAATCACAGCCACTCACCACTATTGTCTATTTCCTGCCACTCAACCAACCATATATTCATGCTGCTACAGTACTTTTTATACCATGGGCTGCAACATTTCTGACAAGTCTATTATGTGGCACTTAATCAAGTGACTTTTGGAAGTCCATTTAGACCACATTGACTACATTACCCTCATCAATTGTCTCTGTTTAGCAAAAAAACACTCGGTTGAGTTAGTTGAATTCTGACTGTCTCTTTTCTACTTTTCTCACTCCTCAAAAATTGTTTTCCTATCCAGCTTTTATCTCAGATGGTATTCCATATTTCATGATTTAACTGACTTTTAAATCTAAGAAACATACCTTCATCATCATCATTATAGTTGGAAAAAAATGAGAAGCTTCAAGTTACAAAGACACTGATTATCTGCAAAGATTTATGTTGATTTTGGATGAAGTGAATTGTAGGAACAGAAGCTTTTAGTTGTTGACTCTTCAGCTGGTAAACTAATTGCTCTGGGAGGACCAATAATTCAAGCCTCAGGCTCTCAGAAAGGCATGGTCTCCAATGAAAAGTCCTGTCGGACATACTTTAAACACAAAAATATCTGTTCAATTGATCAGTTTACTCAGTTCTTATAAATTGTGCAATTCTTAATGTTTATTGTGTTACAATAATTTCCAATGTTACATTTTTCAGCTATTGAGAGTTCAACACAGTGAATAAAATTGATATAACTCCATGAAGGCTGATATCCTGTTGCCAAGTCACCTTCCATTTACACCGACACTCCAGGGAAAACACTCCCAGCCTGTTCAACCTCTCCCTGTAGCTCAGGTCCTCCAGCCCTGGCAACATCCTTGTAAATCTTTTCTGAACCCTTTCAAGTTTCACAACATCTTTCCGATAGGAAGGAGACCAGAATTGCATGCAATATTCCAACAGTGGCCTAAACAATGTCATGACCTCCCAACTCCTGTACTCAATACTCTGAACAATAAAAGAAAGCATCCCAAATGCCTTCTTCACTGTCCTATCTACTTGCGCCTCCACTTTCAAGGAGCTATGAACCTGCACTCCAAGGTCTCTTTGTTCAGCAACACTCCCGAGGGGCTTACCATTAAGTGTATAAGTCCTGCTAAGATTTGCTTTCCCAAAATGCAGCACCTCGCATTTATCTGAATTAATGTCCATCTGCCATTTCTCAGCCCATTGGCTCATCTGGTCCAGATCCTGTTGTAATCTGAGGTAACCCTCTTCGCTGTCCACTACACCTCCAATTTTGGTGTCACCTGCAAACTTACAAACTGTAACTCTTATGCTCGCATCCAAATCATTTATGTAAATGACAAAAGGTAGAGGGCCCAGCACCGATCCTTGTGGCACTCCATTGGTCACAGGCCTCCAGTCTGAAAAAACAGCCCTCCACCACCATCATCTGTCTTCTACCTTTGAGCCAGTTCTGTACCCGAATGACTAGTTCTCCCTGTATTCCATGAGATCTAACCTTGCTAATCAGTCTCCCATGGGGAAGCTTGTTGAACGCCTTACTGAAGTCCATATAGATCACATCTACTGCTCTTCCCCATCAATCTTCTTTGTTACTTCTTCAAAAAACTCAATCAAGTTTGTGAGACATGATTTCCCACGCACAAAGCCATGTTGACTATCCCGAATCAGTCGTTGCCTTTCCAAATACATATACATCCTGTCCCTCAGGATTCCCTCCAACAACTTGCCCACCACTGAGGTCAGGCTCACCAGTCTATAGCTCCCTGGCTTGTCTTTACTGCCCTTCTTAAACAGTGGCAACACGTTTGCCTACCTCCAATATTCCGGAACCTCACCTGTGACTATCAACGATACAAACATCTCAGCAAGAGGCCCAGCAATCACTTCTCTAGCTTCCCACAGAGTTCTCAGGTACACCCGATCAGGTCCTGGGGATTTATCCACTTTTAACTGTTTCAAGACATCCAGCACTTCCTCCTCTGTAATCTGGACATTTTGCAAGATGTCACCATCTATTTCCCTACAGTCTATATCTTCCATATCCTTTTCCACAGTAAATACTGATACAAAATATTCATTTAGTATCTCCCCCATTTTCTGTGGCTCCACACAAAGGCCGCCTTACTGATCTTTGAGGGGCCCTATTCTCTCCCTAGTTACCCTTTTATCCTTAATATATTTGTAAAAACCCTTCGGATTCTCCTTAATTCTATTTTCCAAAGCTATCTGATGTCCCCGTTTTTCCCTCCTGATTTCCTTCTTAAGTATAATCCTACTTTCTTTATACTCTAAGGATTCACTTGATCTATCCTGTCTATACCTAACATATGCTTCCTCCTTTTTCTTAACCAAACCCTCAATTTCTTTAGTCATCCAGCATTCCCTATACCTACCAGCCTTCCCTTTCACCCTGACAGGAATATACTTACTCTAGATTCTTGTTCTCTCATTTCTGAAGGCTTCCCATTTTCCAGCCATCCCTTTACCTGCGAACATCTGCCTCCAATCAGCTTTTGAAAGTTCTTGCCTAATTGGCTTTTCTCCAATTCAGAACTTCAACTTTTAGATCTGGTCTATCCTTTTCCATCACTATTTTAAAGCAAACAGAATTATGGTCGCTGGCCCCAAAGTGCTCCCCCACTGAAACCTCAGTCACCTACCCTGCCTTATCTCCCAAGAGTAGGTCAAGTTTTGCACCTTCTCTCGTAGGTACATCCACATACTAAATCAGAAAATTGTCTTGTACACACTTAAGAAATTCCTCTCCATTTAAATCTTTAACACTGTGGCAGTCCCAATCGATGTTTGGAAAGTTAAAATCCCCTACCATAACTACCCTATTATTCTTACAGATAGCTGAGATCTCCTTACAAGTTTGTTTCTCAATTTCCCTCTGACTATTCGGGAGTCTATAATACAATCACAATAAGGTGATCATCCCTTTCTTATTTCTCAGTTCCACCCAAATAACTTCCCTGGATGTATTTCCAGAAATATCCTCCCTCAGTATCTCTTACGCCTTTTTACCTTTGTCTCTTTCTCTCTCTGACTATGTCTTTTTTCTTTCTACATATGTTTGGTATACTGGGATCACAATAGGCACTTAACCTGCTTCTATTGATTGTAAAGCAGGCAATGTGCTGGCCATGTGTTTTCTGCTCTCATTTGAATGGTTTTTGTGTGCACCTGGCACCAACTGTACCAATGATTGGTCCAAATCACCATTGGCTAACAACAGTTAAAGCTAACCAACACTGTTTAAAGCTAGTCTAACCTTTTAAAGGACAGGTACAGGTGCATTGTGACTGAAGTCGAGAGTGTGATGCTGGAAAAGCACAGCAGGTCAGGCAGCATCCAAGGTGCAGGAGAATCGATGTTATCGGGCATAAGCCCTTCATCAGGAATGATGAAGGGTTTATACCCGATGATGGGCTTATGCCCGAAATGTCGATTCTCCTGCTCCTCAGATGCTGCCTGACCTGCTTTGCTTTTCCAGCATCACACTCTCAACTCTGATCTCCAGCATCTGCAGTCCTCACTTTCTCTACATTATGGCTGAAGCCAGTCTTGATAGTTGTACAGGAATTTAATCTGACCTGGGAGACAGTGAAGAATGGTACAACATGGGAGAGAGTACAGGCTCCACGATATTCCAGCGATGTATTCTATGTAATGGGAGGTGAGGTGGAAAGTGGGAAAGATGCCATGTGTCTGTAAAAGAGGGTCAGGCCATCTTCAGAAATGTATTCCAAAGGCAATGGGAGCTGACAGCAATCAGTTGATGCCAAGAATCAAGCAACCCATATATTGGATGCAGATCTGCAAGGGTTGCAATGATCTCTCACGAATGTTCAAGGTCAGTAAATATAACTTCATTCACTGAAAGTCAGCTCCATACCACCAGCTATGGTGTAGACATTAGTGTAGAAAGTTAAAAACACACAACACCAGATTATAATCCAACAGCTTTAATTGGAAGCACTAGCTTTCGGAGCGTTGCTCCTTCAGGTGGTTGATGAACCACCTGATGAAGGAGTGTCGTTCTGAAAGCTAGTGCTTCCAATTAAACCTGTTGGACTATAACTTGATGTTGTGTGATTTTTATCTTTATACACCCCAGTCCAACACCAGCATCTCCAAATCATGACATTAGCGTAGTACTGCATTAGAGCATGAGATTAAGCAAAGCCACAAGGATGACAGATACAATTTTAAACTGAGGACTGGTGTATGTAAAATGGAATTAATTCATTTTAAAATTTATTTCAAATGTATATTTTTTGGTGTTTTTTATTTTTGCATTGTGGACACTGTGATCATCACTGACCAAATTGATGCTAAACAGTGGGACTTTGGTGAATGGGAACCTGGAGCTGTGGTTTCTGTTATTGCACTCAGTTAACTTCTCCATGCATACCCCAGGCCAAATGTGGCTAGAAAAATTGCTTATTCCTTGCTGTTTCCCTCTTCCACTTATTCTTTCTTCTTTTCCTTTGCTGCTGTCCATACAATTAAGAGGAAGCAACCACAGCTAGTATTTATTTGAAAATAATGCCACAGAGCAAACCATTTTCGGTATTTGTCCCCAGACTCTGTTCTACTCCAGTGTCAGTCAGTCTCTTTAGTTGTGTAGAGGCTTTGAAGTTAGGAAAATCTCCTTCAGCACCTGTCACAACACTCACTGTAAATCCTTCAACATGTATCAACTACAGAAAGCACTTAAAGAATTGAAACAACAGCCCGGAGAAATCAATGAGAAGCTATTTTGAAAGTTGCTGAAGATTCATTAAAATAGTATTGCTGGAAAGTGAGGAGTAGGGAGGTTTGTGCTGCTAAATGCATGTTATTCTTGTCTTGGGTTGTGTCCCATTTACTCTTAAGACAAAACACAAGAATGTAACAACTTATTACATACGCCCAACATACATTCAAGCTGGCATTTATCAACGGGATGAGATTGTATCCTTCCAAAGCCACCATTTTCCCTGTACCTGGATCATGTCCTTTTTGGGTTTTCTTCCCTGATGCTGAGAGATTCTTTGATAGTGGATCAATATAACACCTCAACCAAAAGGTCTATAAGATGCTGGAACAGGAACAAGTCATAGAGTCATAGAGGTGTACAGCATGGAAACAGACCCTTTGGTCCAACTTGTCCATAGCAATCAGATAACCTAAATTAATCTAGTCCCATTTGCCAGCATTTAATCCATATCCCTCTAAATCCTTCCTACTCATATACCCAACCATATGCCTTTAACGTGTTGTCATTGTACCAGCCTCCACCACTTCCTCTGGCAGCTTATTCTATATATGCAATACCCTCTGCATGAAAAAGTTTCCTCTTTGGTACCCTTTATATATTCCCCTCTCACCTTAAACCTATGCCCTCTACCTTTGGACTCCACTACCCTGAGAAAAAGACCTTGACTATTTACCTTATTCATGCACCTCATGATTTACAAACTTCTATAAAGGTGATTCCTCAGCTTCTGACACTCCAGGGAAAATAGCCCCAGCCGATTCAGCCTCTCTTAATAGCTCAAACCCTCCAACCTCGATTTGTCTTACCAAAATGCAACACCTCACATTTATCTAAATTAAACTGCATCTGCCATTCTTCAGCCCATTGACCCATCTGATTAAGATCCCTTTGTATTCTGAGATAACTTCTTCAATGTCCATTACACTACCAATTTCGGTGCCAAACTGTCATGCAAGTTTTGCTATTCCATTGTACCTTAACATAATTGTCTTCGTCCCATATCCCTTGACACTCTGAATTAACAACGCCTTATCATTCTCAATCTTGAAAAAAAAAATTTGGAGAAGTATCAACAGCTTTTTGAGGAGGAGAATTCAAACTTTACCTTATTATATGGTTACAACATTCTACTGATATCTGTCCTAGAGCAAAGGCTCTAATTTTAATATTATGGCCCTTATTCTGAATTCTGGATTTTCCTACACCAGAAAACAGATATTTTTCTTCCTAAATTTTCAACTTTATAAAATCCCTTTATTATTTTAAAGACCATATTTAGATCAACACAAATACGAAACAAGTCAATTCAACCTATCCTCAAAATGTATCCTGTCCTTTTAGACCTGGCAACATACCTAAGATTCAGAGCTGTACCCTCTTTCAGATATTAATATTTTGTTCCTGATATCCAATGCCCAAAAATGAATGCAATACAATAGATGGGTTCCTGTACATCTGAAGTATCACTTCTCCACCTTTTCATTCAAACACAATTAAAATAGAGGTTAGTATTTGTGATGATGCTATGGCTTTAAGAGGTGTATTTTGTTCATTTTTTGAAGATAGGTTTTAAAGAAGAGATGCTGAGCAGTCTCCCAAAGCCACTAGATAAACAACTTGTGAGGCCTTGGGATTTTCTTTAAGTTGGAACAATAGAAGCGGCCTGAATGGGTGTGATCGTGCTCCCACAGAACGAGGATTTTCCGTTTTAGTTTTAAGCAGTTGATGTTGGGGTCTTCAAGAAGTGGAAACTACTTTATTTCCCTCCTTAGTTACAGCTAAAAGCTGGGGGTTCTCTTACTGCTACCAGAGTTGTATGTGAGATAATCTATTTTCTGAATTTGATTTTTGCCAAGGATGTGTTTATGGGATGTTAGAATAACTAATTAGATTAGATTCCCTACAGCATGGAAACAGGCCCTTTGGCCCAACAAGTCCACACCGACCCCACTCCCTCCGACCATTGCACCTAACAATATGGGCAATTTAACATGGCCAATTCACCTGACCTGCACATTTTTGGACTGTGGGAGGAAACCGGAGCACCCGGAGGAAACCCACGCAGACACGGGGAGAATGTGCAAACTCCACACAGATAGTTGCCCAAGGCTGGAACCAAACCTGGGACCCTGCTGCTGTGAGACAGCAGTGCTAACCACTGAGCCACCGTGCCGCCCCTAATAGTTTCATGGTCATCAGTAGATTCTTAATTCCAGATATTATTGAATTCAACTCGATCATTTGCCATGGCAGGATTCAAACCCAGGTCATTTATTGAATAGTCTAACATTAACACCACTATGCCATCATCTCCCCTCATAGTTAATATAGCTATTATTCTGTTAAGTCTTCCAATAGATTAAAATTATTTCAATTCCTTTTTTCTTTTGTTGTATTTTAATTGTGGTGGATGAATGATGTGTGTTTGCCTTAAATCCATTGGTTTGACCAATAAAATCTGGATTGCAACAGCTTACATGTCCCTTTACAATAAGAACTTCGGAAAACAGAGGAGAACCACCTATACAACGTATTCAAGAAGAACGGATACTCAAAAAATACAGTCCGCAGATTCCTCAAGAACAAACCATGACAAGCAGACCAAACACAGGCAGAAACTCTAACCACCTTACCATACATCAAAGAAGTTTCAGAAATGACAGCCAGACTACTAAGACCCCTCGGAATCCTAGTAGCACACAAACCCACCGACACTCTCAAACAAAAACTAACAAACTTAAAAGACCCCATACATCCCATGGACAAAACCAACGTCGTCTACAAATTTTCATGCAAGGACTGCCAGAAACACTACGCAGGACAAACAGGAAGAAAGTTAGCCACCAGGATACACGAACACCAGCTAGCCACAAAAAGACATGACCCTCTCTCCCTAAAACACCATTTCGACTGGGACAAAACATCTATCCTGGGACAGGCTAAGCAAAGACATGCCAGAGAATTCCTCGAGGCCTGGCACTCCAACAGCAACGCCATAAACAAACACATAGATCTAGATACCATCTATCAAACCGTCAGAAAATGAACAGGAAATGACATCACCACAAACCCCAGGAACCCCATCCAGGAGAAAGATATAAATAGAAAGCAGGAGACAACAGCTTCGCTTCATTTGGAGGTCGCCACTGATGATGTTACCTAGCCAGGTAATGAAACGTCTGGATATCAAACCTACAGGTCAGTGAGCAAACCTACACCCTAAATCTCAACCTGAGCTACAAACCTTCACAAACCTTGCACAATAAGAAAAAGTTAGAGTCTAGATTATCTACTAATATTTTGAAGGGGTTTGGTCTGGACCGTAACACATTCTATTATCCTTTAGGATTTCTTCTATCAGCACGCTAGCTTTTAGCAATTGTGTGCATGGACACCTTAACTCCCCTTGACCTCCCACACTCAGTTATATCATTGAGAAACTACCTCAGTTTCTGCTTATTAGTAAATGGCTTCTGACTCCTCCACAATTAACTAGATCTGCAAAATAGTTTTCCCATTCACTTTGCCCATGTTTCTTTGTAACTTCCTACTCTCATCTATGCTACTTATTCTGTTAACTAACATAGTGCCATCTGAAAACACTGATCCAGACACTTTTCAGTAGTATTTATTTTTTTCTTCCCTATGGAGGTTTGAGTATAGCATATACTAATGTCCCTGAAAGTAACCATGCATACCTAATAACGGTGTATTGACAAAATTGTGACATTTACAAATAGTCACATGTTTGTACAGAATTTGGGTAGCTCTTAAGAAAAAGCGTTTCAATGATTTTTCAACATTGTTTAAAAGAGGTAGGGTGCTGGCCATGCCCAACTAACTTATGCCTGCAAAACGCAAATCACTGAGTTCAACATTAGATGTGACTCTGTAACTGGGCAACATTTATTAAATAATCCTGGATATGTGAAAAGTTATGTTACAAGCAATGTAGGATTGACACGCAGGCTTTGTGTATACTGAAAGTTACATGCATGAATACACAAGGTTCTGTCTGTCTAGGGGGAAAGAACATCCACATAACTGTGCCTTTTTGAACTCAGTAAAATAGGTGAGTCATTCTCTGGTTCATTTCTCATTGCAATATCCTGATCAACGAGACTTAACTTCCTGGTTAAAATTTAAGCAAAACTTTCCAGCTAACTGTTAGTATTCATCTCACTGGTGCATTATCCATTGCAATACCTTTTACAATCAGAGTCCACCTGGCAACCAATCAACACTCTCCTTTCATATATTATAAACATTGATGCATCTTTACTTGATGATATTAAACTGAAAAGGGTGCAACAAAGATGTACAATTACCAAGACTGGAGGATTTGTGTTATAAGGAGAGGCTGGATAGGCTGAGACCTTTTGTCCTGAAAATGTGTTGCTGGAAAAGCGCAGCGGGTCAGGCAGCATCCAAGGAACAGGAGAATCGACGTTTCGGGCATGAGACCTTTTGTCCCTAAAGGATAGGAGTCTGCATGTTGACCTTATGAAGGTTTATAAAATCATGAGGGGCATAGATAAGGTGAATAGCCAAGGTCTTTTCCCCAGAAGAGGTGAGTCCAAACCTAGAGGGCATAGGTTTAAGGTGAGAGGGGAAAGATTGACAAATAGACCCTGATGGGCAACCATTTAACACAGATGCATACATGGAACGAGCAGCAAGAAAAAGTAGTAGAGGTGGGTACAACTACAATATTTAAATGACATTTGGACTGGTACATGGATAAGAAAGGTTTAGAGGGATATAGGTTAAACAGCAGCAAATGGGACTAGTTGTTTTGGAAACCTGGTCGGCATGGATGAGTTGGGCCAAAGAGTGTGTTTCCATGCTTTATGACTCTGACCCTACTTTGGAAATCCTTGTGAATTGTCCTGTTGAGTGCAAAACAAAAAGCCTCAACAATATGTCCATAATTCCTTTTTCAACCTTATTCAAAACTGTAAGGGCTCAAACAACATTGTACTTCCAATGCTAAACTCATCCAGAGAATATCCACCCCACTTCCATCCAAATGTAGGTGCGGTGTTCATGAACTGATCTAAAAAAGGAAAATGGATCAAATTCTGATTCAGATTTTACTGTTGTTTCCCAGGTCACATCTGTTGCAGTTTGCCTTGTCGAGATTCTTTCATGTACTTCAAATAATTGCATGTTCTGATGAAAGTTCACAATCTTAAAATATTGACTGCATTTCTCTCTCTACAGGAATTGCTAGATCTGCTGAGTGTTCCCTGCAAGTTTCAGTTTTTATTTCAGAATTCCAGCAGCTATAGTAAATTTGCTTTTGTGTGTCAGTTCTGCACCATGTCATGAGTTTTTAAAAATTGAATACATGCCATTCTCCATGTTATTTTCATTTATTTAATTTTACTTTAACCAAAATAATCCAAGTTATCCCATGAATGGAGACAATGTTTTGATACATTTCTCCAGTTCTTCCTCATTAGGCTGCCAGGCATGATTCCATTGTCTTTGACAACAGAATGAGTGTGTCACTATGACAAGACACAGCTCTCCCACTGAGGTACGTCTACTTTTGCCTCATTCCTGCCATTTTTGACACTCCTACCAACTGAACATTGTAACGGTTTGGATATTCGCAACACTGATCATTATAAAGAGACTACATGAATGAAAGAGGAACAGCAGGCGATTCCCCCAGATGGTGAGTGCTTGATCTCAGCTGTGTGATTCTGGGGAGGTGCCTAGCAATCACACCAAGCAATTTTCTCCAAGCTCTTGACAGCAGAGTGAGGCGTAAATGAATGTGAATTAGTTTCCTTTCTGTTTTAAAACAACAAATTAAACAACAAAATTTTTTGCTTCAATGTGTTGCAGATGGTAGGTTAAGAATGTAATAAAAAAGAAAATGAGGTGAAATCCAAAGAAGTAAGTTGAACAGAAATCTAGGAAAAAGTGGTACATGTCAGAAATATCCCAATTATCATTACATTTCTGATTATGCAATTTTACATCTCGTTTCGATTCGACAGTATTTACTGTCACTAAGCCCCTCAGCACTTTGAAGTAACTGCAAAAGCTCACTGGTAAAAAAAATGTCCTTCCTGATATTGCAGTATTGGTAACCCATTGACAAACAGCTTGCAGTTTCACCTCATGTCACTTTGCCAACTGCTACATGGGCTTTGAAACCAAATAAAAGTCACAGTGACAGGATTGGAGTAGTGACAGAGCCATTGTCAGGTCAGGCTGCTGGCTGATTGAGGTTTCTCATGAGTGTGCTTGTTTGGAAAATTCATAAAAAACCTTCTGCATGTATTGAATACAAAGCATATTAATGAACACCAGCATCCAGAAGCTTTTTTTTAATCAGAGACATAAATTTATTTTAGCACAAGAGTGGACTAAACACAATTCTTTGTGGAGGGGGATTGGATTTGGGCTTTTTTTTCAGGGGATGTAGGCCAACATTTATTGCCCATCCCTAGTTGCCCTTCAGAAAGTGGTGGTGGAGTGCATTCTCAACCCACTGTGGTCCATTTAGTCTAGGTAGACCCATAATGTTAGGGAAGGAATTCCAGAATTTTGACTCAAAGAAAATAAAGGAACAGCCAAAAATTTCCAAGACAGTTTTGTTGTGTGATTTGGAGACAAATTTACAGGTTGTGGAATTCCTGTGTACCTGCTGCCCTTATGCTTCTAGATTAAAGCTTCCTAACTTGGTACTCATGACCCAAGAGGGATGATAAGCTAAAACTTTGGGTCATGAGCTCTGAGCCAGCAATGGTCACCAAGGAGTACCAACTGATTTATAACATGTGTGTTCCCACTCTAACAGGCTCCTGCTCTCACAATCCCTACTATCACAGATCTGATTGAAGAGTTTATAGATAGTACACATGACTGCATTGTAATTGGTGAAGGAATGAGTGTTTATGGATTTATCCTGGATGGCATTATATATCTGAATATTGTTGGAGTTGCACTCGTACAGGCAAGTAATCCATTACACTCCAGGTTTAGGCCTTGTAGATGGTGGACAGGCTTTGGGGAGGTCAGTTACTCGCTGCAGGATTCCTAGCTTTTCTAGCTACTGTATTTATATGGCTCATCCACTTCAATTTCTAGTCAAATGGTAACCCCCAGCATGTTGATAGTGGAGGATTCAGCAATTGATGGAGATGATCATTGATTGACACTTCTGTGGTGCAAATGTTACCTACCACTTGTCAGTCCAAATCAATATCATCTAGTTCTCTCTATTTGGACTTAGCTTGCTTCGGTAGTTGGTGAATTACAAATGGTATTAAACTCTGTACAATCATCAGTGAACATCCCCATTTCTGACTTTATGATGGAGGGAAGATGAAGTAACTGCAGATGGTTGAACAAATGACATTATCCTACGGAACTCCAACAATAATATCCTGGAATGAACTGATCTCTAACAATGACAACCATCTTTCTTGTTCTACATATGACTCTAAGAGTTGGAGAGATTTCCCTCTAATTCCCATTGACTCCAGGTATGCTAGGGTGCCTTGATGCCACTCTCAGTCAATTGTAGCCTTATTGTCATGGGCTGTCACTCTCACCTCACCTCTGGAATTCAGCATTTCTTTCTCCAAGGCTGTAATGAGGTCAGGAGCTGAGTGGCACTGGCAGAATCCAAACTGAGTGTCAGTGAACAGGTTACTGCAAAGCAAATGCTGATTGATAGCACTGTTGGAAACCCCTTCCATTACTTTACTGATGATCAAGAATGAATTGATGGAGTGACAATTAGCTTGGTGGGATGCAGAAATTTATGGAGCACAATTCTTCAGTATTATTGTTGTAACATTGTTAGGGCCCAGTGCCTTTGCAGTCTCCTATCTTTTAGGAAGGAGATATTTGCACGATGTTGACTTCCTGTTGGTTGTTTAATTGTCTATGCAATTACAACTGGATACGACAGGTCTACAGAACATAGATCTGATCCTTTGGATGTGGAATTTTTTTGCTCTATTACTTGCTGCTCACATTGTTTGGCATGCAAGTAGTCATGTTTTTAACTTTGCCTTGATACCTTATTTTCAACAATAATATCCTGGAATGGAGATGCTCCTGGCTTGCCCTCCTACTGTCTTCATCAAACAAGTGGTAGGTGGAGTTTAATTTAGATAAATGCGAGGTGCTGCAGTTTGGGAAAGCGAATCTTAGCAGGACTTATACACTTATACACTTAATGATAAGGACCTAGTGAGTGTGGCTGAACAAAGAGACCTTGGAGTGCAGGTTCATAGTTCCTTGAAAGTGGAGTCGCAGGTAGTTGCATAGTAAAGAAGACATTTGGTATGCTTTCCTTTATTGGTCAGAACATTGAGCATAGGAGTTGGGAGGTCAAGTTGCAGCTGTACAGGACATTGGTTAGGCCATTGTTGCAATATTGCATGCAATTCTGGTCTCCCTCCAATCAGAAGGATGTTGTGAAACTCGAAAGTGTTCAGAAAAGATTTACAAGGATGTTGCCAGGGTTGGAGGGTTTGAGCTATAGGGAGAGGTTGAATAGGCTGGGGCTGTTTTCCCTGGAGCATCGGAGGCTGAGCGGTGACCTTATAGAAGTTTATAAAATCATGAGGGGCATAGATAGGACAAAGAGACAAGGTCTGTTCCTTGAGGTCGGGGAGTCCAGAACTAGAGGGAATAGATTTAGGGTGAGAGGGGAAAAATTTAAAAGGAACCTAAGGGGCAACTTTTTCACGCAGAGGGTGGTGAGTGTATGGAATGAGCTGTCAGAGGAAGTGGTGGAGATTGAAACAAAGAACAAAGAGAACAAAGAAAATTTACAGCCCAGGAACAGGCCCTTCGGCCATCCAAGCTTGAGCTGATCCAAGTCCACTGACTACACCTGTCGCCAATTCCTAAGCATCTGTATCCCTCTGCTCCCCACCTACTCATGCATCTATCCAGATGCACCTTAAATGAATCTACCGTACCTGCCTCTACTACCTCTGTTGGCAACGCAGTGGTACAATTGGTACAATTATAACATTTAACAGGCATCTGGTTGGGTATATGAAAGGAAAGGTTTACAGGGATATGGGCTAAGTACTTGCAGTTGGGTCTAGATTGGGTTAGGGTATCTGGTCAGCATGGACAAGTTGGACCGAAGGGTTTGTTTCCGTGCTGCACATCTCTATGACTCTAAGTGTTAATCACGTGGCTTGATAGTAATCATAGAGTGGATGATATGTCGGTGCATGAATTTACAGATTGTTGGAGTACAATTCTGGTGTTGCTGATGGCCCACAGAACTTTTTGCATGGCCAGCCTTGACTTTGTAGTTCTGCTCAAAGTTTATCCCATTTTGGTCAATTATAGTGCCATACAACATAATGGAAGGTATTCTCAATATAATTATGGGAGTATGTCTTCACAAATTCTGTGCCGTAGTCACTCCTACTGACACCATCATGGACAAATACATCTGCAGCAGGTAGATTGATGAGGATAAGTCAAAAACATTTCTCATTTCTCCCTTCAGTTGTTCCTTTACTACTGACCACAGACTCATTCTAGCATCTGTGTCCTGGTGGATTCTACCAGCTCAGACAGCACTGATGCTGCTGAGCCATGTTGATGGGAGATATTGAAATAACTTCTTCAGAGTACATGCTGCAACTTTGCCTCACTAGGTATTTCCTCCAAGTGGTGCTCAACTTAGAGGAGGATTGGTTCCTCAGCTGACGGGGTTGGGATAAGAATATGTAGTACTCGGCAGGAAGTTGCTTTGGCCATGTTTAAATTGAGACATCATGAAGATTGCAGGGCAACTCACTTCCTATTGTCTACCAATGTATCGCCAGTTTGCCGCATCCATTGTGGGACAGGACATACCCGGGAATGGTGATAGTCTTGCCTGGAACATTATCTGTAAGGTATTAGATGTCATCATTCAAATGTTTGCAACAACCTACTATTTTCTTTCAACTTTAATAATATTAATTCTGTTGGGAAAAGTAAGGGAAAAAGTGACAGTCCACTCTCACAAAAACTACTTCTAAAGAGTTAGCTGTTCATCGTGTATCAGTAATAGGTATATAGATGTTGCTGATGTTCAGATGATAAAGCTGACTGTAACTATTACTGTGTGTTTGCACTCAGGAAGTTCTTGACAACCGATATGGTGGAACCTCACTGCTGATTCCAATGGGAGGAAGCGCATCTCAGAAAAATGAGTTGAATTGCAGAATGCGAAGAAAGCAGACTTACTACACCAAGACAACAGCCAAGAATAATTGTTAAAAAATGATGATGCTGAACATCTAAGGTTTAAATAACCACCAGAGTCAGAATGGCAGGGGATTTTGGTTCAGAGAAAGAAGACTTCAAATTATAAAAGTTTTCAAAAAAATGACCTCATTTGCTTCAAAGAAAAACAGCCTCCCGAGAGTGTGCATGTAATTCCCTGACTGGGAACATCCCTATTCATTGATCATCAGATACATAGAAAGCCAGGGAATGTTAGCAGACATTTAACTGTTAATATTAGTGCAACTGAATTGGTGTATTGTTCATGAGTGAGGAAGAAAATGGAGAACTGAAGACCACTATTGACAACTTAAGATATTAAGGTCTGCCTCAGGCAGGAGAGAGGGGCAGAGATAGCAAAAGGGATTTCTGCTCACCATCCTGATCTATGGAAGACATTGGATCATAAACTTGGTGCCACAGAACATCTCCCAGCCTCTGCTGTACATTGGGATTTTCTCTACACCCTCCAGCTCAACATCTTTGCTCAAAATGTTGCTGAAAATATGTGTTCTGATAAGGGAGTACTGTGGAAAACCCTGTAAAGGGGTCTTGCAACAGGAGATCTTGTTAACTTTCAAGTTGAAATTTCAGAAAATAAACACTAGAAGGGTTAAGGAAGAGAGTAAATGAAAGCAGGCAAACTGAAGACTTCCTCCCCAAAAATGCTAAACTTGAAGAAAAAGGCTCCACATATGTATTGAGATTCTCTTCATGTCAACATGGTTGAATGACTATCACGTAAATTTGTTACATCATTAAAAAAAATTCTGAAAAAGGGACATTTAGTCAAAGTATTTTGTCGTGTGCTCAGCAATATATTACAGGAAAAATGCAAAACTGGGAGCAGGATTTCTTATACTTTATGAAAAGAGAATGCTGATTAGTTGGCAAGTGGACTCTTAGATTGGTAAAGGTGTTACCATGGACAATGCACCATTAATTTAGTGACTGACAGTTAACTGTCAAACTTTCTTTAAATTCAAACCAGTTTGATTAACTCTAATTGAGTGAGGCATTACCTAAAGAAAAGTAGAGATTTGCTGTTACCTGCAAAAGCCCTTCATCAAGGGTCTGAAACGTCAATTTTCCTGATCCTCGGATGCTGCCTGACCCGTTGTGCTTTTCCAGCACCATTCAAATCTAAACTCTGGTTTCCAGCATCTGCAGTCCTCACTTTTGCCTATTTGCTGTTACCTGTTTAGGTGAGTCGAAATGAGTGCAATATGTGCACATGTTCTTTACATCTGTAAAATAACAGGGCTTGTGTATTCACACATGTAGTTTGCGTAATGTGTAAGTGGGCCATACTGCAAGCCTGACTAACGATCTTAAATTGGTTGTCAGTGTACTTCTTAGCACATTCTAGATTATTTAGCAAACATCATTGCATTCAGTGTTGAAATGCTGTGTCTTGTGTTTTTCAGCTTGCATTGGTTGGGCACAGTCAGATGTGAACAGCCAAATGAGCATGCTGTTTGATACACACCACCAGTGTTTGAGATGTATAGTATACTTACAATATCCTGATGTGTGTGAGATGAAAAGTTGTAATAAATGTGACTTTTTCATCAATATACAAGTTCTCTACTTCCAAGATGAATTAGAGGGATGCTTGTAATGCAAACCTTACTGTAGCACATTCATTGGGAAATCAATAGGCAAATACAAGAAATTCATTTTTGAAATTGCAGGAATACTATGGTCAAAACCTGAAACTATCACAGGAGCAACACTACTCAGAGAACACTGATACAGTTAGCCACATATCACCTGAAGTTTGTTGTACTAATTAACCATAAATAACACCAAGCATCCTAAATCTAATGTTATTGTGACAGCAAATTCTACTTCATTGCTTATTGATGGTGGATTCCCAGTGGCTTCTCCTGAAAGTGAGAGATTTTCAAGGGAAAAGGTGAAAATTATTGCTGGTGTCACTGAAGTATCAGATGATGTAGGGAATGTGTGAAGGTGGTATTTGAGCATCGGGCTTCCATTTTTTTAAAACACAAGGCCTTGGCTGAGCCACTCAAGAAGTGAGCGATCATCACAAAATGGATTGCTAAGTAGCAGCCCCAAATTTCCTCTGGTTATCAAGGAAGCTGTGGCAGAAGATGAGAGCAACCCTGGATCTGCATTGCTGCTGTTATTTGCATTCGATGGTTAGGGAAGGAGTGTCTGATGGTGATCCTGGCAAGGGTAGAAGGCGCCTATTACAATCATGAAGAGAGGGACTTCATTGGTCTTGTTGTTCAATTTTCTCCAGTGATCCTACTGTTATTCATCCTGATGATGACTTAAGACACCCTAAGTCAAAAAGTGAATTTGAAAAAGAGCGGTTTTAGTTTAAAACTATGCTAATGATTTAAAGTTAATTTCCTGTTGTATTTTTGATATCACTAAACTTCAATCTTGGATAGGATCACTGAAACAAAATCAGAGTTACTGTTTACAAAAGCAATAAATGGCTCTCAAATGGTGAATAAATAATTATGCCAGAGGCACTCTATCTATTGAATAAATTCTATAATTCCACTGTGAATATAAAAACATATTTTTCTCATACTGTAAATGATTTTGTAAATGAAAATTGTAATAGAGTTTGAAGCCTTTATTAGTCCCAGGTACGGCAAACTTCAATACTCTAAACAATTGTTTAATAAATAGTCAGGAAGTATTTTACCCATATGCTACAAATTTTAGGTCTGCCCTAGATATTTTCTAAGGTTCAATGCCATTAGTTCTTCCTATTAAACAAAGCTGGCATCCATCACAATTAACAGCTTACTTTTCCCACATAACATGGCACCACCCAGGCACCACTGAGTCCCCATCTGCCATTTCAGGTAGATGTAAAAGATCCCATAGCACTAGTCAAAGAGAAGTCAGGGAGTTTTACTTCCAGTGTCCTGGTTAGCATTTATTCTTCAAAGAATGCTTAGCAGATGATTTGGCCATTTGTTTCCTTGTTGCTTTTGGAAACTAGCTCTTCACAAATTGTCCACCGTGCTTCCTTGCACCTCAGCCAAGACCAATCTTCAAAGGTTAATGAATTCGCTGTGAATGGCTTTTGAATATCCGGAGGTTGTGCAGTCTCTAGTTAAATGCAAGTTTCTCCTCTCTATAATCGATAATGGTTAACAATTAAGACTCTTGCCCAGTGAACTGGATACTGCAACTGGTATGAACTCTCACTCCCAAGAAACAATCTCTTAGAAAGTGGATTTATATTTGTGGAGTGAGATTTTTGCTATTTTATTCAAGGAAGCTAATTTACACTCCAAATAATACATGAATAATGTTTAAAGCTCACTCATGAAATTGTTTTTGAATATGAAAAAACAGAAAGCATATTGCTCATGGGCAGAAAGGGCAGCACAGTTGCTCAGTGGTCAGCACTGCTGCCTCCCAGCAGCAGGGACCTGGATTCAATTCCATCCCAGGAATCTGTGTGGCATTTGCACATTCTCCCTGTGTCTGTGTGGGAATCATCTGGGTTTTCAAGTTCCCTCCCACAGTCCAAAGGTGTGCAGGTTAGGTGGACTGGCCATGCTAAAGTGTCCAAGGATGTATATTGGTTAATATACAGGGTGGGTCTGGGTGGAATTCTATTTGAAGGTTTGGTGGGCTGAATGGCCTGCTTCCACACTGTAGGAATTTTATGTACATTTTTACATCTAGTACCACTCGTTGGCACCAAAAACATAATCAGTTCTCACTCTTTCCACTTTTTAGATTCCTGCATTTGTTCATGGACAGTTCCCTCTCTAAAGTAAAATTGGATCAATTTACAAAGGACTGCTGTAAGTTATGCTAAGGTCTGTGTAGCCCATAAAGGATGGTGTTTCCTGGGAAGAATTGCATGCCTTTTGAAGAAAAGGGGTCAGTGAATAATTCACACATGACCAATTCTGCTACAAAAGCAGTAATATGATTTTGCCCCACGTCTCTAACTCCTTAAGGTGAAAATTGCATTCTCCAGATTCTCTGATTCCAGAAATTGCAGAACCCATCCATTAACTCTCTGGAAGTTGTAAAATCCAAGGACCACTTTTTTTTACTTCTGGCATTGGGTAAAATCTGATTTGTCTTTGTTTCTGCCTCAGTAATTATTTTGAACAAAATATACTTCAGTAGTTTGCTATCCTAACTCCACTTGTGCAAAGCCAGCTTTTTGAGGGTGGTTGGGAATGATTTTGGACTACTTCTGGAATTCTCCCTGAAATGTCACTGTTAAACCTGTCACTAATGAAATATTTTTAGAACAGTTTCAGATCCCTTTCTGTGTTTAAAATAGTTCCTACATAAACTGTTAATCAACACGCTAAGGAAATAATCACTATCGAAAATAATCCTATGGTTTCATTACAATGCTTTTGTTTTGAAAGAAATATTAGCTCCTCTGGTGTTTGACTCAATGCAGACCTATGGTTCCCTTCAATCTGACAGAAGGCTCTGTGGTGTTTTACAGTATCCAGAGGACAAATGTCTTCACTATGTTCTACCTGCCTATCTTCCTTTCCACCTATCCACTCCAGCCTCCTCTCTGACCCATCACCTTCATCCCCACCCCTCCATTCACCTATTGTACTCTATGCTACTTTCTTCCCAACCCCACCCCCCTCTCATTTATCTCTCCACTCTGCAAGCACCCTGCCTCTATTCCTGATGAAGGGCTTTTGCCTGAAACATCGATTTTCCTGCTCCTTGGATGCTGCCTGACCTGCTGTGCTTTTCCAGCACCACTCTAATCTAGACAAATGTCTTCACTATGTCTACCCATCTTCAGCATTTGAGATGGGCTCAGAGCCCAAGGCAAAACCAGTATTGGAATACTGAATCTTTGATTTACTGCAACATTTTGTTTTGGGTCTCATTGAATGCAGAGCAATTGTTGCTCCTTGTGAATCAAAAGATCGGAGAGTAACATTTATGCCTGTAGCAATGCTATCAGAAATCCATAACAATCAAGCATAAGTGAAAGAGATTATATACGAGTCTCAAGTTTGCAGGTTAAAGGGAAAAAGCAGTACAACAGGATTCGTGCAAGTGAAAATAAACTGTTATGATTTTGTGCAAATTGTGTCCTACAGTAAATCAAATACAGATGGAATAAGAACTACACAAACATGAACCAAATCAACAAATGTATTGTCCAGAAACTGTTTAATGACTTTCCTAGGAATAGCATTAGTAAAAATTCCTATTGCAGTTGATTCTGTGCTGTAGACTTAGAAAGATACAATGACTAGCTGCCATTATGTTTTATAAAATTGATGAAAATCTTTGACCAAATACCTTCCATCTCAGTTTTTAGCCTTGTGAGATTTACTTTCATAGTACTCCATGTAACACATGATTAATGCTGATGTAAAAAGTCCCATTGAGATGGAGTTCAGTGTCGACTAAGATTTGTCAGCTTGGAAGTCTAGATTATTTTTTGTTTTTGGAATTTTGTGGCCAAGGGAGCATGAAGCTTGATTGTTAAATCCATCCAAAGAATCCCCAGGGCAACAAAATGCCAGAAACATTAAATAGCCCACTCAATACTAAGCTTATTCAGTATGCTGAACTATTTTGTTTTTCAAGTCCTTTTCCCCCTTTCTATAATGTTCAAGTGAAATGTGATAAAAAAATATTCTCATTGGATTATGTTAAAATATTAATATGTTTGGGTTGACTGACTAAATTAAATGTGTATGGTGCACTGACTTGCATATTTAACTTATGCTTAGGAAAAATATGTTTCCTAGGTGATAACCTTTTACGAACCATTCTGGCACACACATTGACATGCATAAAGATGCTTCAAGGCCACCCTTCTGTGGCAGGGTTATGTGATTATTCAAAAAATAATTGAATTCACCTGTAGTCAACTAAAATTCATGGTCAGTTAATCATTTAGTTTGAAAATACATGAATGAAAAACAAAAATGCATTATTTATATAACCAATTGCATTTGAATCCAAAAGTAACTCAAAAACAAATGCAGAAATGTAAATAATACCTACAGAACTTCCTTCCAATATATTTCAACACAATCTCTAATTGTAATGTCACAGTGGAATGTATTGACACTATATTGAGATGGGTCATCTCCCAAAACTGCTAAAAGAAACTCTCAGGATATTATTTCAACAAGAATAACAATATAACTACAATATATATCACATGTACTGTCTTACACCTACATGTACTCATGCTGTCCCACTTGCTTTATTGTAACGTTTTCATAATTCCTTATGGAATTTCTGATTCCCTAATGGAAACATTCAGATAACTGTCCTTCACTGCAGATCTCCCTGTAGTAGATGGTGATACCACATGACTTCTTTTCCCCTTCTTTTCTGCCAAGTTCCCTGAAGCTGGGTCTAATCTAAATTTCTTCATTCTTTATCATGCTGCCACTCAGCCTTTATATCTCTCTACTTTTCTTCCTGGTTCTGCCATCAAAAATTTGTTTTATTTCTGAAAATGTTACTTCTTGACCCCAGCCAAAGGTCATTTAACAAAGTCCTGTTATTCTCCCTGGCAACTCCCAGCTGTGTACTCAGCTGCTCCCTAATTTCTTGTATTACTTTTTTTAAAGTTATACACTGCTTGATTCAATGTGTGTTCCCAACACAAATCTTTTGATTATTGCCTGTGCTTGATTCCTGTATTGGCAGTCAGATAGTTCTGTCTCAAACCATGATTCTCGATTCCAACATAATCTTCATCTTCCTGAGACCCTGGACTCTGTAATTCCAAAGATAGAATTAGTCAGTTAAAGATAGGTATAGAATCCCTACAGTGTGGAAACAGGCCCTTCAGCCCAGCAAGTCCACACCGGCCCTCCGAAGAGTACCCTACCCAGACCCATTCTCCTACATTTAACCTCCGACTAATGCATCCAACCTACACATCCCTGAACACTGTGGACAATTTAGCACAGCCAATTCAACTAACCTACACATCTTTGGATTGCGGGAGGAAACCAGAGCACCCAGAGGAAACCCATGCAGACACAGGGAGAATGTGCAACTCCACACAGACAATTACCCAAGGCTGGAATCAAACCAGGATTCATGTGAGGCAGCAGTGCTAACCACTGAGCCACCGTACTGCCCCAAGAAAGAGATCAAGAAGCAAATAAGGATAATTCTGGTTGGAGTTGGAGAAAGAAAACCTTGACAAGAAAGACTGAACTTGCCTTGTAAGGCGAGAGGGAGGTCTAAAATTATGAGTTTAAACTCAGCCAAGCCTCCTCAGCCTGCTGTTTCATTGCAGATAGCTCTGGTACTGACTATTACTTGCAATTTGCATTTAAAACCAGTTTGAGATATAAATGGCATTATCATTTAAAATAGAAATATTAATATGGTCTCTGCAGGTAATATCAATAATGAAAATCTAGTAGTTAAAATGGTGACTGCGTTGTGATGAGATGTTTTCTCTGATATTGATTTTGAACTCACATGGTGCACACTGTTAGGGCAGTATTAGGTTTAGAAACTACTCAAAGATCTGTTGAATCTGCAGATCATTTTATAAAATGAAGTCAAGTGTTTTACACATTTTCAGAAAGTATAGGTTCTTGCATGTGTTATTTGAAATTAAGCAATTTAAAAGCTGCAAATCAATTAGGTCCAGAAAGGTTTTGCATAAAGGATACAGCAAGGTGTTTTGTGTGTTATTGTTTGTAAACATTATGTATATTTAGGACATTGTCTTTTTAAGAGGTGAATCTCATGACACTGGTGAGTGTTCAGCCAGTGCTCATGAGCTTGTTCAGGTTTGTTTGAGCTTTTTCAGAGTGCACAGCTTCAGATTAATAACCTCCCTGTTGTATTGCAACACACAAAGAGTTTGTATGTTCTTTGGATCTGACTGGAGCTTAATAAGTGCCAGTGCAGAATAAGAGGAATTACAAATTAGTTTAAGAGAAACAATAAACCAATTGGCACAGGGAAGCGCAATGATTTCACTGCTTTTATATGAGTGGATGAAGACAAATAGTAATTACTAAACTTGAGTGTCACAATGCTTGGTTTACATATTCACTCACTGTCAAATAAAGCAGCTTAATGAATCACATCAGGTTATATCTCATCAAGTGTTAGTCGTATCCACTTTAAGAGAGATTAAGGAAGTGCATGTGTGAAAAAACACAATTATCTATTTCTAATTAGAAGGATCCTGTGAAAGTTATACCCCTGAATTATGTTAACTCTGTTTTCTTGACCCAGATGCTGCCAAACATACTGAGTTTCACCAGCAATTTCTGTTTTTGGACAGAGTATAACTTAAATAGAGAGCTAATGCAGAAATCTGAATTGCAGAACAACTTAAGTGTTTTAGTGCAAGAGTACAAAAAGTAGTGTGAAGGTAGAGGATATAATCAAAAAGGCCTCAGAAAAGGTAGGAGGCCCATCACTTCAAGTGTAGTAAAGACAAGAAATCTTGAAAGCAATGGGGATTGTTATTTGGACTACCAGTGCACAGGAGTCATCTGGGAAAACCTGTTGAAATACCAGGATCCATCTTACAGGGTTGCAAAGAGCAGGATTCATTTGGTAAACTCAAGAAAGAACAAGAATTATTATTGAAGCTACAGGCAATGGGATTAATTCAGTTGTGCTTTTAATGGGTTGGGAATCATTTATGGAAGCTATACTTTGAGATTCAGCTAGAGAAGCTGTGCTAAAGGTCAGGATCATCCATTAATTCTGCATGAGATGGGAAATCTCCCGTTGACCACATAAGCACCAGTCAAGTTTTCCACATAGATTGCACACAGTAGCAACATTGCTATACTGCAGAACTAAAAGCCTTTGAAACAATGAAAATAAATAACCACATTACAAAGAAATGACAGCAGAAATATTGTTGCCAGGTAGATTTCATTTCAGAGCTGAGCCAAATAGGCCACAGGACTGGATCTCTGGGAGAAAATTATTATTGAGGCACATAATTGTTTACAAATTAGATACTCAATCAAAGGCTGAACAGGTTAACACAATTTTATATATAATTCAGAGTATAACCGATTATGTTATAGCTCAAGGTGTAAATGGAGCCACATATACTTTGATGAAGTTCTTAAAGCTTTTGATAATTACTTTAACCTCAGAACAAATAGAATTATTGAAAGATCAAGATGTAATAGAATAGCTGAACATATAGTGGAATGCACAGATAATTTCATTAATAATCCCCATAGGTTAGTGGGAAAAAAACGGTCAGAATTCAGAACAGACAGAATTATTACAAGATGGGAATGTATTGGATTGGCAAGAATGTTTTCTATTGCCATCAACACTAAAAAGAGCTCAGATTGTAAGAATCAACCAGAAGACACCAACAGCCAAGGAGCAGCATACCCCACTTGTGCTCATTGATGAACCTTCAACTGAGATAACTCAGAGAATAGCACAGTTTGGTAGACAAATAGTGACAACATATTTCAGACTAATATTTGATACTGAGGCAATGTATATTCAAGCAGAACATTTCATTATCTTAACCTCTAAGGACAAATCCACAGCATCAATAACAGATCAGGCCAACGAACAAACTAAATAGTCCAATTAAAGTAAGCAAGCATTTTGGATAATCCACCCATGCGGATTGACAATGTGCTGCACACAACTCCATAGAAGGCACCACTGAGAAGCAATGACCAAGGTCTAAAAGTCCTGGATACAGTCAAGAAGAAATTGTCTAATTCGGACCTCAATGATTCTATCAAGAAGAGAAAATTGCCTGGTTCAGAGATTCTGGAAAGCAATCATTCTCTGCAAAGAAAACTCTTGAAGTAAAATGTACTGCAGATATTACAATGATGCAGTTACCTGTTTCAAAAAAAAGAGAATTCATTTCTTATCATTAATTGCCTGGTGTCATGGCTTTCATCCTGCTAAGGTGTGATGCCTGCTCTCAGAAGCTGATTGCCAATTAGTGACCTGATAGCACTTCAGTCCCACCAGTACCATTGGGAAGCCTGGGAAGCAGTAACCATCAAGAAGGTTTAGATTAAAGACATGGGTTCAAGGATCACAAGGGTCAATCAGGCCCCATATGGATAGGGGAGAAACGAATCACAAGGGCAGAGGGTAGTCTTTCAGCAGGGTGGTGCTTGCCATGGAAAGGCCCCCCCATGGCTTTACTTAGCATAACATTACAACCAGTGAATGCAAGACTGCCTGTGTAGCTGATGTGGTTGCCTTGATTGAATGATAGTGTGTGTAATGATGTGGGTGTGAGCTTTGCAGCAATGGTAATGAGGTAAGAAAAAACTGCAGCTATGAAGGTTAGGCATGAATCACAGTTAATAGCCAGGTGAAAGAAGGGATGTGGTCAATGAGCACTGCATGAGACTAGTACTTCAGAGGAAAGGACTTGAACATTAATTCACTGACCTCCACCCTCATGTGAGATCACTGTCTTTTTTCTTGAACTGAATTCTGAATTCACTGGGTTTAATTAACAATGATGGTCATCTGCTCTCACTGCCTGTTTTAAGCTTGATGGAAAGGACTGTCCAAAAAATAGTATTGCTTGTACAGGTTTAAAAATTATAAGCAAATTAAGAATAACAGTAGGTCTATCATTACATCAATCCCATTGATTTTGAATACACTGGGATTGTTGCAATGTTACCAATCGAACATTTTACATAAATTCAACTGGGA
Organism: Chiloscyllium plagiosum; assembly: GCF_004010195.1. Lineage (NCBI taxonomy): Eukaryota > Metazoa > Chordata > Chondrichthyes > Orectolobiformes > Hemiscylliidae > Chiloscyllium > Chiloscyllium plagiosum. The sequence goes on from NC_057726.1 coordinate 48,320,367, forward strand.
ATTATATCTGCTATTTCAAAGGATTCTCAAAGTTAGTTTCTGACCAACCCCCAGTGCTTGAACCTGTGCAAATTCTTTTTTATTTTTTGGTGAAAAAACACCTCATGCAGAAATTGAATGACACATGCACTATATGAATCTTTCAGAATCTATGCAGATTGTAACAGTGAAGCAAGAAATGCCTGCAACATCATTACTTTCATCTGTACTTGAGTATCAGATACCTTTGGTTCTGGGTCCTTGCTACAAACTAACTGAAATGGTTCATAGACAAGTGCATGCCACATTTGCAAGGTAAAATTTTATCACACTCAAGTTGCATGGATCAGAAGAATTCATTGTCTCGCTGATACCTATAGGTGTGTAGTGTTAGCATTTATATAATGTACCACCGTAAACTGAAACATAAGGTTTACATCATGACATACTCTTAAAGCAATGTGCTGTTCTTGTCTTTTTCTCAGTCATATAATATGTAATTCTTAGGATGTTTTAACACCTGCTGCTGAAACTTATTTTCTTCCAAATCACAAGCAGGCTTGTCAATAATAAGCCTTGTTTAGTTCTAAGGTCAAATTTCGGGTTTAATCAAATCCTGATACAGGTTAGGACGGGCAAACATTAGTCAAAACATTGAATAAGGCATGCTGCATTTCAGACATAAAACTAGGATTTCAGTAACATCATAGTTTGTAAGTTCACAAAATTGTCCTGATACTAGGAATTTTGGATTTAGATTTTGAGTTTTGGCTTTTTCTCACAAGTAAGTGCCAAACATTTTAAGCTATTTTGTTGCCACACAAGTTATCAGACATTTATGTTCCTAGCTATCACAAGAAATGTAACTATCATCATTGTTCCATGCACCTTTAATATTCAGGAGCCATTACTTATCATAGTTATTGCCAAAATGTGTCAGTAGAATAATATCAGTAAATAAACATTAAACGAGATATAATTGGCATTACTGCAGCACAGTATGTCAGTGAAAGGTTATGATAAATTTGAAAAAGTATATTCTTAATCAGCACCTTATAAATATCCTCCATTGTTTAATACTGTATTATGGCTATGCACTATAACTAGTTTACTTATCTTACATTTAAATAAAATGTTATCGTGATTTTATCAACAAATTCAGGTCTACATGGATAGCAATTAAGAATGTACCAATGGACCTCCAGTACAGCAGTATAAATTCATTTCTCAAGATTACAATTATGACTAAACAGTTAACAGGAGTTTATCAAACCATTTACTCTGAAGCAGAATTAGCCTTTTTATAATACAAGTCTAATTCACTTAATAGCAGTTTAACAACTTGCATTACTTCTCAGTTTGTGGAATACATTATGAAGACATTAAGGCACTGAGTCAAACTACTAAGGTGAACTTGTGAATTTGTGAATATGTATTGTGAACAATTGTCAATTGTACAGAAATATTCCACAGGAAATCTGTAGAAACTTGAGGCTGAATTTAACAGGATGGAGGACATATTGATGTTGGGTCCCAAAACAGGTTGCAAGGCCATTTAATTGGGAAGCAGGAGAGAAACTCAACAACTTGTTGAGAATTGAAGCCCTCACTCTTCAGTACTTCTCAACCCCATAGGGCTGTCTGCATCTTTATATTGGAGCTGGGTGAACCACATTCCCCTATAGGTCACATGTTGTACCCTCCAGATGTTCAAATTTTGCTTATCTGAACTGTGACTACCTCGTAGATAACACCAACACAGCTGTAATCAATGGTTGTGACATCTGGACGATGCTCATTCTGAGCCCTTGTCTCCTTTCAGTAGGTAAACCACTGCCATGTTGTGAAACCAGTAGACTTTATACAAAATTTGAAATGTAATTCAAAATTGCTCTCAAGTGGTTGCCTCACATCCTGCTTACCTTTGCCTCATTCATGCTCCAAATCCCACTACTCAACCACCTCAGGGAAATTTGACTGGTGGCAGGAGAACATTAAACTCCCTTGATGCATTGCTTCAGCATTTTCATGGCCCATCCAAATGTCTTCATGCCCATCACTACAGAACCAGTAAAATTCCAACCTAAATGCAAAGCACAGTTCTACTGAATTTAATTCACTGCTTTCAAAGGAGGATCTGCACTTTCAAATGTTTCAGACAAGAACAGCTTGCTTCTCTGCGACATTGAAAACAATGCAGGGGCAGGCAATAAATCATGTTCCTTTCACACCAGGAAGATAGGTCACCAATTCAGGCAGCTTTGATCAATGCCCAAATGATGTTCATCAGGCTTGGGACTCCACCAGCATTCAAAAGCTGGGGAGAGCACAATGAAGCATTTTCAATCACACCACTAATCCCCTATATTTAGCAGATCAAAGGGAGGAATAAATTGCAGCCCATGGGATTGCCAAAGTGGTCACAGGCATGACATAAGTTGCCCACATTCAGGCTGATAGTGTATCTACTTCCTCAATATCCACTCAACCTCTGCCCATTACTAACTGGACCAGTCTGTTCTGGCAGTATCCAGCCCTTTCTGACTGGATATGACCAATCATATGCATGTCATGCTTTCTTGTTTGGGGCACTACAGCCTTCCAGCAGAAACCACTGGGAAGCGCACCTTAGATCTGGTTAATGGGGAAGAAGAAGTCACTTAAGAAAAACACTTAAGAAATAACAGAGGAATGAAGGAGCAATGTCTCCTGTGTCAGCTATTAATAAAATTCAGTTTTTCACTTTACAGCTTTGAAGCTTGGTTTCAAAGTAACTACATTTCCAAAGAGTCAGCTGTTGCCTGCCTGGAAATACTTTGTTGGAAGTACTGATCGAGGTTGTATTAAGGAATGCTAATATAAAGGGGAAAGGGGTGGATCAACTCATAGAATCCCTACAGTGTTAAAGCAGGCTTTCAGCCAGATCCACCCAGACCCACCTCCCTACCCTACTCTACCCCACCCCTGCATTTCCTATGGCTAATCCATCTAGCCTCTGCATCCGTGGTCTCTATGGGCAATTTAACATAGCCAATCCATTTCACCTGTATACTATACACCAAAGACTGTGGAAGAAACCAGAGCAAATCCACACAGACACAGGGAGAACATGCAAACTCCATACAGATCATTGCCAAAGGCTGGAAGTGAACTGTGTCCTTAGTGCTGTGAGGCAGCACTGCTAACCACTGAGCCACTGTCACCCCACCCCCCAAAAAAACTCAGTGTTAAACAATCAACTGCTGGTGAATAACACTAGTTACAGACACTTTCTGTTATGTTTCAACCTCTGCTTCACCATAAACAGCAATGCACTCCTGTTCCTCTGTTTGGAAAGCTTTTCTCAGTGTGAAAGTTCAATATACAGTCTCAGTTACACACTGAAATTGTATAATATTTAGCACTGAATCTAACAGTATTGGCGTCACACTGTAGGCTTCATTGTAAAGAGCTTTTAGATCTTCCCAGTCAACAAAAAACATTGTTTGAATGTCCAGTGGAGTGATCTACAACAACTTCAGTGACCCCAGGGGCTTTGTTTAAATCACAAACCTGCAGAAGTGTTTGAATTAGATTGGGAATGATAAAACAGATGCACAAATGAGAATCTTGTCCTCCTCGGGTGTCTTGGGCTTTGATGTCCTGAGCTAGGTCAGACAGTGAGGAACAGATATAGTGCTAGACAAATATTATAAACACAGATACACATTCTATGATTTGATGGTGAAGATTACTTCCTGAAGAAGGGCTTATGCCCAAAACGTCGATTCTCCTGCTCCTTGGATGCTGCCTGACCTGCTGCGCTTTTTCAGTAACACATTTTTCAGTCAAGATTACTCAACAGGACAACATTAGCAGAGTGGCAGCCCATCTTATTCATGAGGGCAACTGGGGTCACTGCACTTATGCAAAATCTACTACTGCCTGACCTGATGACTGTTGGCATCTATAGTAAGTGTAATTCAATAATTGTCCTGGCAAAATGAGCATCAGTGACTTACTTGGTGCAGATATGGTTAGGACCTTTGTGACTAATGTCACGTACTGCAGCCTGGAATCTGTGTCGTTAGCTGGGAGGATGGTTTGTAAGAGATGACACAGGTATATGAAAGTCTCTCAGGAGAATGTCATCCTCCTAACTCACTGCTCCTCAGAATATTTAATGTGTCTCAACCTGCATCCAGAATCATGTGAACTGGGTAAGGATTCCCACTTTCATGTCATCTACAGAAATATCCAAATGCAATTCCTTGGAATTCCAAGTTAAGAATCACAACACCAGGATATAGTCCAACAGGTTTACTTGGAAGTACAAGCTTTCAGAGCACTGCTACCTGACAAAAGATAGCAGCGCTCCAAAATTTTTTACTATCAAATAAACCTGTTGGATGATAACCTGGTGTTGTGTGATTTTTAACATTGTCCACCCCAGTCCAACACTAGCACCACCACATTTTGAAATTCCAAGTCCAAGTGCTCCAATTAGACCTTTTTCTCCAAATGTGCTGGAATGTTAAAGATGACACCTATCTTCACCCTACATTGTGAGGATGTAAAAGCAGAGGATCTGTGAATTCAAATTGTTCTGCACTGTATTGTTCTATGTTCTAATACAAATCAAAGAATACTGAAGATGTCTGACTAGCCCAGCTGCTCACAGACACTGAAGTTGTGAGTGGTGGCATGTGAATTCCCTCATAAGTAGCAGTCCCTGTGTTGATTCAGTCTGAATAAAACCTCCTGTGACACTCGTAAAAATAGCTTCGATATCCTATTAACATTAGAGGATGCCAAAGCATTTACCATAATGAAGTTCTGGCCTGCTGTCCTTTTAAAGCTTTGGGATGGCAACGAAAACAACATGGTCAGTGCAGTACAGGTTGTTCTGATATAACACGCATTTCGTCAAAGCAAATTCGTTGTATCGTGATTGATGAATTGGGACATTGTTTTCAAAGTGCAAACTTTTAGAAGGTGTGTTGGCTGTAACACGATTACATCATCAACACTTTAAGTACTGTTTCAAAAATGCAATTTTTCTCTAATGCAGTATTGCACAAGAACACAACAATCGCGTTATAGAAGAACTGCCTGTACTTTAATTTCAAGGCTGATATTATTTTTATCTCTGCACCTTGAGACTTGCTGCCATCATTGGTAGCTATATTTATGCTTGCTGTTCCTGAATTAATTTATTGAATGGAAGAAAATGGCCTCATTCTTATGCAGGTTTTTCTCAACTTCATTTATGCAAGTGTCAATAGTTGAAATACATGTTTTTCAGTTCTTCACGTTTATTCCTCTTCCTCTCAAGAATGAGCATGTTCATGCTCCCTGGGGAGAAAGATGGTGTGTTTGGATTTATTTCCTCATTTCAAGTCAGCTGAGATACTTATTATGTATAAATGTATCTAAATCAATCATTGACACAAAAATAGGCTTCTTGTCATAGGTTTTGGTAAACGTCAAAGATACAGGGTGAAACAATCTTACAGACTAACCAATATCTTCAGCCATGTGCTAACTGACCTCAACTTAAAATGATTTTTGATGATCTTTTCTTTGAAAGGTAACTTCAATCACCAATTCTTTCGACCAACTTGGGTTTAAATTCAATTCAATTTGAATCATGGCAAAAATCCTTCTACCTTGGGATTTAAAGATGAAAGTCTAGTTCTCAAGTTTTTGTGTTTCTTTTGTTTTTACAAAGGAGAAACTGACTTTTGTTTTTACAGTGAAGCTAAAACACAACACTTGATATTTTCAGACTTACTTGCTGCTATTTACTTATCCCATGCAGTAAAGAAGTATTTGTAGCCATTCTACCTGACTTCAACAGGTCAAGTGTCCAAAATGCTTGAAGCGTTCTCTTATTTTTCTCCTATGACAAGACTGCCATTGTTCTTTCTTTCCAATGAGAAAATAGCATCTGAATTTATGTCACGTTGAATATGACATTATTGTAATACATTATTTGAAAGTACTCATTAAAATATATTAAATGAAATGAAACAACTGCCAAATAACATAAACAGCATAGTATATAAGAGCAAGTGTCAGTTAGAAAATAAATGAACAACGTTAGTTACAGTAAAATTATATCTGAATTTATAAATCAGTATGATTACTGATGCTGTACAACTAAATACCTCCATATGACAAAGAAAACTCCCAGGTAGCAATTCTTGTTTTCCAATTTACATAAGACATTCTCCAGCTTCTATTAGGACATTAGGCTAATGTTTAGGAGATGGCTTATTTTGTGAACTTTTTTTTGCTGATCCTCTGTTTTCCTACTTCAGTATGAATGACACATTAGCTGATTATACTGTTCAATATAATTTATTCCTTGCCTTTGACAGACTGAATTTCCATTAGCTAAAAATATAGGACCTGGAGGTTCTTCAGTCTACTCCATCAGGATACCTGTGATAGAGCAGGTGCTGATAATATTTACCAGAATGTTCCTAATTATGTTTTTTGTAATGCTATCAGCAATATCTACACCAGCAAGAACGATGCCAAGTTCCTGTGAGGGAGAGTAATGGGTACAGATAGTTTCCTGTCCTGAAATCCAGATGAATAAACAGATCAGCTTTTCGAAAGATGACTAATCCAAACTCTGACATGAATGAATTTTGGATCTCACAGTTCCACCTCCATTATTTTGACTTGTTCATTACCAAATTCAAGCTGGCATTCACATGGCTGTAGAAATTTGTGATATGGACGCCTAACCTCTTCAGAATACAGGAACTATAGCTGGCATACCATTCCTGATTGCAGTCCTGGAAGTGTGCACCCACTTCCACCTGCTTGTTTTTTCCTATTTCCCACAAAATCATAATGAAAATTTAGTGCCGACAGCATGCAAGATAAACACATGCAACTCCCAGGTGGGGAAAACCTTTCAGTGGTGAAAGCCACTGTCAGCTAACAATGTTGCAGCTGATGTTGGGCTAAACTAGAAACTCCTGATTAAAACACAGAGACTCTGCATTGCTGCCAGAAAAACCACTAGTGCACAGTCTTTACAGTTCCAGAGGAGAACCTTCATCTGCTCCTCAGATCGTTTTCCCCATAGACTTATCCCTTACTATTGGTTTCCCAAAATAAACCCCACTGACAATCCATGCAGCATCCAGACACATGCTTCAGCAATGCCTTCCTGCAGGTTCTCCTCAAGGCTACTATGGAAAGGTGAGGGATGTCTTTTACTGCAGACAGTATCCAATGGGCATCCCAGTGCCCAAGGTAAGGAGGTTTAGGAGGAGTTGAGTAACAATGGAAGAACCTAGATCCAGTGTATGAAATGAATCAACAGTTTGCAAGGTTAGAGTGCTAGTATTGCATTTTCAGCAGAAGTCCCACCCCACCATGTTGCTATCAGTGAGATATCAGTGCAAGTGGGCAGCTACGTCAGAAGAGCAAATACATGATCGCACTTAGTGCCACATGACAATTGTGGGCTGACTATATGGAAGTTTGTATTTTACATATGTCTGGATGTAACACAGGATTGACAGGCCAGTATGTATGATGGAAATGCATGGAGAAAAGGCATTTACATGTCACATGACATGTCACTAACTGTGCACTTGATCATGCAGGATAAGTAGACCTGATAGTGTGAGAGATGGGGAAGCGACAGCCTAGTGCTATTATCACTTGACTGTAAATCCAGAGACACAAGAAATGTTCTGGTGACCCAGGTTTGAAACCCGCCATGGCAGATGGTGGAATTTGAATTCAATAAAGATCTGGAATTAAGAGTCTAATGATGAACATGAGATGATTGTCAGAGAAACTAATTTGGTTTACTAATGTCCTTTAGGGAAGGAAATTGCCATCCTACACATGACTCCAGACGTGGTTAACTCTTAACTGGCCTAACCATTGACATCCTCATCCCATGAATGAATTAAAAAATAAAGGGGGGAGGAGGAAGAATAGCTGTCATCAGGCTCTTCGGAACAGTTGAGGAGAAGGAGATGAAGATTGCTGATGCAGAGGAGTGTGAAGGTTCGCAAATAGTGAGGTGGGACTAGCCAGGAGTAAGGCAGCAGAGGACATTATCCAGGATGTGTCAGGATGGACCAAATGAAATCCTAAACTCTCCACCCCAGGAGATAAATGCAGTCACTAACTCAAGAGGATGTACATCATCGTCATCAATCTCACCAACATACATTGCCTTGAGGATTTGACATTTTGATTGGAGCACAATCTAGGAGGATATTACAGGCACATCCCAGCAGCTGGGGCAGATGGGGAAGCTGGATCCGTAATCAAACTGACAAGACCCACACTGATGACAGGCCTCAGGTAGTAGCCATGAAAAGTCTATAGGACATGCAGCAGATGCTAAGGGATAATATGATAAAACATACCAAGAATTATTCACTGGGTCTTTGTGTGAGTTTTGAAGGAATCTAAGCATGCCATGGCTGCTGTCTTCTCCTAAGCATTTGAATGCATGACTTCATGTAGAGAGGATGGTGACCACCATGTGGCGCCATCAAGCTGTTGATCCATTTGTGCATGAGCCTGCATTCCACTGGTCTAGCCTTGGTCTCAGCACAGCAATAGCTTAGGCAAGTGGGGAACATAACCCGTGGAACTCCTTCCAGAACACCCTTGCCCTCAGGGAGATAGGAAGTTGCTATTGAGTACCCAGATGGAGGAGTGCATACCTGCTGTGTTCTTCAGGGAGTTCCTCTCAGGACATCTCAGAGTGAGTAGTGTCTCCTCATCCCCTCCACCATTGACCTCAAGAGCTCCAGCAGGTGAGGTTAAGGAGAACAGGCCTATATATATGCAGGAGATTTTCAATAGACTGAAGTCTTCAGCATTCAAGTTTCTGTCTTTGAAAACCCATTCCTGACACAGGAACCTGCCTGTCTACCTCCCACCCAGCACCACTCCACCAATCCCCCACCAAATACAATCCCTGCTTTAATTGTGATTGTTTCCACTTAACAACCTCCATTCGACCCACATGACCCTAACACTGGTAGCACCAACCCCACCCATTATTCACCATAGCATGCCCCTTGGGGGACCACCAAAGACGCTAGGTCCTTTCTCCTCTGCGCCTCTCTGCACATGAATGCTACCCCTGCCCTACTTCGCTTGACTCCTTTACATCCTCTTGCACCCAAAAGCCTACCTTTCTACACCCACCCTTGTGCCACATGTTCAACATAGAAACCATTCAATTCTGACACAACTGCATGAAGCCACTAAATTGATATGAATCAGGTAACATAAAATTCTCGGGTACCACCAACATTTTCTGATGGATGGACTTAGTAAAAGCTGTTTCATGTTAATGAGCATTAATAGCAAGGATGAGCTCAACACAAGGCGGTATGAAGTTTGATATGCCACAAACAAAACGTTGACTTTGTCTCCGCATCTCAACCCAATGATGAGAATTCAAAGATTTGCATTCCACCCATCAATCACCCATACTTCATACAATACCCGGAAGGTTCAGCCCATTCAAACACCAGAGTAAAATCTAGAAGAAGGATTCTTCCGAGTAAATCTTAACGGTTGCCTGGTTCTTCCCACAGTTGGATGCTCACTGTGTACTTATGATGTGATTTTTGTTGAGACATTACCACTTGGCCTGAGAGTTTTCACCTCATCGTTTTTCAGTTTTGTCCCTCTACCTTTCTCATGCACTGTGCATTCTATTTGTGCCTGCATCAGAAGATTGATAAGTGAACAATGCCCTCTCCCATTTTTTCGTTGACTGTCAAGTACGTCTGTGCAATATATTTTATATGTGACATCTTTGTCTTTGCATGATTTAGATGGGCCCTTTTGGCAGCAGCACATTTATTGAATCGTGTCTTGAGAGAATGGGAGAGTAATGAAAATTAACGTCCAAGAAAACACAGCTCATTTAAATTAATGATTCAAAGTTGTTCACAAAATGATCCCCATTACCTTAGAGGAAATTTTGTGAGCAAGCAGACTTCACCAGGCATCTCAAGTTCTTCCCCAAAGTGATTTTGTGGCTTATTTAAAAGATTGGTGTGCTGCAACATCAAACAGGAGCAAATGTTCCCATTCAGCAACCATCCTTCTTATGCATATTCCCTTCATGTCAATCTCCAAAGCTTAAAGACTAATTGCTGATCATAAGAGCTGCTTTGCTCCACAGGTACACACTGACAGATTGAGACAAGTCTGACACAGAAATCCACATAGACGTACATCATAAATCATTGAGAATCAGATGCCTTTGGAGTGACTGCAGTTACAAAATATTGTTTGGGAGCGCCTCTGTTAGCTGCCATACAACACAATCAGCTAGATTTATATCCAGTAGGAATAACTATTTAATCACGTACTTAAACTTAACGACCAAATGAGGATGTGGATCATGAAAATTAAAACTCTCTCTTCAACAATGCATCTACAACATAATGCACTCAAACCTAAACAATTCTTCTTAAATTCTTGTTTAATTGAAATAAAATACACAAAACCAGAAAGATTCTCTGGTAATTATCCTTGTCAATTGTGCTATTTTTGTAACCTCAAAGGAAGATTCATACTTCAGAAGGGAAATATCCAATTCAACTGCACACCAATATCAATGTTGCACTAAAATAGGAACAAAAACAGAAATAACGTTGTAGGAAAACCAGTACTGACACACTCACCAACCCTGATAAGTTAGACTTATTCAACCTGCACCTCACTTCCACTGATGACTAGACCCAGAGATACAATGTCTCTGTAGTACATGGTCTGCCTTCAAGGCTTTTATAGTCAGCACCAGCAAAGGGACGGTGGTCATTCGATCAGGAAACACCAAGACTTGTTCGATGAAAACTATCAGGAGATCCAGGAGCTGCAAACACAGGGCATTTCTGAATCTGAATCTGCAACCTAACCTGGGAACTAGAAAGCCAGTCCAGCAAAAATAATCTGTGACCTAAAGACCAAAAGGGGAGGAAACACAGGAGATCCAGCAGTAAGCTGACAATCGTGATGTGCATGAGCTCTAGTAAAGTCAAGATTACTTACAATCCATACAGCCAAGGTACTTCTGCACTGCTGGCCAAGAATGGAGAGATGCTCATCAAGGGCAGAGAGGCAGAGTGTGCCCACTGGGAAGAAGACTTAGAGGATCTCTTTTACAGACACTGGATGGAGATTTGCTCGCTGAGCTGGAAGGTTCATTTTCAGACATTCAGATGTCATTTCTTGTTCTTTTTCTCAGGTGGTGGTAAATGGGATCCAAGTTAATGTGTTTCCAAAGTAGAATGATGGCATTCCAACCAGAACTCAATCACAAACACATTGACTCCAGTGCTTCATCCGGAGGCTCACTGATGATGTTACCTAGTATGGTGACAAAATGTTTGAAAATGAACCTTCCAGCTCACTTAGCAAACCTACATCCAGAGCCTCAACCTGAGCTACAAATCTTCTCAAAACTCGCTAACAGATACCATGTCTTCAAGGTCAGTATCCTTGATTCTTGTCCACAGAATGCCATCCCACCCACAACTTCACCCTGGGTGAGAGGTGAAATAAGGTATTTGAAAACTAAAGAACAACAAGGCAACAGGAGCAGATAGAGTCTTTGCTGAAGCAATGAAATATGGTGCAGAAGCACTATTAGCATGATTTTATGACATTATTTCCCTAATCTGAAAAAAGGGGAATATACCTGGAAATCTCAAAAATTCCATCATTGTGACCGCCTTCAAGATAGGTGACAGATCTGACTATGGTAACTACAGTGGAATTTGCCTGCTGTCAGCTACAGGAAAAGTCATCAGAAGAACATTCCTCAGTCGTCTTCTCTCTGGGACTGAAGAGCTCCTTCCAGACTGACAAAGCAGATTCCTCATATGGGCATAACAGGCATAATCTTCACCATCTGTGAGCTACAAGTGAAATGCAGAAACAGCACCAGCTCTTATACATGGCCTTCTTTGACTTCACTAGGCCTTCAACACTGTCAACCACAAAGGATTATGGAGCATCTTCCACCATTTACAACATTGGATTGATGCCATCAGTAGGGGATATTGTGCATGATTCCTTCCAACTGGCTACTCTAAATAGTGACTATGTTGTTGCCAGTTATTTACCAGGCTACCAGGTGAAGAATCACTTAGAATCCCAGTACGCCCTTGACAGAAACAAATGGGAAATGTAATTAAACATGTTCAAGTTTATTGTAGAATTTATAAGTATTTTTGCAGAGCAAATTTTTAAATTGTGAGTGCAAAGTGCACAATTCTACTAATTTATTGAAGCATTATTTTGAATGTAACCCTTTCCATTTAGAAATCTATTGTTCTTAAAACACTAATTGTCTTGATATTTTTTGAATAGATCCAAACATTTCCTCAGCATTGTTGGCACCATTTTGACGATACTTTGATCACAGAAACATGGGAGATACATTCTTTGGATAAGTAAAATCATTTTTATATTGCTTCATAGGATTTCATCATTGTTTTTCTTATTTCAGATAAATATTTACAATAACGGTGTTAGCTGGTTCATACACTTGTGACTAGGCATTCTAATACAGAAAATTCTGAAATCTAGATATAAGAAGTTAGAATGTATATCAAATGCCTTATGTTTATTTTCTCTGAAATACATCTTTCCACAACTTTATTTAAAATACCTAAAGGGAGTTGGCAGCATTTTGTAAATTCACCCATATTTTCAAACTGGCATACCAAGGATACATTGTAACTTCACTATAGATCACTAAGAATTCAGCCCACACTAACATTCTAATTGCTGAAAGAATTTCAAACTTTCAATCATCCTTTTCTTAATGGTGCGAGATCCTTAGATAAATCAAAAAATTAGGAGAAAGTGAGGACTGCAGATGCTGGAGATCAGAGCTGAAAATGTGTTGCTGGAAAAGTGCAGCAGGTCAGGCAGCATCCAAGCCCTCATGCCCGAAACATCGATTCTCCTGCTCCTTGGATGCTGCCTGACCTGCTGCGCTTTTCCAGCAACACATTTTCAAATCAAAAAATTATCCTAAATAACTATGACTATAACTTAATCGGCTGGGAGTCCTTTTAAAATGAATGTATGGTTAACCACAGGAACAGTAAGAAATCTAATTACTCTTGAGGATTTTAGGATGTTATTTATCTAGGTCATTGTGTTTTGCTGAATTAAATCCTTTGCAGTATTAAGTAAAGATAATATCCTTGCAGGTTGCAATAGTTCAACAAATTGGACATTACCAATTATTACTGTAAACCAATACAGCAAAGCAACATAAATAATACAAAGATGTAAGATAGTTAAAAACAACTTGAAAGTGTGTAGAGCCTTTTTGAGTGTCATTTGAGCACTTGCACCTGTTCACCAGCATGTTCAGACTTGAGAGCTATATTGCTCATTTATACAGCAGAATAAAAACAGCAACTGACACCTGTACACAGGCAGGTGCAAGGGAGAGCCAACACCTCCACTGGGGATGAGTATCTATGGGAGTGATGACAGTCAGACCTGCTGGTGTCAACAAGGAGATCAAAGACATTCTTTGGGGTCAATAGAGGATGACAAGTTAGTAGGACAGCTGTGTGAGATGTGAGACTCGCAGGCAGGTGATTTGCCTACACTGTCACTCTCTGGATGCAGTCAGCAAGTGCGGCGTCTTGTCTTCACAGAATTATTTCACGGAGATAAAAACCTTATGATTACTTGGGAAGATCTTTAATAGCCTATATGCAATGACAGAATGGCTTGGACAAATACCAAGATGTGAAAATACTATTTTTGAATTTGTAATAAATGATAGCTCCTTCGGAAATATTATTCATTTGCATTACTGATTACTACCCAGTACAAGTACAATTCCCAAAGGCTACCAAGACTGATGGTATTTAAACATTAACCATTTGTAGATTCCATTGAAGTTGGTGATGTACTAGAAGCCTCACTGCTTAAAGGAATTTGTCCTTCACAGTGAAAGACACATTAGGTTCCATTTGTAGTGGAAATGTGCTGAACTTACAACATAATGTGCATATCTTCCACATAGTTCAGCACCATGCTACCTCCTTGTAAGTACAACAGTTACGACAGACTAATCTAAATAATTCATTTCATAAAATGATTCTAATTAATTGCTCTTTAAAGATAAGAATGATTCACACTGTTGACATCAAATTCAGGATAGAAAATGGTTAGTTAAAATGAATGCCCCTGTGTATCAATAATATGTCAATATCATGAAGGTGATTGAACAGGGAATATTAAATAAGCTGCTAAAAAGCAAGATTTAGAGTGAATCAAAGAAATTTAATTTAATTTTGCCAGGTTTATAAATAATATATGATCTTAAACACATAAAGAAATCATAAAAATGTGAAAGTGAGTTTCATTTGCTGTGAATAAATTCTGTCAATATATATTGGTGTATCATGTCAATAGTTATAATGTATAGACATTCAGACTTTTAAGAAATCCATTAACAAAACATATTAAAATTGCAGAGTTCATGATGGACACTTTAATTTTGGATCAATATCATGCAGTATCACAAATTCAAATTTAAACAGTCAGTGATGTCAATGTATTTAGATGAACACAGTACAAAGCAGATTACAACATTACATTTCATTTTTACAAATCACTTACAAGAACAAGAACTGCTGAGTTTCTCTGGCAATATCTGTTTGTCTTTTCTGACTTATCTTGTCTTCTCTCCACCTGTCAATAGCATTCTGGTCTTTGGGCTTGGTTCCTAACATAAACTGGATAATTTTTGAAAATAAGGGAGAGGATAGCTAATGCTGGAAAAGAAGGAATCAATTTAGACTGGAGTTCAGTTTCCTTTTAAAATATGAAATGGTTCTAACCAATATTTTGAATTGACCTGATGATGTGAAAGACCTATCTTGTTCTCCATATTTGTGTCTGCACCAATTGAATGTTTTGCACTGCAAAATCGTACAGATGAATGCAGGATACATTTTGGTATAAAATACAAATTTGACAAAAATTATAAATGATCCACCTCGAATCATAGCCCTTGGGCTGGTGCTGTTTTCCCTGGAACGTCAGAGACTGAGGGGTGACCTTCTAGAGGTTGAGAAAATCATGCAGGGCATGGATAGGGTGAAGAGTCAAGGTCTTTTCCCGAGAGTAGGGGAGTCAACAGCTAGAGAGCATAGGTTTAAGGTGAGAGGAGAAAGATTTAAAAGGGGCCTAAGAGGCAACTTTTTCACACAGAGGGTGGTGCATGTATGGAATGAGCTGCTAGAAGAAGTGGTGGAGGCTGGTACAATTACAATTACAACATTTAAAAGGCATCTGGATAGGTACATGAATAGGAAGGGTTTAGAGGGATATGAGTCAAATGCCAGCAAATGGGACTAGATAAATTTAGGATATCTGGTTGGCATGGACGAGTTGGATTAAAGGGTCTGTTTCCATGTTGTTCTACTTTATGACTCTATGTGTCTACAGCAAAACCCACAAAAAAGATACCAGCTCATACAGCTGATTTCAAGCTGCTTACAGGTAAAGGAAAACATTTTATCTCAAATGTTACTCTTGCAGATAGCTCTGGAATAGATTCTGAATGGTCAGCAGTATAATTAGTTATTCAATCCTAGTCGAGGGTGTGGTGCTGGAAAAGAACAGCCGGTCAGGCAGCATTCAAGGAGCAGGAGAATTGATGTTTTGGGCATAAGCCCTTCAATAGGAATGAGGCTTGTAGGCCGGGCGGCTGAGAGATAATTGGGAGGGGGTTGCAGCTAATCAGAAAACTGAGAACTGATGGCTTAAAATATGTCCTCTATTGTCAGAGTAAGGACTGCTTTGAGCTTGACTGAAAGGAGCTTGATGAGAACTGCTGTACAGATCTTATGATACTTGTTTAAACAGCCTTTTATATATTATTGTTAAAAATGCCATTGAAATGTAAAATTATCCTGGTGTGATTGGAAAGCTTTAGTAGACATCAGAAGAACAGTCAGGATTGGTGGACTCCATCATCCTTTTTACCATTCAGACTGTCCCTTATTAGAAAGGTTAATGTAAATGCATTCTATGAGCTAAAAAACATTATAGACTTACTACAATGCAATAAAAGGTAGATCCTATAACTGCTGCAGTACTCATTTCACAAACTTATGATAGGCTAGTTATGATCTCAACCAAAGATCAGTAAACATTTCTTTTTAATTTCAATTTCAATTTCTAACTGAAATATATCAAATCAAATCTTCCCTTAATTGTCTAAGTTCACTTTAGTCATCTCTGCTTTCATGTCCTCATAATTTCCCTTATTTAATTTTAAAATTCTGGTTTTAGACCAATTCTTCACTCCTGAAAACTGAATATAAATTTCAAACATTTTGAATCTGGCTACACAGGGGCACCTTCACTCTGAGATCACTAATGAATCCTAGCTCACTGTACAATGCCAGGCATGCTATAGCCTGCTCTCTGACTGGTTCCAGAATGTGTTGTTCTGATGAACCATCCTGAAAACAGTCAATGAGCTCGTATCTAATCTACCTTTCTGGACACATTTGATTTTGCCCGTTTGACATATTGTGGTTGAAGGAGTTATCTGTTTTAGTAGCAAAAACAGGAAGGTGGATTATTGTCTGATTGATAATAGATTGAGAAAGGGAAGGTGCTGAGCGACCTGGGAGTCCTTGTACACCAGTTGCTGAAGTTAAGCAGTACAGGTGCAGCAGACTGTATAAAAGACAAATGATATGTTAGCATTCATAGCAAGACAATTTGAGTACAGGAGTCTACTTGCTGCAACTGTAGAGGGCCTTGATGAGAAGATTTTTGTGCTGTTTTGGTTTCTTTATGTGAAGAAAGGTGTATTGGCGAGGGAGTATCCCCAAGATTTACCAGATTGATTCCTGGGATATGGGACTGTTGTACGATGAGAGACTGGATCAGTTAGGACTATATTCATTGGATTTAGAAGAAAGAGAGGGAGTGATCTCAAATAAACCTCTCAAATTCTAACAAGACTAAACAGGATAAACACAAGAAGGATATTCTCAAAAACTGGGAAGTCCAGAACCAGCAGTTATAGTCTAAGGATAATAGTCAGCATTTAGGACTGAGATGGGAAAGATTTCTTCACCCAGAGAGTGGTGAGCTGGTGGAATTCTTGCCACAGAAAGCAATTAAGGCCAAAATATTGAATGTCTTCCTCGGACCACACTTTCTGACAAGTTCCAATTATTTCTTCATTTACGTACTATCCTATGGTGCGGTTATTATTACGGGGCATGTACACCACTCACACAAGTGACTTCTTGACTTCATCATTTCTCATCAGTGCCCAAACCACCCTGGCATCCAGGTGATTTCTTTTCTATTGTGCTATTATAACATTGTCAATTCACATAGCCACCTCTCCAAGTTTGTCTAGCTTCCTGTACCTCCTTAATGTTCTTTCTGTTTCAATATTCAGAACCCAGTTTCAGTCAGCCTGCAGCCATGTCTCTGTAATGGCCATCAGATCAAACTTACATAGTTTTGTTTGTGTTTAATTTATCTGTTTTGTTTCGAGTGCTTCATGAATTCAGATACAGAACTGTTAGTTTTGCTCTTTTGTTATTTTTGGAATCACTAGCCTCATCTGTTGACTTATTCTTATGTTTGTACTCTCTATTCCTTACTTTCATAGCCTGTTTATTATTTTCCATTTTAACATTGTTTTCTCTTGTGTGACAAATGTATTCATTTGGAATTTGAAGTTTAAAATATAGGCAAATGGATTTTGGTCAGCTCTGTGAAGGTATTTTCTTTTAAAAAGCAAAGTCAGAAAATCATTTGGTGCATTGAACTAAATAGATCATTTTCAAGAAGGAGAATAAGTGCTTGCCAAACAACTTTGATGTTAATGGTTGAAGTGTTTACATGGCTGAGTTTATGACTGGCAGAAGAAGCAGATCAGAGTCATCGGTTTTCTTTTGACTTTAGAGTACTACTTCACATTTTCAGTTCAGGGGAAGTAGTTCCCTTCACAGAAATGGTTTGCAATCAGTGAAGCATTCAGACTCTGACAGTATTCTTAAGTGTTGCAGCAATCCAATTGGAAGAGATCCAGGCCATCAACATTGAGAAAGGTACATCTCAGAAGACTTAGAAAGGAATCATAAAACTGTCTCAGCAGCCAATAGAAAAGAAATGGGAGATGTGACTTAAGTAGGACAATGAAGAGTTGAGATAAGAGTGATATTTGACATGATTTGAGTATCTACGAATGATAAAGGATGTTGCTAAAGAATAAGTTGAACTTTGCTTTATTGTTAATATTAAGATCTGATTTTTTACCTGCTTTATACATTTCTTTGTGTTTTACTCTTATATAATAAACAAATGTTCTGCTGTTCTAGAACCTTTGCAAACTGTAATGTCAATGTTACATTAACGTCACACCAACAGAAAGCACTAGTCACTTATGCAGACAGATTCACTGCATGTGCCTCAACAAAATAACCATGTCTCAAAGTCTAAAGGAAGCAGTCCCCTGTCAAGTTGAGGGACTATCGTCAAACAGGGGTGCCACCACAATCACGGGTACACCTGATCTTGCTCCAGGGGCTTTGACACTGGCTGCTTAGACCCATCAGTGTCAGAGATTCTGTAAGACTACAGTCTTGGGAGTGGGCCACCATGATCAGTCCTGCATACACAGTGCAACCAGTCCACGATTTGTGGTAAGTCAGTCAGGGTGCTGCATAGAGATTGATCAAGGGCCCAGTCACTCAATCAGGACTACACTTCCAAGTTGCTCAGTGGGGTGGCCGGTGCTCAGTCCCAGAGTCTGTTCATTGAAAGTCAAGGGACATTATCATGGGCCAGACATTGGAGGGAATTTGGGGAAGTCAATTGTGGGGATTGGAGGCAGAATGATGAATTGCAGAAGGGACAATAATTATGACGGGGGCAAGTCAACAGACAAGGAAGGGAGATTGGAATACAGTGTAAGAGTGCCACAACCTACCAACTTCTTCCTTGCAGTCCCTTTTTACTCACTCAGTTCCAAGTTTCCACAACTTCCCACTGAACTCTTTTATTTGAATCTTCATCTCGAGTCCCAGACCTGCAGTTTAACCAAGTCAGCCATCATGGTGCTCCGTCCCCCATTCAAGACCAGAGTGGTGGTTACAATTGATGAACGCACCCTGAATGAACCAACAAGGAGTATAAGGAAGGAAGGAAATATTGACATTGGTGTTGGAGGAGTCTCCTAAATTACCAGGCAGAGCCTGTTACTCACTCGGTAAAGCACAACCTGGGTTGCTTTCCAACCTCAATCGAGTCGCAAATGGGCATTCGAAATGCAAACATATTGCCTCAATACACAAAGTGGGTAGAGTAAGTTTTTTTTGTTGTCTGAGCACACGGGCTCCACTTGTGAGAAATGTGGGGCCTTTAAGGGACTTTTGCATTAACCAGTCTCTGACACAGTACAGGTTAAAGACATCTGCAATCATTGAACTGTACATGTGAACCACATACTGTAATCTACTGTGTCAGATTCATAGCCTGGCAATAAACAATCTTGGTAATGTCATTGGTCATTGCAGATTGATCACGGTCATCTCTGTGAGATGGAAGTAATCACGGGCTTTTTGAAAGTTTCACCCACGGGCCAATTAGACAGTCCAAGGTCTCACAGGCTGCACAAGGGAATGGAGTGATTTCTTCTTATCGTGAACATGTTTTATTCGAAATGCTGTTTTTCTTGGGTAGGGATAAGGATTGGGGGGGGTGGGGGGGAGTAGTTTTCAGGAATCAAATAGCACTTGATATCTCCTGCTCTACATGTGCTGCATGCATCTGAATAAAGTTAAAAATCGCACAAAACCAAGTTTTTCACCAACAGGTTTATTTGGAAGCACTAGCTTTCGGAGCGCTGCTCCTTCATCAGGTGGTTGTGAGGTATAAGACACAGAATTTATAGCACAAGTTTACAGTGTAATGTAACTGAAATTATATATTAAAAAAGACCTGGATTATTTGTTAAATCTCTCATTATTTTAGGATGAACATGTTGGTTTCAGTTCTTTCAAATGTAAATCGCAGAACATTTAAGAGTTACATTCTCAAGTGAACTTTAACAATTGGTGTCATGTCGGCCCAGGTAATGCACTTAAGGTGTGAGGTGCCCTGTGTCAGACTGTCTGTGCCACAATGGCCAGACTGATTCTAATCTAAAAACTGGATTTACAGAATCTTACATGGATTCATGCGATTTTGAGCATAGTAAAATGTAATTCTGCAAGTACAAGTTCACCCCACAAACTTATATGTGTGCGTGTGCATGTTGGGCGGGGGGGTGACACGGGCATTATGAGTGTCTGTGAGAGAGTGTGTCTATATGTGTGAGTGTGAGTGTAAAGATATATAAGTCTGTGAGAGGGTGCATTTGTGAGTGTGGGAGTCTATATGTGTGAGCTATGAGAGAGGGTCTGAATGAGTGTATGGGTCTGTAGGAGAATGTGTGTGGCTGTAGGAATGTGTGTGTAGGAGTGTCTGTGTCTGTATGTGCGTATAGTGCAATGGGGTCACCTGTAGTGTGACCTGAACCCAAGGTCCCAGTTGACGCCATCCCCATGGATACCGAACTTGGCTATCAGCCTCCGCTCGGCCACTTTTCGTTGTTGCCTGTCTCGAAGTCCGCCTTGGAGGGACGGTCACCCAAAGGTCCGAGATTGAATGTCCTGGACCGATGAAGTGTTCTCTGACTGGGAGGGAACACTCTTGACTGTTGATTGTTGTGCGGTATCCATTCATCCGTTGCTGGAGCCTCTGTTCAGTCTCGCCAATGTCTCATGCCTCAGTGCATCCTTGCCTGCAGCATATGAGATAGATAATGTTGGCTAATTTGCATGGGTGCATACATGGTCCCCACGTGTAATGGTGGTATCCATGTCCACACTGTGACACGTCTTGCAGCATCCACCATGACAGGGTTGTATGGTGTTGTCCTGAAAGCCGGGCAGTTTGCTACGAACAATGATCTGTTTGACGTTTGATGGTTGTTTAAAGGCAAGAAGTGGAGGTGTGGGGAAGGTCTTTTCGACGTGCTCATCCTCATTGGAAATGTGTTGCAGGTCACGAAGAACATGGCATAGTTTTTTGGATCCTGGGAAGTAGTGGACAACGAAGGGTACCCTGTCAGTTGCAGCTCAAATCTGTCTCCTCAGGAGATTTCAATATATAATTTCAGTTACATCACACTGTAAACCTTTGCTATAAATTCTGTGTCTTACGATCTTATAGTCCACGACCACCTGATGAAGGAGCAGCACTCTGAAAGTTAGTGCTTCCAAATAAACCTTTTGGACTATAACCTGGTGTTGTGTAATTTTTAACTTTGTACACCCCAGTCCAACACCGCATCTCCAAATCATCGCATCTGAATAAGGTCACTCTGACAAAGTACAATGTCCAAACATTCATCGTCTTCTTGTCAAACTTCTCCATGTCCCACTGTATCAAAGCCAATGTTAAACTTTCACTGTGTGTGAACAACTGTTGACTGCTTACATTAGTATGGATTGGTTCTGTTTCTGATATTTTTCACAAAGATCCATTGGAATCCCAGTGCTAAAGAAAGATTATGCAGCATGCCTCAATCTATACTGCATGGTGGTTCTGACCTCCATAATAATGAAGTGCTTCAAATGGTTAGTCATGGCTCACATCAACTCTAACTTCCCAGACTGGCTTAATCCTTTGCAATTCACCTACTGGGGCAACAGGTCCACGGCAAATGCCACTTCCCTGGTCTTACACTTTCCTTGAAACACCTAGCTGACAAGGACACCTACGCCAGTTTCCTACTTATTGACCATAGCTCTGCCTACAACACTGTAATTCCAAACAAACTCATCTCCAAACTCTTTGACCTAAGTGTCAGCCCCCCCACTATAACCATATCCTCGATTTCTTGGCCCATCGACTGCAACCAGTAAGAATAAGTGACAACACCTCCTCCACCATAATCCCTAATATCAGTGCCCCACAGGCGGCATACTCTGTCCCCTACTGTATTCCTTGCACACTTAGGACTGTATGGCTAAATTTCACCCCAAATCCATTTACGCTGTTGTGGGTTGGATTTCAAACAACGACGAGACAGAATATAAGAAAGAGATTAAGTGCTTAGTGGTGTGGTATAAAGGCAACATTGCTTTCAGGAAGAAGAGTGGAGGGCACATCCCTCTCTGCATCAATGATGCTGAGGTGGAGATGATCAAAAACGTAAAGTTCCTGGGAGTGACAATCACCAATAATCTGTCCCTGTACACCCACATCAATGTGACACTCTCAAAAGCTCTAAGTCCTCAAAAGACTAAGGAAATTTGACTTGTCCACAAGAAGTCTTACTAATTTTTAAAGATGCACCTTAGATGCACCTATCTGGATGCATCACAGTTTGGTATGGTAACTGCTCTTCCCAAGACCACAAGAAACTACAGAGTTGTGAACACAGCCCTGTCTCACACAAACCAGTCTTCTAACCATTGACTCCATCTCTCCTTCCTGCTGCATCAGGAAGGCAGCCAACATCATCAAACATGCCTTCCCACCTCAGCTGTACTCTCTTCCACCCTCTTCAGGGCAGACGATAAAAATGTTTGAATATACATACAAACAGATTCAAGAACAGCTTCTTCTCCGCTGTTATTAGACCTTTAAATAGATCTCTTAAATGTTAATGTTGATCTCTGTCTCTCTCTGTACCTTCTCTGCGGCTGTAACACTGTATTCTGCTCTCTGTCCTGCTACCTTGATGCACTTTGTTTGGTATAATCTATCTGTATAACATGCAAAACAACACTTTTCACCAAATCTTGCTACATGTGACAACAATAAATCAAATTAAACAAAAATCAACTACATCAGAGCAGCTGAAGAGGAATGGTTGTGTAGCAAGTCCAAGACCAGCAACAACTCCCAGAAGCTGCCAAACAACCTCCATGTCTAAAAGTGTAGTTGAAGTCCCCCTCAGGTTGCAGAGGAGGCACAGGAGTCACAGAATTTATCATCTTGGTTGTTGTTTCGTCAGATGAGTGAGGCACATTGCTGCTGTAGACTGTAAATGTAGTAGGACACTGTCACAGAATGGTGCCATCTGCTGGGATGGGCCCGCAAATGACTACATTCGGGAAAGATTAGCAATTCCTGAGGCAGAATTCTAACAGGGTACAGTGCTAAGGGTGGGTAGTGTGTGTATTGTGTAGCATAACTGGCAGCTAACATTACAATAACAGTCAATCAGATAGGTCTGGATGTAAAGTGGCAATACATTTGTAAACTTGTTTTAGGATCAAAAGTCACACGTGCCACTGAAGTTCCCTCAAAAGCTATCTTTTCTCATTTCCCTCTCACTATGTGTGCTGTGAAGGGCTTTTCATGACTGGCAGTGATTGATTGGTGCACAGCTTACCTTTAAAGAAAGCACCAACAGTGAAAGTCCTAGAAGGTGCAGGGAGTGGCGAGTATTTCCAGTGTTGGTGAGTGCAGGATAATGTGAGTGCTGTACCACAAGAGGCTTGGTGCGTACATAATATGGTGAGCAGCAGAGAATTATATGAGAAAACTCGCTAGAGCTCATGGAGAGAAACTCTCCAGGAAATTTTCCAAAATTGACACGAAACTGGTTTTCAGTAAAAGTCAGCCCACAAGTCAGGTCTGGGACTGCACAGAAACACATTGTCTAGCATTACCATTAGCAGGAATCATTGCACTTCCCTTGTCACTACCCTTTTATTACCCACATCTTTCTACATTTGATCCCCGGCCCAAAATAGGTTTAACACTACTTCTGTTTTCCTAGAGATGTGGCTCACGAGTACACTTGTCCTAACACAGTTCAGATGTAGACTATCTCAACAGTATAGCCATCACATTCCCAGGTGCGGGTGGCAATCTCCCATAAATCAGAATCCGTTTCTACTGCACCAGTCTCTCAGCCAACTATTCATTTCTCTAATCTTATTTGTCCAACACCAATTTGCATAAAATCTAATCTTTGTGGTTCTATTGCTTTATTTAGTGTCTTTGTCATTGGTACCTATGTGACCATAGGGATTGAATCTTCGTCCTTCCTCCCTAAGTACCCCTCTAGTTCTCAACAGATGTTCTGAACCCTGGCACTGAACAAGAAACAAGCCTTCTGAATTCTCACTCTTTGCCATAATGTCAGTTCCAATGACGATGCAGTCCCCTACTAACACTGCATTCCTCTTTGCTCCCCTGCAGTTGAATGGCTTCTTGCACCATCGTGCCATGGTCAGTTAGCTCATCCACTCTGCAGACCCCACTCTCATCTAAGCATTCTGAACAAACCTCAAACCTGTTGGACAATCACAAACGCTGAGGCTCCTATACTCGAGCCCTCTGAGTGTCCTTATCTGTCTCAGTAGTGGGTCAGTAATGAAAGAGAGACACAATTTCAGAGGAGCTGCCTTTCTGATAAGGCACTAAATTAAGGACCCATCTGCTTCGACAAGAGGTCATAAAAGACACATTTGATCTTATTTTGAAGAGCAAGAAATTTTTCACCACTGTCCTGGCCAATATTTATCTCCAAGTCAATATCGCAAGCAACAAATGACTGGATCATTATCATATTGTTTTACCTGAGACTTTACTTGTGAATTCACTTCCATGTTTCCTGCATTTGGGTTCCCTTTTAAGATTGAGAAGAGGAGATTCTTTTTTCTCTAAGGGTCATAAATATGTAGAATTCTCTCCCATAGAAAGCAGTGCGGGTTGCATCACTGAAATATTCAAAGTGGTATTAGATTTTGATTAACAAGTGAGTCAAGGGTTACAGGAGCAGACAAGAAAGTGGAGTTAAGAACACAGCCAGATCATTCATAATCTTATTGAATAGTGGAGCAAGTGTAAATGGCCTATTCCTGCTGCTACATTCTATATTTCTATAGCAACAATAACCACATCTCAAAAATACCTTGTCGGTTTTAAAGAGCTTTCGATGATGAAAGGTACTATGTAAATGCCCTTCCTCACTAACACCACATGAACTGTATCATGTATTTACATTCCCTTAAAAATACCCTCATGCTGAACTTTTGTGTTTGATTATTGTTTCAGTTATAAACTGCTGTTTGTATTCACCCTCTGTTTCCTGGCTTCATTTGATCACAGTTCTTTGGACTGGTTATGGAATGTCAGCACTGCACAGGAAAAACATCAATAATAC
This sequence comes from Chiloscyllium plagiosum, assembly GCF_004010195.1. Taxonomy (NCBI): domain Eukaryota; kingdom Metazoa; phylum Chordata; class Chondrichthyes; order Orectolobiformes; family Hemiscylliidae; genus Chiloscyllium; species Chiloscyllium plagiosum. Next base: position 48,345,589 of record NC_057726.1, read on the forward strand.
ATAGAATAGATCACGTTAAATCTGTTTCAGCTGGCCAAGGTAAAATTATGCCATGCAAATTTGGAAAAGAACTCGATATGGAATTCTTTTCTTGTGTAATTTCTTTCACTGAGCCAACTTCTTCCTGAGATACATACAGATCTATTTGAGTCTTATAAAAAGCATTGATTGGCTCTGTCACTGAAGATGGCAAAGTTAATATTTTCACTGCTGCTCATTCGTCTTTTGTCTGCTGGTCTAGTTGCCTATAAACAATATATCTTATAAAGTAACAGACAGAATTCAACAAAACTGGGTACACAAATGAGTTTTTTAAATTTTTCGTTTGTGGGATGTGGGCATTGCTGGCTGATCAGCATTTATTGCCCATCCCTTATTGGTCCAGACAAGAAGTAGCTAGTTTTTACCAATGTGCAAGTCTGCATGTGGACTCTGGAATTATTTTAATCAATCTGTAGACATTGAGTAATAGGGACTAATCAATTTTTTTAAAAAACTATTTCTAATTTTATTTGAAACGTTCTTGACATTTTTTAAGATGTTATGGATTGTTTCAATTGTGCTGGTAGAATTGTCACAATTGTCAAAAATCAGGGCAGAGTTTTCAGAGCAGGTTATTGGACGTGGATTGATATGAAGCGCTCTCATTAAGGGGGAGGCTCTTAATCAAAAGATCTTGGTTTTTAATTTTGTAGTTACAGTGTATAATTAATTTATTGCAACAATATTGTGTAAACACAGCGTAGCGGTGCTTACACTCTACTGAATGCCCTCTTTACATGTTCTATCTGTAATCCCACTCCATGCTTATTGATCCGGTTGTTTTTGAGGAGGCTGCTTTTTGCCCCAGTAGGTGTACTTTTTGACACTTAATGTGTGAACGTCCTTGTCATCATATCAAGAGCTTCTTGCTTGGATCGAGTCCATTTTTCTGGAAGGTTTTGATTCCCCTCCCCACAGATTTCCACAGAGGTTGTCCTGATCTCCCACAGTGACCACAGTAAAAAGAGCTACTGGAAAAAAACATGAACAGATTTAAGTGGCAGAAACATGTAGATTCATGTTCAGTTTTGACCCCTATACGAATAAGGCTTGAAGCATGATTTTGTATTATTTGCTTTGATGTCTTAGAGTCAATTGAGGAATAGCAGACACATAGCTATGATTTCCTAATTTAGTTTTATGGTGATAGTTGGACTCATGTCAAGAAACAGTGGATCAGCCAAATTCAGAAGTGGAATAGTTATGCATATAGGGCATTTTATACTTTTCACTGCGACAGAAATAACAGTGGATTTTGTACCATGCTTCTGGTTCTCCAGCTGAATTCTATGCTATCAATTTCAATACTCACTTGAAACAAAGAACATTTGTGCATTGTAGGGCAACAGTCCAAACAAAACAGACAATATCTATTTTGTTGCAATTCTAGATTATACATATGTACAATAAAGAAAGGTTTTAGGTGCACTTTGGGTGGCCACTATTGGCAACACAACAATTTAAAACTGCTTGGCTGGAAATGGATATGTTCCATTTTCTTTTCTAATATTGAAAATTCAAGCGGACATACTGAAAAGCACAGTAGAAGGAACATAAATCGTGCACTTGAGTACAAATATGCATTAGCTGCTTCTGAACATAAAATCAAATCTTGTATGTTAATAAGTAACATGAGATGGCCACACATTGGAGTAAAAAAGCTTTAAGTGGTGCCTTCTATTTACATAGGCTGATTCAAGTTTCACACAATATTTGAATTTACACTATTTAAGAACAACATTTTTTAAATTCTTGTCATTTTAAAGAGTTTGTGGATTGTGTAGACAGTGCAGAACATGGGGAGAGATGTTGATTTCGGAGGTGTATCAGAGAGCTGAACGAGATTCGTTGAATTTGGCCTTCTCCAACAAAATAAATATCAAATCAGAAACCATGCTGTCATGTGGTGTCTCTGAATTTACTTTACCAGCAATCAAATAACACTCAACATTGTCTTTAGATCAATGCATTAACAATAGAAAATAAACTCTCTCAAAGATTCTTACATTCTCCAAAGGAAATCTGACTCTGCCATTTAGACAAAGAGAGGTAAAATAACCAGAAGAAAATCAAAGAGCCATGTGACTGGGAATCAAGGAGATTATATGTTTCATTTATTGCAGGGTTTAGACCCTCAATCACTACATGAAAGCCACATTTGTATTCAAATACCTGCAAGGCAGAGGAAGCTTGTTCAAGTATAGTAGATTTAGGTTACAGCTTTTATGGAGGAGTTGAGAGATCTGAGCCCACCTTTTAGTTAACATGCTCCAAGCAGCACTAGGTTTCACTGATATACTGTTCCATTTGATCCTTTTCTTTACAATTTCATTTTGGAAGTACCCCTTGAGCTAAAAGAAAATAGTTACAAAACATCTAAACATCTTGATATTAAATCTGAAAATGGCATTTTACAAAGACAAGAGAGTATTTATTCATGTAAAATCTGCACAATGTTCTCTTGCAATGTAATACTGAGCCTTTTCTTACAACCGTAGATATACATAGTGCGTAAGAAAAAGGTGATGCAGATGTTACAAAAGAAAAGAAGGTTTAAAGAAAATCATATTTTTAAATGCTGTAGTAAACAGTGAATCAACAAAAATGGTCAAAACGCTTTAAAGTGTTTTACTAAGAGCAATACAATTAATGCACACATAAAATTACAACATGCGGTAAATATCCCAACTACATTTTATAAAAAGAGAGCTTAGAGTACATTTTTAGTACATAGTCGGTTGTTAAGGAGACTACATTCCTTGGTCTAAAATTCAATTACTGCTTGATCTGGCACTTCACAGAAGACCACAGGGATGTTTCTGTCAACATAGATACTGTAACACACCACAGGGTATAACTGTCAAGCAGAGCCATAAGCACAGTACAGAATATCACTGTCAACACTAAGGACAAATAGGGCACACAGGAGTTTTTATGAGGTTTGATGGCAGTGGCAGAAATGCCAGAGAAACTCTAGACCTTGTTCTAGTTGACATGATTCCTATTATACAATAGAACTCTGACCTATCTGATCCAAATTACCTGGATTCAGTTCAACTGTTCTGTCCACTTACACAGGCATCCACCAGTACTGACATGAAGAGAATCATCTCACATTAGCCACAGAGACATGTCCGGGTAAGATGTTTGACATAGTTGTAACACATATACTGTACTTCATATTGCTTTTTGTTGTTCCAAATAGAATAAGACTTGTTTTAAAATTCTTTCGTGGCACGTGGGCTTGCTGGCTGCCATCCCCAATTGTCCTTGAAAACATGGCGGTGAGCTGCCTTCTTGAACTGCAGCAGTCTGTTGAGGGATTGTTACACCCACTGTGCTGGCATGGAGGGGAAATTGCAGGTACTGATCCTCCAAAGTTTCTGCTGCTCTTGTCCTTTCCGGTAGTTTATCTGTTAGGTTTGGAAGGTGCTGTAAACACGCCATTGATGAGTTGCTGCAAGGCACTTTGTAGAGGATACATATTATTACTACCACAATTTGTCAGTGGTGGAAGAGTGAATCTCAAAGACCATATAGGAACTAAAATAGGCCAGTTGGCTCTTTGAATCTATTCCGTCATTCAATGAGATCATGGCTAATCTGATAATGCGCAGCTCCACTTTCCTGCCTTATCCCCCAGCACTTGATTTTATTGGACTGAAGGGTTTGTTTCGTGCTCTATGGTTCCATGACTCTATATCCTACATTTAAGTCTAAATTATTAATTTACACCACAAACAGCAATGGCCCCAATAGTGAGTTCTGTTGAATCCCACTGGAAACAGACATACAGTAACAGAAACATCCTTCCACCATCACTCTCTGCTTCCTGCTTCTCAGCCAATTTTAGATGCTATGCTTGGATCCCATAGGGTCTTACTTCCTTCACCAGTCTGCCATTGAGAGACCTTATTGAATGCCTTGCAAAATCCATGTAGACCACATCAAATGCATTACTTTGATCATAACCCCTGGTTAACTCCTCAAAAAACTCGAACAAATTTTTCTAACACAGCCTTCCCTTAACAAATCCATGCTAAACTTATACATTACTGCTTCATTCTAAGGTCTGCTTGACACTACTCTTGCAAAGCCCTTCTACTCTCTCTATTTGATAGCATTGGTACCCCACTTGATAGTGATGAATGAGTGAGGGTTGGGCCTGTGATTGTTATAGTTTACAGTGTTGCATAATTGTACTACTGTTAATGATACACAGCATATTAATCATGCTACTAGATTCACCCTCTATTACCTTCTTCTTAATGGATCCGGCTTTGGGGTAAGATGGAGCATTCTCAAAAGTGATGGAGAAGCCAAAGCTGTGAGTGGATTAAGTACAAGGAAATTAGGCATAACTAATTATTGAAGCAGTTGTCCAAACATTTTAGGTTTGGTTATCTTGTGAATTGAAGATCAATTTACATGCAGCACATTGGCTTAGTAGTTAGCACTGCTGCCTCACAGCGGCAGGGACCCGGGTTCGATTTCCACCTCGAGCAACTGTCTGTGTGGAGTTTGTACATTCTCCCTGTGACTGTATAGGTTTCTTCCCACAATCCAAAGATGTGCAGACCAGGTAAATTGGTATGCTAAATTGCTCATAAGGTTAGTTGCATTAGTCTGGGGTAAATATAGAGTAGGGATTTGGGTGAGTTAATCTTCAGAGGATCAGTGTGGACTTGTTGGACCAAATGGCCTGTTTCCATACTATTGGAATCTAATCTACATCATAACCAAAAGTGTTGACATTCAATCCAAATAAAATAAACTTTGCACCTCTTACTCAACGTAGATTTGTAGAAATCTGCCCACAGGGTTGGTCATTTTCACTTTGTATTGCAAGTAAAAATAACAAGGAAACAACAATGAAAATGCACATTGTACTGTAAATATTAGCTCTTTTGTTATTAGGATGTTTTGTAATGCAGAGATAGTGTCATTACCACTGCACCATAAATTCTGTGTTCAAGTCCCATCTAAAGACTTGAGGGATACTGAAGATGCATCCTAATACAGTCAAACAGGTTCATTAACAATGTGTAAATCCTTGAGGAGAAAGTGAGGTCTGCAGATGCTGGAGATCAGAGCTGGAAATGTGTTGCTGGAAAAGCGCAGCAGGCAATGTGTAAATCCTGCCAATCAAGGATCATAATGGGGTTCTGGTCAGACAGAACCCCATTATCATAGAATCACAGAATCCCTGCAGTGCAGAAGCAGGCCATTCAGCTCACCCAGTCCACACTGACCCTCCGAAGAGCATCCCATCCAGACTCACCCCTACCCTGTCCCCGTAACCCTTCATTTCCCATGGCTAATCCACCTAATCTGCACATTCCTGGACACTATGGTAATTTAGCATGCCAATCCAACTAACCTGCAGTAATGGCTACAGTGCAACATCCTCCACATGTGAAAAGACTCCACATGCAGATTCCAGCAAATGTTTATTTTGTTTTCTGAATGTTTTCCCCCGTCCTTAAGGTACTGGCTGATGCTGGTGCGGCTCCTCAGGCAGCACCAGCATTCTTATGCCTTGTCAATGTTGCCCTTCTTCACATCAAAATCAGGACAAACGAGTATTTGTGAACTACTTAACTGCAGTAGCAAGAACAGCTGAGTCTAACCTGAACTTTGCTAATTATTGATGCACATCAGCAGCAAGAGAATAATAAGCAGGAGGAGTCCTGAAAAGCTTTTCTATCCTGTACAAGGGATGTTAAAGATGGAATATGTTAATGATACCCAAGCATCTGTAATTCACACAGGAAATCAAACCTGGACTCTTCCTACTATTTATAACACAGTTCTTATCCTTGGCAAATAACTGTAGATCTCTGGAATAGCATCAACTCAGAGTTTAATCTAAATTCACTTCCTTCAGGCATTTTAAAAAAATGGTTCTAATGCATCCCTCTCCTTTCATATCAAGATATTTCATTGTGTTTGATGAAATGACTGAAGCAGGATAAACATAAAAGTGTTGTATAAACAAAAGATTAAAGCCGCAATGGTGACATAATGCATGGGAAAAGCTGAGTGGATGAATGACAAAGCAACAGGAGCTGGCAAAGCAGTGAAGTGGATAGTAAGGTCATGGAGCATCTCTGCCCTGGCTTGGTATGTTAATTAACTAACTGTCAAGTGATGCCAAGCCCTAATGCAAAATTCAGTGGGCAAACTGTCTTTTCAACAAAGTTCAAAATTGGAAAGCAAAAACTCAATTTTTGTGATCTCCACAAAGCATTTAGTAAAGATTATAGAATAAGTCAAAACATGTTAAAACCTATAATGTCTTGTTCACTATCTTAATTCTCATTGAATTTTCTTTCTTGTTTACTGAAGATGAATACTGAATACATATCACAGTGTAATTACAACACACTGCAGAATGTAAGCACCTTTTTTTCCTGAAATTGTTCTTTCACTATTTTAGCAGTGATGCCAACTCATTTATGTAAAGTAGGTTAAAACTAGCTTCCATTGTGTAATTTCAAAATCGATGTAAAAGTTGATGAGATAATTTTAATTTTCACATTTTAATTTGAAAAGCATTTGGTGAGGATATTTAATTCATGTCACTAATTTATGCCACTAACAAAATTTAAGTCTTTTCTCCTTTATCAGTACTCAACAAGAGGGGACTTAAATTTGTGACCTTTTCTTTTAGAAAGTCTGCATTAATTCCAAGTCTTTGTTTCAGATACCTGAACCATCACTACCTGAACCTTGAACTCTTCTACTGAAACTGGTGATAGCATCAGCTCTGACCTTGTCTTCTAATAACTCACATCAAACAACAAGGTTATTTGAACTGCTAACTCAAATGGAGAACTTTATTAAAACTGTGTGGTGAACCCTACCTCACACCAACAACTTAAATGGTTGCAGAGAAACCGCCAGAAGAAAACATTTAAGCAATTTCATAGCTTTCACACAGAGTAAAACAGCCTAAGGCAGAAGAAAGTTGACACTGAACCAATTTTGTGAATTGTTAATAATGATTTTTAATATATGCCAGTGTGTTCAAATTTCTCCCTGGAACTATAGAACCTACTTTGTTCTATAGGTAAGAATGGTTGATAACTACTTCTCTTATGTTAGAGCTGCCAGTCAAAATAGTGACTGTAACAATTAATGTTCTTGTGGTTAATTAATCCAAATGCAAATTCAATAGTCAAAATAACAGAAAAAAGCTGGTTAATAAAGATGCATTTGTAATCATGTTCTTTTTTCCACTTTTCAATCAGTTATCAAGATCCCAACAAAAGATAAAAAAAAAAGCCTGAAATTATGGAATGCAGAAGAGTGACTAAATGTTGGAACAATGTTGACCATCCAATATGAGGAGGAGAAAGTGAGGACTGCAGATGCTGGAGATCAGAGACAAAAAGTGGTGCTGGAAAAGCACAGCAGGTCAGGCAGCATCTAAGGAGCAGGAGAGTCGATGTTTCGGGCATAAGGCCTTGAACATCGACTCTGCTGCTCCTCAGATGCTGCCTGACCTGCTGTGCTTTTCCAGGGTCACACTGACCATCCAATATGTAACATAGGGCAGGATTTCCCCCCCACTGGTGTGGTAACAGTGATGGCAAGTGAGGTGACTAAAGAGGGAGAGAGTTTTTTTAAAAGTCAGATTCTCGACAGTAAGAAAACCTAATACAATTTTCCTCTCAAGTCTTAACTGATAATCTCAGAATCTCTTTCTTGAGTGGAAACTGCTAGTTCTCTGTATTTGCAGATCACAAATACCCCACTTCCTGTATTCACATTGCATTTCCAATTCCCCTCTTCACCAGTGAGAAATTATATGTAACAAATTCCTGACGGGTAAAATAGAGCAGGTACCTGGTGGCTGTGGCTTGCCAGATATTGGTCCCAGCCATCAATCAACAGCATCTTCTACATAATATCCCTGCACGATCCATGGCTGCCATCCCCCTTGATCCTCCTTGATCCTCCATCCACCCATCTCGGCATTGGCAATCCATCATCCTCACCACATCATTAAAGGTGCTCTCACACTGATGCAGTTCCCATTATAGTCCCCATTATACACACTCTCGGAAAGCTTGAGGTTTGTCAAAATGCTTTTCCTTTCCTAAAACTGAGGAAAGCTGAGTCAGCCAAAATGTGTTCGTTTCCTGATTGCCCTGTTGTCATGAGATTCAAGATTCCAGCACTTTCTCTGCTAAGAAATTTGATGACATTCAGAGGAAACATGGACAAATAATTGTCAAAGAAATTGAGTGAGGCTGACGGCTCAGTGCAGGGATCTCAACTTTTTAACCATTTATATAAGTGATTTGGATGAAGGGATGGAATGTATGGTAGGTAATTTTGCTAAATACTGAAAGGCAACTAGGAAATTAAGTTGAAAAAAGTTGTATTAAGGTTGATACAGAGCAGTATGGATGATTTCAGTGAATGGAGAAAAATCTGGTAAATTGAGTACAATTCAGAAAAAAGCTAAATTATCCACTTTAGCAGGATAAGCAATATATGCTGGCCTAACCAATGTTGCCTAGATCCTGTGAACTAATAAAAAACTCAACTATGCAAAGATTATTGGCAATAGAAGATTTAGACTGTACAAAGATAGGTATGGATTATATATTGAACATCCAAAATTCAACATGAGACAAGCAGAGCTAACAAATGAATGATGGTTGAGCATCCTACAGACCATATAAACTAGCAAAGCAATCAAACCGATTCCATGGATTTCTCATCAATTGCCCGGAGATGTTAGTGACATTGTGTGTTATCAAATCGCATTATGACTTCCCAAAGAGTTATGATTCTTCACTTTCAATGACCTGGCCTTGAAACCCCCTTACAAACTACTGTCACGGACCATCTCCATAATGCTCACTTCTGGTTGTGCACCTCCCCTTCCTGCACTATACTCTCCTGGATTCTTGAAAACTGCTCTGTATCACTTCCACACAGGCACAATTCCAACTATTCTCAAGCAGTGAGCTTCAACAAGCCAGTACCCAACAGGATGTGTTTCCTGAGCTCTAGTTTAATTCACATAACAAATACTACTTACGGAGTTTCAAACCCATTCTCTGTAGTACTGAACTATTAGTTTTGCACCAGACTCTTCTGAGCCCTTCATATGACATGGAGCTCCCTGATCTCTCATTATTCAACTGTTCTGGAGATTCCTGAATCTAAACAATACAGAATAATTGCTTTTGCAGCATAGCTAACAGCAGTCTTGTTCATTATGGAGTTTGCCTCCCTCCCTCTCTCTTTCTCGCTCCATCTCTAACTGACAGTATTATTCTGCGACCCCTTTGAGTGACCGATTAAAAATCTTGCAACAAATCCTGCCCCATTGCAAGATAGAATCAATTGTAACTACTCTTTTAAAACTATTAAATGTAGCAATCTTTCGAAATTCTCAATTCTTTAAATGTTACTATTTTCACAGAAAGCTAGCTTATTACAGAATGCTTACAAGTAATACGAAAGGAATTGGTCATGCATAATAGATCATGTGAAATTATCCTTGTTAACCCAGATTGAGATTTCAAGAAATGGTTGAGAGCAACGAATACAACAAAGTTGCGGGCCAGCCAATACTAATCCCACAATCAAATCATAAGAACAGATTGTCTAGTCAGTATTACATTTGGTGTTTGTGGTAAATGGTTGAGTAAAGTTGGCTGCTCTGTTTCAAAAATTATAGCATCGACCATACTTCGAAAGAACTAAGTTGGTTGCAAAGTGCTTAGTGATGCCTGGTGGTTGTAAAAAGCACTGTGTAAATGCAAATCAATTTTTTAAACTGGTCTTTGCTCCTTCAAGCTGTTTATTAAAGCTTACAGACAGAATCATATAGGGGTCGGGGTGATGTGGGCCATTATGAGATGTGTGACAAAACTGAGGAACAAGTGCAGAGAGGACCACCTTGAGGTCAATCTCATTTCACTCTATCTTTTAAGATTTTGACACATGGTACGGCGAGATTCTTGCTGGGCAGTGGCGAGAGGCCAATTGATGTACAGTGACACTTGTTAAACATCTTGTCAATAATACTACTTGTATCATCGAGCATCCCATTTTATCAACCTTGCCAAGCCAACTCAGTGTTGAGGAAACTCAATAAGGAAACCAGAGCATGTAGCTGGCAGATTCAGCTCACCACTCGCTCCAAACATGTCACTTCATCTCAGAGCACAATCCACAGGTACCAGCCATAAGCACCCTTTGTTTACAGACATTGGTATCCATCATCTACCCACAATATGTAACCATCATCACACCTTTCCAATACACTTCCAGGTAGCACAGGAAGCACAGAATTCCTTATTGGGTGTACCATCAGCTAGCATTAAGAAGGCTGCAGGGCACACATGGACATACAGCCAGCTCACAGGATACAGCAAACTGCATCGTAAGGTTGCAGACTTAGAGCTTGCACACTGTATGCCTACCTGCATGCTCATAACATCCATGCCCTACCTTGCCCTATCTTGACCTATCTGTTAACGCATTGACAATTCGGCCAGAGCCAAAGTCTATCACTATTGCAGTATTGAGAAGCTCTTTAGTGCAGACACACAGAGAGGTTTCTGGTCAGTAAGGATCAGTCTGGGGATGTGGACATCATGCTGTAGGGCACACCACAATATCAATATATCTTCACTAGCATATACCAGCTGCCTGTTTGGCAAACATGATGAAAATTAATTCAACATGGCAATGTAAGAAAGTGGGTGGGGGCTAATTATCAGTACAGTTGGCGGAGGGGGCTGCGTTGTAATTGGTCTCAGAATCTCAAAACAGGGGCATAGGGGCTTTGCATCGTCAATCATCCACTTGGGATGCTCACAGTCAGGGGATTTGACCCAGTACAGTCTCGGATGAGGGTGGGGGCGGTGTTCAGCTATCAGTCCAGCGTGGCCCACAAAAGGATTCAGTGGAATTGCTTTGATTCCCTTTTTCTTTCCCAATCAGTACTTGGATCATTGTTGTTTGTAATATATAGCAATGATTTGGAGGACAATGTAGGTGGCTTGATTAATAGGTTTGTAGATGACACAAAGGTTGAGGTAGCTAGTGAGGAGGATTGCCAGAAGACACAGCAATTTTATACTTAGGCTGGAAACTTGGGTGAGAAATGGTCGATGGAATTTAATCTGGACAAACGAGAAGTAATGCATTTTGGAAAGTCTATGCAGGAGGAAAGTATACAGTCAATGGCAGAACTCATAGAAGCATTAACATACAGATCGACAGAGATGTACAGGTCCATTGTTCCCTGGGAATGGCAACACAAGTGGATAAAGGTGGTCAAGAAGGCAGATGCATGCTTGCCTTCAGCGCTTGGGGCATACAGTATAAAAATTAGCAAGTCATGTTGCAGCTATATAAGACCACATTTGGAATATTTCGTACAGTTCTGGTCGCCACACTACCAGAAGGAAGTAGAGGCTATGGAGAGAGTACAAGAAAGGTTTATCAGGATGTTGCCTGGCTTGGAGGATCTTAGCTATAAGAAGAAATTTGTTTTCACTTGACTGTCAAAGACTGAGGGTGCAACCTGATAGAGAAAATTGCAAAATTTACAAAATCATGAGACTTAGCCAAAAGGTGTAAGACTCAGTCCTTGAATGTCATTGTTTGCAAAACAGCTTGGGAGTTCCTGAGGTTCTGATTACTGTCATTTAAATAGAGTTCTTTATTAATTACTCCAATGTACTTTAAAACATATAATTTCCACCTTCCTTCCAGAGCTGACAAGGTTCATCTGCAATTTATGTTCATCTTGTATATGTTTGTTCTCTTATTTGTTTCCTGGGATGTGGTAGAAGTAGCAATGCCATCATTTGTTGCCATCCTTAATTGCCCCCGGCCTGAGTAACATATCTGGGTTCAGTTAAGAACCAACCACATTGCTGTTGGTTTGGAGTCACATGTAAGTCAGACCAGACAAGGACCTTTGCTAAAGGACATTCTTGAACTAGATGGGTTTTTATAACAATCAGTAGTCACTGTTACTGAGGCTAACATTATAGCCTAGAATTATTATTAAGTGAATTCAAATTCCAACAGCCACCATGTCCCTAAAGAATTAACTAGGCTTCAAAATTACTAGTTCAATGACAATAGCCCAAAACTCCCATTTAAAAGAGCATAAAATAGCAAGTGAGAAATGATGAGATAAAATAAAGGAGCTTTCACCTGTAGGATATATTTAAAATGTCAACTTTAATAAAATGCACTTTAGTTAGCTTACATGTTTTGTTATCTTTTCACTTGTATTTGCATTCTGCAGACAGTTTAGGGGGACTATCATTTAACATCTTAGGGATTTCACGATTTTCTAGCTCTCTGGTGACAGATGCATCTAACGTTACACAGAATACTTTTCTAATAAAGAATACTCAAAGCTGTGATAAAAAGTATTTAATTAAGTAAACCTGAAATGTTTATTGTTTCCAACTAGAATTAAACATATTTGAAAATATTAAAATTTAACAACCAATTCACATGTATGCTAAATTTGTTGCCTTATATAATTCATTTATTTTGATTTTTAAGACAGGTTTACTTTATTCTTGTCATAACATCTCCAAATTCATAGAACGTAACTATATCTTTTATTTTAAGATCCATGGCCATCTCCCATTAGATTCATTTTACTTTATTGTATTCTACAGTCAAACTTCAGAAACTCAAAAACATGAAGGTATTTAATCAATTTTCACTTTCAAGTTCAGAAATACATTTTCCAAATTCTTGTAATTTTTTTGAATTATTTGGAAAATATGCCCAACTTCAATAACTAAACCCATGCACTTTACTTTGTATACTTTCTAATTTAAGATAATCTATCTGGGCTTGTTAAAATGATTTTAAGTTGAATTACTTAGAAAGACACAATAAATCTGCAATTCTATTTTAACTTCTTTATTATAGCAATAGCTCCACTGTTCAAATATCAATCATTCCACTTTGATGTTTTAGGCCTTTGTAGAAAAGGTGTGTTTTTTTTTCTAACTTGATGAACTGCAATGAGTTTTTGGGTTTGACAAGCAGGAGGCTGGGAGAACATAGCAAACCAGGCAGCATCAGGAGGTGAAGATGTCGATGTTTTGGATGTAACCCTTCTTCAAGTTATACCCAAAACGTCAACTTCTCCACCTCCTGATGCTGCCTGGCTCTCTGTGTTCTTCCAGCCTCCTGGTTGTCTACCTTGGATTCCAGTATCTGCAGTTTTTTTTGTCTCGAACCAACTTTGGGTTTGACTGACAGGATGTCAGCTTATCCCTTGATTGAAGAATTGATTTTATATTTACTGAGATGTTTATGTCAATAATGATAAAAGAGTAATTATGCATTAGTGTAAGCAATTTTCAAAATCAATTATTTGCATTCTAAAATATGCTTTTATCTTTAAATGTTTAATCTTTTGCTCTTGAAATAATTTTAACATCATTTTTGAAGTCTTAGCTCAATTTCATCCACACAGATACTGTTGGAAGAAAAGGAAAATTATTGTTGAATTTTTGTTCAAAAATAGGTCAAAGTCAAGAAAATAAAGGATCATGGCAAGCAATCTACAGGCTAGGTTAAAGAGTGTGGTTGCCTGAAATATAACTCAGTAGCATTTAACTTGCTGCAAAGTCAGGGGATGAAGAGAAATCACAACTTACTGCTGCTGTTCTTTTTCTTCAATCCTCTTATGATGCTTCTTAAGTTTCTGTTGATATAAATCTGACATCTGAACTATAAAAGGATTAAAACATGCTGGACAGCTGTTAATGCTAAACACCATGAATTGTAAAGATGCCAGCTAACTTTGTCATACATGCCAACATTTCCAAGCTAAAAAGAAGAAGAACATACGAGGTTCTGTTTCACGGGATAGCTTACAAGTTATAAGTGAAAAATTAATGACAGAAAATTGGAAACATATCTGTCCAACACCTTCCAACATACTTTGTTCAGTTAGATGCTCTCTCACCTCTGGAACAAGCAGTTATAAATTCAGCGCTTCATCTTGAACTAGAACATAACCCAGTTTGCTAACTCAATGCATCACTGAGAAAAGTATCTTCATTGTTTGAGATGTCATCTTCCAGCTGAGATGAATTCTGAAGAAGGGTCACTGATCCTGAAATGTTAATTCTGTTTTCATCTCTACAGATGCTGCCAGACCTACTGAGATTTTTCAGCAATTTCTATTTTTGTTCCACCAAAAGCAGACCGGGTGGAATTAAGTGTGAGCCAAGAGGCCACCCCAAAATTGGTCCTTTACCCACATTTTAATCATTCATTAATCAGTTCTTTCCAGAGACCACCACAGTCTTCTGACACTTTAACACACAGAAATCCTTAAATAACCAACGTATAGATTTGTAAACCAGTAAGATTGACCATCTATGTGCAGGTATTTAATATCTTCTGTACAGCTTTATCCTAACTCTGTTGAACCTGATTTCTTCTACATCACCAGAAGGCCTTTTCTTTTCATTTCTGGAGGAAGATCCTGTGGTTCTTGACTCTTCTGTTCTTGAAGCAGTACATTAAGATCCTTAAGCTCCTTCTGATAATCTTCCAGATCAGAGGGAGCTAATTCTTCAGCTAGCTTGCAGGCCTGGCAATATTATTGAAGACACATTACCTTTTGAAGCTATGACAGCCATTTCAGTACTCTGTGCTTAAAAGACTGGTAACATTGGTATTTTATTCAGCAGTGTCAGTGTGCAATTGATGAGTTTGTCCAAAAGCAAATGGAACAGAAATCTCTGCAGCTGCAGGAAGATTGTTCAGCAGAACTTATGCATGTGATGTTCTACTTTTATATGAAAGCACAGAAAATTCTTTGTCTTCAACGAGTGGTTGCATCACTACAAGATGCAACAGTAAACAATTCTGAATTTCCTCCTTAGTTTGTCATAGTCATAGAGATGTACAGCATGGAAACAGACTCTCTGGTCTAACTCGCCCATGCCGAACAGATACCCTAATTTAATCGAGTCCCATTTGCCAGCACTTGGCCCATATCTCTCTACACCCTTCCTATTCATGTACCTATCCAGATGTCTTTTAAATGTTGTAATTATACTAGCCTCCACTACTTCCTCTGGCAGCTCATTCCATACACACACCACCCTCTGTATGAATAAGTTGCCCCTTAGGTCCCTTTTAAATTTTTCCCCTATCACCCTAAACCTATGCCATCTAATTCTGGACTCCCCACCCCAGAGAAAAGTCCTTGTCTACTTACCCAATCCATGCCCCTCATGATTTTATAAACCTCTATAAGGTCACCCCTCAGCCTCTGACACTCCAGGGAAAACAACCCCAACCTATTCAGCCAAATCCTCCAACCCTGGCAACTTCCATGTAAACCTTTTCTGAACCCTTCCAAGTTTCACAACATACTTCCTATGGGAGGGAGACCAGGATTTCATGTAATGTTCCAAAAGTGGCCTAAGCAATGTTTCGTACAGCCATAACATGACCTTCCAACTCCTATATTCAGTGTTCTGTCCAATAAAGGAAAGCATGCCAAAAGCCTTCTTCACTATCCAAATGCCTTCTTCACCTGTGACTCCACTTTCAAGGAGCTATGAACCTGCACTCCAAGATATCTTTGTCCAAAATATTTGGTGGTGACTCCAGATACAAACCCAGCTGTCCTGAC
This sequence comes from Chiloscyllium plagiosum, assembly GCF_004010195.1. Taxonomy (NCBI): domain Eukaryota; kingdom Metazoa; phylum Chordata; class Chondrichthyes; order Orectolobiformes; family Hemiscylliidae; genus Chiloscyllium; species Chiloscyllium plagiosum. The sequence continues at coordinate 48,361,304 of NC_057726.1, forward strand.
TGTAATTGTTCCTCTTAAAGTAGTAATCTCTGAAGTGACTTTTTTTTTGCAATCTTTGGGTGAGTGTTTTGAGGAAATGAATCTACAATGTGCAGTCTTCTAAATTATTCAGATAGTTCTTCATTCTACATTGGAAATAAGGCAAAGTAATCTCAAGATTTTGTTGTTTTGCAATTGCAATCAAATGTTGATCCTCCTCTTCAAAGATGCAAGTTCACCATTTAGTAGTTTTTCATTGCCAGATCTTCTCTTTACTATATGACAAAAAAACTTAAATCGGTTTTGTACCCTCTTGATAAGCTTTCACATATTTTCACTCCCAGACAGCATCTGACGGTTAATCAATCCTTTCAGTTCTATGAACTTTGGGGCACTGTTACCAATTAAATTGATTTCATTTCAGCTGCTATAAGCATGGTATCAGCCCA
>NC_057726.1:48362231-48441423 GCF_004010195.1 Chiloscyllium plagiosum
ATAGACAATGGGCTGAATCTTTCTAATGATATGATGATACTGTTGCACTTGTAGGATGTGGCATTTGAGAGGAGTTCACTGACCTTGACCATTCGTGTTTGTGTCATTTTACGGTTTTGAATCCTCCATCCAGTTTCTTAAAATTTGACTCATGCCACTGACTGCAACAGCTCTCTGGTCCCAGTACCTTTTAGTGAGATTCCTGACCCCTGTTGTGTAAAGCATTTCACTTCTGCCCTACAATTCCTCCACCAAGGTAGTTTGTCTGAGAGGCTTAGAGCACACCGTCTCCTACGCTGCTCCATTATTCAGACTTTCTTCACGTTGTACAGACTTGCATAACAACTTGCAAAGTCACCTCCAGCTACAATATATTTTCCTCTCAAGAGGTACAACTTGAACTAGAAGGTTAGCTTTAACTTTCTCAAGTGCAGAGCCAAGAAAAATCAGAAGGATGTAATGGAATTTCTATATAAATGATTAAAAAAATTTAGAGTTACAGCAAACAGAGAATTGGCTAACTTGTGAAAGAAGGTATAGACTAAGCGAGAATAACTAGAAGATGTTTCGAGTACAGTGGGGGGAAAAAAAATCAAAAAGCATGCAAGGCATTACACCATAACTTTTATTACACAGGCATCCTTAGGTAATGTCAAAGATCCTAGCAGACAGTGTGGAAACTAAAGTAAAATTGCGATACCTATCGTCAATTCAGTTTTAGGAAGGGTTGGAATTAATAAAATTAAATGAATATTAAGCCAAAGAAACATTGGATACCAGTAGGAAATGTATACCTTTGTCTATTATGAAAAGGCTTTCAACAAGTAAATTGGCAAAAGCTCTTGAAAGCACTGGAGGTGGTCAGAGTTAGAGAGATAAAAGAATGATTGCAGCTCTGTAAATGGGAAAGATTGTTGCAAACAGGGCATTATTTAAGGAAACTCAGCCTGATGTAATTGAGTTCAGTTTCAGATAAGGAAGACTAGTCTCACCATTGCACCTTAATATCTACATGGAAGCCATGAGCAAAATAATATTAGATGAAGTACAAAACGATGCCTGAATAGGAGTTCATTTGATAAAGATAAGATTTGCAGAAGATAAGGCCTGAGTATCTAACACAGCAAAAGTTCTATAAATACTGAGAGGCAGAAAGAAAGGTTAAAGCTTACAGAATAAAAACTAATGCAAATAAGACAAACTTTATGAAGGTTTCAAGATATAATGGTGGGAAAGCAGAAATCAGGATAGGTAAAACATTTATTCAGAGATCAACACATGTTTTTATTTGCTTTCGTGATCAAGGGCAGAGCTCTGGTTGTTGGTTCTTTCCCAGTCACAAGTATGCTGCTCTCATTCTATTCTTCCAACATTGAGATCATTAGAATATTTTTGCTGGGTCCTCAAATCTCCATCAAGCAGAGTATTGGGAAGGATTTGCTGCCAATAAAAGACATATCACTTAAGAGTTTCTATGCTGCCTGCAAATTGCTGCCGCAGAGTGGTTCCTTACAATACATCACTCCTATCTGGTAGACTAACACAAAGCATTCATATTAACTCATATCTCTGAGAGTAAATCATCAACTATCGCTATGCCATAGCTAATAAATTCGTTAGTATATGGTCAAGAAACCTCCACAATCAGCAGCAAATCCCTTCCCTTCTGCTCCAAATGAGAAAGCTGCAGTTTAAATAGGTGTTGGAGTCATTTGAATCAACCTCAGCTGTTGACCTTGTGTTAATGCTTCATTAGGTGTCCCACTGTGTGGATGGGAGCTCACAGAAAAATGGATAGAATATGCAAATTCAGAACATCAGGAGTGGATTCACAAAAAACAATGTTTACATATAATCTACTCTTAATTTGTATAAGAACAGAATTTCCTAGATTTATGAGAAAAATCACCTACTTAGGAAATCCTTAGTACTCCTTGATAACAAAATATGTAATTCCTATTATAAATACAACACATTAAACTCAAAACAGCTGATAAGCCTTTTTTTTTAAACAGCTTTTGCATAATAGCTCAAAAGACGTCAACTAATACTGTGCATTCACCAGAAGCTGCTGGAAAACATAATCAATTTTCTCCACACTGGCACTCCCAGTGTAGTAGCTCAAGGCACATAACACCAGATAGTATTTTATAGCAGTGCAGTGTGGAACTGGTGAGGTACAGCCCACTTGATGCCAGGCCACAGCTGTGAGTGTTAATTGAAAGCTCCCAAGTACTAAATTAAGTTAAAACTATCAGACAAATGAGGGGGTCAGCAAAAGAGTGCATTAGTGCTCTCATCAATAAAACAAGCTTGACAGGTCCTAGCAAAGGAAGTTAATTATGGCATCTCGCAAACTGTTATTATAAATGACTAAGTCAATGTTAGCTAATGTTTCACCATTGTTCTGGCAATTGGTGGAGAACAGTTTGGCTCACACCATACTTTCCATGTAGTTATCAACTTGTCTAATACTTGATTGATAAATCCTGTCATCACAACAGCCTTCCCGCAGGAGAGTCTGTTGCTACCTCTCAACCACTTCGAGATGGAAAATATTTCGATCTATCTGATAGAATTTTTGATTTGATGTGTAATTTTAACTTACTGAATACCGTCCATATTATTTTAAAATGTCAATGCACACTAATGCAATGAAGGCTACTGGAAATTTAGATATTCAATTGTTTGGAACAGTTAGGCCGACTTAAACTGATTTACAAATATAATCCAATCTGAATTGATTTTCAAGTCCTTGAATAATTTATTCAATTTATTTACCCACCCCCCCTTTCTTCACCTACTTTCTTCTCCTTATTCAATCTGTAAACTAAGGCCATCTTCCATACATTCACTGACAACATCGCTGCAGGAATAGTCTACAAAATTCAAACTTCTTCAGCTGCTACATCAATAACCTTTGCTCCATCATCAGATCAGAAGTGTGGGTGTAAGTCTGCCGGACATCAAAGGGAAATAGGTTGGTACTCTCTTGACAAACTGCAGATGTGTCGGAGCTTTCATTCCAAGTTGGTCAGGGGTTGGGCCACAGTCAGTGAAAAGTGAAAGTCAAGGGAGGTTTCAGGGACCACTGTTGTGGTGGTCAAGTCAGAGAAAACAATTGTGGGGATTGGAGACACAAACTCAATGGTGTTGATAGGAAGTGAAGTGAAAGGAAGAAAGTCACTTGCAAGCTTGGGAAGACATCTAAAGTGAAAGGCAGTGTTTACAGCTCACTTTGTGATGCCCTTGTTGTATTACCTCCTATCCTCATTTGAATCACAAATGCACAGTGGGAATGGAAAATTGTTCACACCACACTAGGATTGGGCAGAATCTGCAATGTTTACTGCCTGAGGGAGTGGGCTGTACTTTTGAGTGATGTGAGGTCCTTCAAGGGGCAACTACATTGATCAGGCACTTACACAGTACAAGTTAAAGACATCTATAATCATAGAATTGTTTCTGTGAACCACATGCTGTGACCATCTAAGTCAAATTCAAAACCTGGATAAATAGACAAAGTCTCTTCCCTGGGGTGGGGGGAGTCTAGAACTAGAGGGCATAGGTTTAGCATGAGAGGGGAAAGATATCAAAGAGACCTAAGGGGCCACAATTTCCAAAGATTATCCAAATTGATCTTGGGGTGTGCAGAGGAAAATTTCAAAGTTTGCAGATGACACAAAATTGTAAACTGTGAGCAGAACTGTGTAAGATTCCAAATAGGCATGGACAAGTTGGTAGAGTGGACAGGTAGGAGGCAGAGGAGTTTCAATGCATTTAGATTGGAAAAACATTGAAAGAAAATATAAAATAGGGGGTCCAATTCTAAAGGGGATGCAGTAGCAGAGGGACCTGGATCTTTATTCGCACAGATTATTGAAAGTGGAGAGAGTAGCTAATAATGCATACAGTATTCTTAGCTTTATTACTAAGAGCATGGAGTACAAGAGCAAGGAGGTGATAATAATTTTGTATGAGGTACTTGTTTGACCACAGTTCTGTGTGTCATAGTATAGAAAAGATGTGAATACATTGGAGAGAGTATAAAGTGGTTTACAAGAATGGTTTCAGGGACAAGAAATTGGTTGTGAGGAGAGATTATAAAAGCTGGCACTGTTCTCATTGGAGAGAAGACTAAGAGGAAATCTAATTGAGGTTTTCAAAATCATTACCAGAATGGATAGAGTAGATATGGTAAAGTTGGTACCACTTGTTAAAAAACAAGAACTATAGTATTTAAATTTAAAGTAATTTGCAAAAAAGCAAGAGTGATATCAGAAAAAAAGTTATTTCATTCCACGATTAGTTACAAAGTGGAATGCACTACCTGGAAGTGTGATAGAGGCAGTTTATATGAAGCAATCAAGAGGGTACTAGAAGATTGCTTGGGGTGGCACGGTGGCTTAATGGTTAGCACTACCACCTCATAGTGCCAGGAATCCAAGTTTTATTCTACCCTTGGACGACTATCTGTGTGGATTTTGCATGCTCTCCCTGTGTCTGCATGGGTTTCCTCCTGGTGCTCCAGTTTCCTCCCACAGTCCAAAGATGTGCTAGTAAGGTGAATTGGCCATGCTAAATTGCCCACAGCATTCAGAGATGTGCAAGCTAGGTGAATTAGCCATGGGGAAGAGTGGGTTTGGGTGAGATGCTATTTGGAGGATCGGTGTTGACTTGAAGGGCTGAATGGCCTGTTCCCATACTGTAGGGATTCTATGAAAGCAATGTGCAAGTCTCTGTAAAAAAATACAGGAGATTGATACTCGGTAATTACACTCATTTAATGAGCCATGGCAGGGGTAATGGACCAAATAGCCTCATGCTGCGCTGTAAGATGTTTGAGATTTTGTGAAGTTTCATGGGCTGCACAAAGGTGTGCATTGAATTGCAAATATTTTGCAACTTTTTCTTAACATGCAACGCGGCTTTCTTGTGTGATGGTGAGGGGAGGTGACAAGTTTTCAATAATCTTACCTCATTTACAATCTCCTAATATATTTGTGCAACATGGCTTTTGCAGCATCAGAACAAGGTCCACTATGTTAAAGGTTCATGTACTGGCATCCCGTGTTGCTGCTTGTGTGAGTCCCATGTCCCATGGTATTGAGGACTGTGGTAAACTCTCATTTATATGCGATAAAACTGTTGACTGCTCACACTACTGAGGAGCTGTTTTCTTTCATTGGAACTATGACCAACTAATGCATCACAGCTGGCGTTATTGTCACAGTGGTCCCTCAACAGTGAAGGTGCAAAGAAATTTAAGAGGAACAAAGGTACCAACAAGGCCAAGACCGGCAGCAGCTGAACAGCCTTCACATGAAAAGGTTACAGAAGACAGTCCCTTCAGGATGAGGAGGGTGTACAAAAGACTGCCACAGCCTGAGCATGTTTCAAGACACTTAAACAGAATTGTGCTGTATACCTTACAAGGGCAGCTGCTTGAGAAACAAGGGCTACTCTCTGCAATCGTGGCTGATGATTGTATCTGTACATAGCCACCTACCTAAGGCTGAGGGTAGAAACAATTTGGCCCATCTTCATCCAGGACCATTGTAGAGCAGATGACAGACTTCCTGATGATAAGGTTCTGATGCTTGTAATTGGGGATTCCTAAAGTACGTTCCAGACAGAATGTATCGTCTGCTTCCAATGGATGTGAGCTGGGTGCAGTGACAATTCACTGAATGATGTTCAGTAGGGAAGCAAACCCTATTTAGCTCCAGAAGCAAGTGCAGCTTTTTCTGTTTTACTTTGTTTGCTTTTGTTACTTAATAAAATTTAAATTAACAACTGTTTGAAGGCTTTAAAATGTGTGATGCTGCTAAATTGGATATAACAAGATGCTATGCTATGATGGGTTTTAGGGAAGGAGTGCAATGCTAAGAATGTTGTTTCTTACTTGTAGCTGCAGCAATGATGAATGTCCATCAGACAGAGGATGATTTAACATGTCAACAATGTACAAATGTGTAATGCTCTCCTACACCCGCTTTCGTCAGGCAGAGGATACAGAAGCTTGAGCACACGCACCAGCAGGTTCAAGAATAGTTCCTTCCTTGCCGTTATTAGACTGACGAATGGACTCTCTAACTTCAAATAATGTTAATCTTACTAACATTGTTCTTGCCTACCGCACATCCTGTGTGATGTAACCTGTATGTCTTACTCTGTCCAAGTTTCTTTTTCACCCTATGATCTGTATGTCCTTGCTTACTATGATTTGTACTGCGCACAAAGTTAGGTTTTCACTGTACTTAGGTACACGTGACAATGAATCAAATCGTTCAATCAATCAATTCCATCCACAATGCTCCCTTTGGAAGTGAACCATCCTTATCAGCTTTTCTTTTGTGCTTCCCTTTCGCTATATCCTATAAAGGGCTATTCATTGCTGGTAGTGATTGAGCTGGGCTTTATAAATGGTCACAACAGTGGTCACCTCAAGCCACCTATGTGAGCGCAGAGTGGTGCGTCTGTAATGGCGTGAGCAGTGGAGAATTGCAGCACAGAATTCACTGGAGCCCACAAAGGGAAAACTTCTGTGAAACACCCTGAAATGGAAACTTAGCCGATTTGAAGGAAATTTCACCCCAGAGTTTCTGGCACATTTCCAGCCAAGGTATTTTAACCTGATGCAGAGATCATTTGCTCCTGGCTACAGCCTTCATAGTTGAGGGAATGTCAAAGAGCTAAAAGCAGAAATTGCTGGAACTATTCAGCATGTCAAGTCCCACCTGTGGAGAAGGAAGCATCACTTCAGATCATTGGTCTTTTGATCAGAGATACTAAAAGGCCGAGAACTTTTCACTCTGAAGTCTTTGAACATGCTGTTGCTCTCAGATCTGTGTTCGTCTTTCCTGAACTCCAATTCTGAATCCCCCTAATCAGTTTTCTGCTCCCTCTCATGGTACCAAAATGGTTCTTGTCAACGTTACAAATCCTATGTGACAGTGACAAAGGTAAACTATCTTTCCTCATTCTTCTTGACCTATCTGGAGCCTTTGTTGTGATTGACCATATTGTCTGTCAACACTTCTTTACTGCCATTCATTGGCTGGGGCTGCATCTTTCTAGCTCCATTCTCATCTATTCAATCAGAGCCAGAGTATCGCCTGTAATGGCTCCTTTACCCATTCTTTCCCCGGTTACCCCAGTGACTTCAAAGAATCTATCATTTGCCTCCTCCCATTATCATATTCATGTGCCCCTTGATGACATAATCCAAAAGCACACCTTCAGTTCCCACACATGCACAGATATCATCAAACTCTACCTCACCATTTCCTCTCTTGAACCATCCCTCACCTCGAAATGGTCAGAATACTTGTCATACATTCAGTAAGGGAAAAACCAAAATTTCATCCAACTAAACATTGGGAGAGGTGAAGTCTTTGATTGTTTTGACTTTAACCACTGCCTCGATTCCCTTTGCCTGGCAATTGTTGGATGCTGAATTAGACTGTTTACAAACGTGGTGATGTATTTTAACCCAAAATAAAATTCATCATTGTAATATCACAAAGACTGCTAATTCCACTTCTGTAATATTGCCCACCTCTGACCCTGTCTCAGTGCATGTTTCACCATCAAAAACCTTGAGCTTATCCAAAACTCTGCTGCCCTTGTCTGAACTCATACCAATGTCTTTCACCCTATGTTTACTGATCTACAATTATTTCCAGTTAAACAATACTCAATTTTAATAAAGTCACCCCCTTGTGATCAAAATACCTCCATTGTCTTGTCCCTATCTGACTCTAATTCTACCAGCCATGCAATCCTCTGAGATATCTGTGTATCTCCATTCCTGACTTCTTTAATGTATCTATTTTTGGTTGTTCTATCACTGGTGGTCATGCTTCAACTACTGATATCCTAAGCTCTGGAATTTCTTCCCTAAATCTCGCTGTTTCTCTTTCCTTATTAAGATTTAGTTCTTTCATCATTCCTTGGGTCATCTGCACTAATATCCCTTTTGTGATTGGTGTCAATTTTTGTTTCTGCACACCTGTGTAAAATGTGTTGAGATATTTTATTACATTAAAGGTGTGACATAACTACATGTTGCTGTATGAAATTGATCAGAGATTACATTGCCTTTGATTGTTTCTAGCATTACATGCATTAATTCTCTGGAACTTCTCATTCCATACAGAATACTTCTTTGGAAAATTTACTAAATCCCATTTTATTTACTTTTTTGGTTTTGTCAATTTTCAAACTACTTGCATATTTTCTTACATTGGGACATATTTTTGTTATAAACTCGGAAAGTTGGTTAACTAGTCGAGGTATACCAGGGGTTGATTCAGGAATCCTAGAAAAAGAATAGAATGACATTTTTGAACCCGTCAGAGCAAGGACAAAAACAGTCATGTGCTGGAATTTTCTACTGCCAGTTGCTATGCTGGCTTGTTAGCAAAGTTTCTCTTCCAGGCCATTTTTAAGAAGGCAGGACAAAGTTATGGGGAGAAAGTATGGGCTATATTGAAGAAAGAATGAGATAGATTTCTGGAAGCTAAAGGTGCTAAGAGTTACGAGAAGAGAATGGAGCATGCTGTTATCACAGAGCATTAGCCATGATCATGTAAAATGATAGAATGGGTTGAATAGCCTACGCCTGCTCCAATTTTCTATGTTTCTATTGATACAACCAAAGAGGCTAATAAGGCCCCCCCTCTCCTACACCAAATGGTATTTTCCAGATGGCACGTAGTCCTCCTGAAACACAGCCAGAGCTACATTGCCCTGCTCATCTGAAACACTTCAACAACCAAGCCCAACACCCCATCCCCACCCTAGCCACTGCCAATGCTTACACCTTGAGGTGCCCTATCTGTCTTTCACCTGTATTGGCAAACTGAAAGTTTCTCAGTGATGGATGGACCTCTGTTAGCTATCCAACATCAGAAGACCATATGTTGCTTATTTGGTAACAATTAAATGTTTATAATATTAACTGATGAATCTAACAAAAATTGCATTGTAGGGTCAGTACTCTGAAACGAATGCAGCGAGAGTGTATTGATCGCCAACTGAAATCCAATAATTCCACACAGAGTCGGGATTGCTGCATTTCCACAAAGCATAAACAACAAGAACAAAAGAAATAGGAGCACAAGTCAGTCATTTAGTCTATTGTGCCTGCTGTGCCATTTGATCAGGCCATGATTGTAGCCTTAACTCGACTGTCCCACCTACTGCCCACAATTCTCAACTACTTTGTCAATCTAAAATCCACCGAGCTCTGCCTTGAATAAATTCGCCACCCAGCCTCCATTGATCTTTATGGAAGTCAGTTCCAAAGACTAACAGCCCTGTGAGAGAAGACATTCTCCTTCATTTCTGTGTTAAAGGGAGATCCCTTATTTTTAAAAAATGCTGACTGGTTCTACATTATCATGTGTGTGGAATATCCTCACAGCCAATGCTTTAGAAGAATACAGCGCAGTACAGGCCCTTCGGCCCTCGATCAAGGGGCTTTATCAAGTCCCTCAGAATGTTATATGTTTTAATAAGAAAACTTCTAATTTTTCTAATCTATTTAGGCACAATCTCATCATTTGATTCCAAGAATCGAGCTGGTCAACTTCCTCTGAAATGTTTGATATAAGAAGACAAAAAAAAACAGCCCCAGCCTTTTGAGCCTTTCCCTATGGCTCAAATCCTCCAATCCTGGCAACATCCTTGTAAATCTTTTCTGAACCCTTTCAAGTTTCACAACATCATTCTGATTGGAAGGAGACCAGAATTGCATGCAATATTCCAATAGTGGCCAAACCAATATCCTCTACAGGTGTAACATGACCTCCCAACTCCTGTACTCAATACTCTGACCAATAAAGGAAAGCATATCAAACGCCTTCTTCACTATCCTATCTACCTACGACTCTACTTTCAAGGAGCTATGAACCTGCACTCCAAGTCTCTTTGTTCAGCAACACTCCCTAGGATCTTACCATTAAGTGTATAAGTCCTGCTAAGATTTGCTTTCCCAAAATGCAGCACTTCGCGTTTATCTAAATTAAACTCCATCTGTCACTCCTCAGCCCATTGGCCCATCTGATCAAGATCTTGTTGTAACCTGAGGTAACCGTCTTCGCTGTCCACTACACCTCCAATTTTGGTGTCATTTCTGAGTTAACTTCCACTTTCTCAGCAAGGTCAAGCCACGGTAAATAAGTTCCCTGGAACTTTTCCACTGGAATTGGAATGAATACAAAATACACAGAGAATTGTAGGAGCAGCAGGTCTTAAGGAGTTATTGATCTATTTGAAAATAGCTTATAAAGTTGGCTGAATTGAAAAGCATCGTTGCAAATTGACAAACTTGCAACCACCCCATTGATGAATGATGCTTGGATATTCTAATGAAATAGGTGTAACAGAGGAGGGTAGCTTTAATTGGAGGTTATCAGTATTTTTATCAGAACTACAATGTGCAACGTTCATTAAATACTGCTTTGATGACAGATCAGAAATCATTACTTTTACACTTAATTTCAAAAACATATTTTTCTTTTAAGAAAAGAGCACTACTGCAGAAAAGAAAAGCAGCAGACGTAAATTCAGTGAGTATCAAAGTCCTGTATGAAGCCCGTGGAATGTAACACCTGTTAATTGTGATGAAAATGTCAAACATGGAAAGACTTAAGGAGAGAAAACAGGAAGGCTGACTATATATACTGTAAGCAGAAAGTCAAATTATTCAGACATGTCTGGTTTACCCTCCAAGGATATACAAAAAAGGCTAAAAATGTCTGCAGTACTTATCTATGTGCATTATTGATCAGACAGCTTAATATGTGCCAAAGTGCTTTGAATGCCATCACTTTGAAAAAAGCTACTTTAAACACCCCCACACTGCAAGTAAAATAAAAGTAAATTTTCAGCCCCTCTCTCTCTCTCTTTCTCTCTCTTTTTCTCTCTCTCTCTCTCTCACACACACACTCTCTGAATGTTAAAAATCACACAACACCAGGTTATAGTCCAACAGGTTTAATTGGATTCCTAAAGAAGGGCTTATGCCCGAAACGTCGATTCTCCTGTTCCTTGGATGCTGCCTGACCTGCTGCACTTTTCCAGCAACACATTTTCAGGTTTAATTGGAAGCACACTAGCTTTCGGAGCGACATTGTGTGATTGTGTGATTTTTAACTTTGGTGTTGTGTGATTTTTAACTTTGTACACCCCAGTCCAACACCAGCATCTCCAAATCTATGAATGTTGATATTCAGGCACAGTTTAGAGGTATCAAAACAACAGAATTTCTGCCAACTTACAAAACCAAGAATCTCAAAATCCTCTGTTGAACTGCCAACATCTACACTGCTAGTTCCATTTAATATTGGTCATAACATCAACTTCACTGTTCTTCATGAACAATTCAGAGTCTCATCCATAAATCCTATTTTTTTCACTTTTATCTTTTTGAACTCATGTCTTATATTCTACTCCATGTGCATGCATGTTGCATTCCCACTTTTTCTTGAGTTTGGTAATTAATAAGTTCACTCTTTTTGTTTGTTCAAGGAAACCCACTTACCTTGGCTCCTTTAAAAACACAAATTCGTTTGAGTTTAAGATATGTATCTTGAAGAGAATGTATCCACTTCAGATTAATTTTCTTCTGGGGCTAGGGGTGGCATTGTGTAAATAAGCACATTTGTCCCCCATCGCCTGGGAACTTATCGATTTGAGGTATCCTGTCTGGAACTGTTACAATTTGGGGAACTTTGTCCAGAATCTGATCATAGAGTCATTTAGTCAAAGAGATGTACAGCACGGAAACAGACCTTTCGGTCTGATTCATCCATGCCGACCTGATATCCCAAGCCAATCTAGTCCCACCTGCCAGTACCTGGCCCATATCCCTCTAAACCCTTCCTATTCATGTACCCATCCAGATACCTTTTAAATGTTACAATTGTATCAGTCTCCACCACTTCCTCTGGCAGCCCATTCCACACACGCACCACCCTCTGTGTGAAAAACAGTTGTCATAACAATACTGACGAAAAACTATTAGTCTAATGAAGAGTTGTCCACTTTGCCAATCTATTTGTTATAAAGTGAGTTATGCGTTTGTTTGATACTGCATCGAGTTACATAGCAGCTGGTCATTCCACCCAACTGGTCAAAAATGCATGCTGGGATTTATGCTCCAAACCATTCTACCTCCATACTGCATTTAAACCCATCCGCGTTTTTCTATTCTCTAATCCTCTCTCCCTACGTACTCATTTAACTTCTTATTCAGCATTTTCTGAATATTTTGTGCAATTTCAGCAATGTCTTTTGTGGTGGAATCAGCAATGTCATGAACACGACTTTGATGGCCTTGTGGTACTGTTGCTAGATTATTAATCCAGAGAGCCAGGTAATGTTCTGTGATCATGGGTCAAATCCTACCATGGTGGAATTTGAATTCAATAAAAATCTGGAATTAGGAATCTTCTGACAACTGTTGTTGATTGTCAGGGAAAATCCATACAGTTCACTAATGCCCTTTAGGGAGGAAAATTGCTACCATTACCTGATCCAGTTCTACAGGTTACCCTAAACTGACGTTTGGAAATTACAGATGGGTAATAAATGCTGATCCATGCAATGACACTGACATCCCATGAAATAATCAAAAAACCCTATTCACTCACTGCAGCTGACCCATTTTATGTACAATCGCCTACAGTAGAAAATGTGGCAATAATCCTCTACCCTATTTCTCTCATCAGCATATCTACTGCTAGATCAGTAACTCAGGGAACTCATGGACACTTAAATTCAGGGCAATAAATTAATAATGTAGCCAAACATTTATATATCAATAACATTTTTCGCTTTGACTTTGCTGCAAAGCTTTACATCTCAGAAGCCACACAGCAATATCCTATAGCTCAAAGAGTCAACTCCAGATAAATACTTTCATTGCATGTCATGAACTCACTGAAGATATATAATTAAGGCAGGAGATCCAGCAGAGTCAGACATATCTGGTTCTGTGAACTCAAAGCCCATTGTACTTAATACCACTTAACTGGTTAATACTGTGTAAAATGGGTCCTTGGAATAAATTCAAAGCACTTCACTGATCGAAGCATGTTGAAGTTCAGCAGTTGATGTTATCACAATTTTCTGACCAGTTACCTGCTGTGTTCAAGGCTTCAATAGTAGCACGCAACCTCAGATCATTTCCCCTTCAGTGTATACAGACTCTGCAATAAGCTACTTAATTCAGCTGCAATGGCTCTAAAATGATCCATTCAAGGTGGTAAATCAGTTTCTTTTAAATGTGAGGTGATCTTTTCACAAAGGTAATGAACCCATTTTGTCAACATCACTAAACAACATTAGATATTTCTAAAATGGCTATGGTGCTTGACACATAAACCTGAAGAAGATTAACAGTAAATTTGCTGAAACCTTTGTTCGAAAATTCAACCCAGATTTGATCAGCTTTAGATTACAAGATAACTTGTGTAATATATCAAACCATAACCACACAGTGTCTGGAAAAAATATAGCATTTCTCTTTAGACTGGATTCATTTAATGCAGAGTTAATAAAATTATGCTGGAATAAATACTCTTTCCCTTTATCTCTGATAATTTAAAGCAAATATTCCATTCGTCTTAAGTTTCTGCTCCCAATTTAAATTAGCCTGCCAAATGGAAACCAATGTATCTATTATTCCTCGGCTACAAAGTACAACTGGCCTTGCAGTTAGCTATTACAGTTAGAATTCATCAAAATTCCAGGATTAAACTCTTGCGTGGTAATTAACTGGAAATATATTTGGAAAAACAGTTAATATTGCTGCACATGTGTCTAATTTTGACTTTTTTTTTGCTTGCATGAAGTATGCAGACACATCCTTCTAAAAAATGTACAGCATTCAAGAGTTCTAAAAATAAATTACACAGGAGGGAAAAATGACTTAAAGGATGCTAAACAGAGGAAGAGAGGTGCAAGATGGGAGAAATATAATTCCAAACATCTGAGATTCTGTGGAGATATGAAAAGAAGAAGTGGATAAAAATAGTGCACCATATGAATAATTGAGCAATCACATTAAATACTCAAATCCCCAATTAAAAAAACTGTTTAGTTTCAAAGGATTGTGTGACTGAAGTAAACAACAGATAAATATTTCTTCATTATCAACTACTCAGAAGAATTAGAAAATTCTATTCCAGTTATATTTTGCAATGAAATGCAAATATATTCCAGGTCTGCTCCAAATGTTAAAATAGATGAATTTAAATTCCATTTAAATTATAGTCATTCTTTTCTATGTATATAATATGACAGAGCTGTTTTGCATGTCTGTCCTTACTTTTAAACACAGAGGATGAAATGCTCTTCAGGCATGGTCGTAGCAAAAACATTTCAGCAGAAACACTTCTTTCACGAGTTGCAAAATAATCTGGGGAATTATTTACTGAAAGAGCTCCATATGTGGTTCCAGCCTGTGTGGTTTCCATTTTAAAGCCTTTGTTATATATATGCAGCAAATGTCTTAGTGAAGATCTGGTTCCAAAGGCCTTTCTGAAAAAGTTTGTTTTTTATGGAATGAACAATGAGATTTGGTCCATTATTCTGCTGGCTATTAACAATCAGCCTGGCGTTCTTTACTCTGGAAAATGCAAGGCCAAATAGTAACTCAATTGACATGTTAAAATCATGAAGGGATTTAACAGGACAAATATAGGGATGAAGTTTTTATTTAGGAATAGACCAAAATTAGGGGTCATAAATATGAGCTGGTCACAAGTAAATCCCTGAAGCAATTCAGAACAAACTACTTTACTCAGAGAGTACGGTCAACTCTCAACCACATGTGGTAGTGGCAAGTGGAACAGATGTTTTCAATGTGCATGAAAATGAATTTGCAATCCAATTGAAAACGATAAACAGGCTCTCAAAGCTGAAGATCCAATCAGCGATCATACAGCTTGAAAGGAGCAGCAGACTGTAATGGAAAGTGAGCATGCTTCATAACAGAAACAGTCACTTTCCAACATTTTAACAAATCTTCAATGTAAAAATGGCCTTTACATCCACAATGGCAATATTGATGGGGTGAGACCTCCTCAACATGGCAGCCAGTGGCTATTCCTGCATCAAAGCAGACTGAGGTGTCTTCTGGAGTACTGGCTCCTTAGCCTTCTTCCACGACACCCCCGCCAGGATATTCACTTAGCCCTAGCTGTCTGCAGCGAGCTAACAGCTGATTGGAAATTCCGAGTCAACTTTAATTGGTAACAATTCAGCCTTAATGAGCCATGATGGTTACCCACTGAATTTGGATGGGTACAGACTTCACTCTTCTTGATCCTGTCTTTACAAAATTTGAGATGAGATGGAGGCGGGTATCTGCTGTTTCACCCACTCTAACCCTGACCTTGATAGGACCCAAAATTTCAGTCCTCTGAAGTTATAGGGTCATCGAGTCTTAGAGCATGGAGACAGACGCTTCAGCCCAAACTGGTCCATGCTGACCAAACTGTCCATCCATGCTAACCCCATTTCCCTGCACTTGGTCCATATCCTTCATATCCTTTCCTACCCATGTACCTGTCCAACTGCCTTTTAAATGTTGTTAATGTACCCGTCTCAACCAGTTCCACTGGCAGCTCATTTGTCTGTGTAAAAACGTTGTCCCTCAGGTTCCCTTTTATTCTTTCGCCTCTAGTCCTCCTTAAACTGATGCCCTCTAGTCCTCAATTCCCCAATCCTGGGAAAAAGACTGAGTGCATTCACCCTATCCATGCCTCTCATGATCTTATACACTTCTATAATATCCTCCCTCAATCTCCTATGCTCAGAAGAAAAAAGTCCCAGCTTCTCCCTATAACTCAGACCATTCAGTCCTGGCAACATCCTTGTAAATTTCGTCTGCACTCTTTCCAGTTCAATAACATCCTTCTAATTTAAACATTTAATTGACAGCCAACTCAGTTTGTCATTTAGTCTGGCTTCTACTCTGTTTCAAATGCATGTCAAAACTGCTTATATTTTATTTGGTAGCTTTCAGCTTTTGAATTATACATTTGCTGCTATTTTACTTTCACTAATTGTGATGTTGGACTGGCATACAAAATGTTGCTCACAAATCATGATGCAGGAGGATAGAATAAACCTTACAGGAAATTTACATCATAGAAAATATTTTGTCTGAAACTGGTGATCTGGACACACCTTGGTGATCAAAATTGCATTTGTTTACCAAATTGATTTTTCGATTCTAGTTTCTGCTCAAATTGATTCAAATATTTATAAATGCAAAATCTTCTACAAATCAATGCAATGGGCTTATATTTTAGAAAATGTTTGCTTTAACTTTTAAAAAATCCTATTTAATATATTTAATAGTGGGAAGTTGGTGCAATTTTATTAAAGAGCTGGAAATTTCTTTATCACAAAAATAACTGACTTTAATAAGTGGTCAAACCCTACTTGAGTGTGACTCGATTTTATAAAATCATTAACATTGAACTATTTACTAGCTTCATTGGTATACTTAGCAAATGTGATCCATTAGCTTCTTAATTGAATTAATTATTTTTAACAAGTCTCTATTAGTGCCCTTCTGCATAAATGGGTCAGGAGATCAGATCCCATTCTCCTGCCTGTACTTACATGCAGCAGTTAACAGTGGTCTGAGTGAGAAACAGCAGGGATGGGGAGGGAATTAGTGTTCAGTACAGTAGGCTTCATCCATTAATTTTTTTGCAATGGCCCCACTTCCCAAAAAGTCCAGTCAGGAGTTCAGTAAGTACTCTAATTGCCAGCAGCAGCGCTAATCAAAAGCATGTAACAACTTTAACAACATCTCATTTCCAAAAGCCAACTGTACCAGAGCAGTTCTTGCATTTCCCAAACCAGATTTCTTTCCTTCGGGAGTCTCTAGAAAAGTATTAACAATTCAATGATATGTTGTGCTTACTTATGGATCTCTGCCAACCAGCAATCGTTGAGACTGTTTGGATTCAGCCAGCACCGAGAGAAGATTTTCATACTGTCAATCTAGCTAGGATTCAAATATAGGTGCTCTGCTATGCTGTGCTATGTGGTCAATAATTAATAGGATCCTATGTAATGGGCAGGTGACTTGTTGAAACAAGTGGTTTATCACTTAGATCCACTTAGAGAAATGAAGACTTTCGCTGCCTGGGGGACTTTTTGTACAAACCTATAGCATTCAGGCAGCAAATTATGTTACAAGCAGGAAGAGTTTAAACTTGTGGGATGTTATGCTTTTCCTAATCACATTCCATTAACATGCAGGTCTGGACCCAGTAGACCAATTCTGGGTGGTTGTTTCACAAACTAAATTCTCAATAGAGAAGGTAAGATGCTTATCAATAATTGCACAAGAGAATTGGAATAAATTGGTGCTAATTCACTGAACCATTCATTGCCCTGACTGTACGCTTTTAAATATTAAATAATAGATTGGTTCTAGCATATGTTCAGTTTTACAAATACATAAAAATTTGCCTTTAGAATAATTTCCGAGAAACAGCTCTACACCTATGCAACAACGTCTTCAGAAATAATGTAATTTATTATATAAAACTTTCACCCTATTAATCTTGCTCGGACTCAAACATAGGTCCTAAAGCAAATATGGTGCTCTGCTATGCTGTGCTATCTGGTCAATAATTAATAATTAAAAGGGCAGGTGATTTGTTGAAACAAGTAGTTTAGAGTGATTTAGTGATTTACAAGTAAACTTACGGTTTTCTACAATAAAAGGTTGAATTATTATTATACACAGCGTGTGGATATTGCCCATCCTTAATTGCCCAGTGGGCAGTTAAGAGTCAGTCACACTGAAATGGATCGGCAGTCACATGTAGGTCAGACCTGGTAAGAGAGCTGTTTTCTTCCTAAAAAACCTGAGTAAAGAAGATAAGCTATTCTTGACAATCATTTCATAGTCATCATAAGACTCTTAATCCCAGATTTTTATTGAATTCAAATTCCATCATTTGCCATGGTGCGATTCAAACTCTCATTTCCAGAACATTACCTGGGTCTCTACATTAGTAGGTCTAGGAACTAATTCACGAGGCCATTGTCTTCCTAGCTTTCTAATTTCATGGAAGTTGTTTTGAAATTGATAACTGAAATTCAATTTACAGCAAATAAAAACATTTTTTTTTGTTTTATAGTATATTTTCCTTGGATAAGTTCACAAATGGTACAATTATAGTCCAAGTTATTCAACAGAGTTGCAATTCATTTATTACTATTAATTTATCCTGAACATTTAAACATTTCCAAAATGTTTGATTGTCAGATTACCTCTTCTTACTTTCAGTATCAGTTTTATTTGTGGTATTTCAAAGGTTGATGTTGGGCCGAAGGGCCTGTTTCCACACTGTAAGTAATCTAATCTAAAATTTCCAAAATGTTTGATTGTCAGATTACCTCTTCTTACTTTCAGTATCAGTTTTATTTGTGGTATTTCAAAGGTTGAGAAAGATGCATCTGGGAGTTTGCTTCACAATGGCGGTGGTATTATATAAGATAATGGTTCTCAAGGGGTTAATTTTCATATTACATTGGCTCCACCCATTCTACTGAGAGACAGGGAGTTCAACTCTAGCTTTCAGAAAGCACAGATGTATCTATTCCAACTCTATAAGGTCCTAGTAATTATGCCTAACCAAAAGTAGTTGTACTGATAGATAACAAGAAGATTTATAGCATTTTAGCAAAGGACAGTGCCTTGCCTGCAGATATTCTATCATGGCATATATTCTACAGTTAATCATCAGATAGGCTCCAGACATTACAACAGAGAATTCATAGAAATGAAGTACTTCAAACAGCCTTCATCCAGTAGCATAGAGTCAAGGTGTCAAATACCACAAGGTGACAGCATTGGTCATCTGGAGAAAAACCACAAGCTTTTTCATTTTCCTTCAGCAAGATTGAAAGTACAGTCGATTATTGCAAGGTATAAAGTGGTTTCTGTGCTTTTGGTACATTGGACACTCAGGCAAAAGGAAGAAGGTAAGTGTTGGTAGTGTACATGTCAGCTCCCCCACCAGGTGCTAATCTCTCTGAATAAGTATCAAGATAGTGATTATCCGACCTTGATTTTTGCATTTTAAAGAGACCTTCATTTGGCTGAAGGATAGGCTTGAAGAAGCTGTCAGGATCTTGCTCGTAAAGGTTGAGTGATGGACATGTGGGAATTTTAAATGTAGGGTCTTGTCAATTCAATAATAAGGACTTAATTGTTCTTCAATGGTAGATTATTAGATTTAAAGTGTGATTAAGTCAAACAGCAGTATATGAATCTAAGAATGTTCTCTCCAAGGCTCTGAAAGTCCACAATATGAATTATGCAGCCAGACCAATTGGTCACTACACAAACATTTATTTGCACATGAATATTTTGGGGTTAAAAACCCTTCTTGGGGTGATGGAAACATTAGGTATCAGATCAGCCAAACATTGTACATGGTGTTTTGATATTGTTGTAGCCAAATCTTGTCGATGGTATAAAGAGAGGTAGGAAAACAAATTTGAGAACATAAAGTGTAGAATATAATCAGAAGACATTAGGACCGGAAATAGTAACCAGAATGGGAGTTGCAATGAAAATGTACATCATATGTGTGTTGAAAGTCGCCATGGTACTACTCTATTATTAGAAAGAGACAATGGGTGGTGGTTTAACAAGAGGATCACACCTCAGGCAAGGGCAAGGTCAAAAAGGTGCAACCTTCATGCTCACCTCACCTGGGGTAGGAATTGAACCTATGCTGTTGTCATCACTCTACACTACAAGCCAGTCATCCAGGCACTGTGCTCTGGAGACCCTCTAAACTTTACAGAGGTGGACATTATCAAAGTTATAAATGCAGGCTCCTTTAAGGCTCAAGCCGAGCTTCAGAATTGATTGAGACTGGGTATGGTCCAGTCAGGGAGTCATGGAAGGGGTCATATTTCCTGACTTACCTTATGCCAGACATTGGATAAATGTTGCCAGAAAATGACAAAGTAAAAATCTTTACTATATTGAATTTGAAGGACGGCAGCAGTCATGTGAATTTGGATGAAACAGTAGTTCTCTCACAGCAGTCAGGATGTCATTTAGAGGAGAGAGCTGACTGTGCATGCTGTCTGGCATTTCCACTGATCCAGAAGTATATCAATGTAGACAACATGAGATACTCCATGATCTCCTCAGAATGGAAATTGTGAGGAGAATCTTGTGGCACTGCTGGACAGGGCCTGCCAGATGAATCTGAAACAAGAAAGTATCCAATTGAAGATACCTGAAGTTTTGTAAGTAGATCATGTCCTGACAAAGAAAGGACTTTGCCTGGATCCAAACAAGGTGACAGCTGTAGAGACTTGCAGCACCAACAGGTCTGAAACAGTGCAACAATTTGTTGTATTCATCAACTACCTTGCAAAGTTCTTTCTTAATTAATTATCAAGATGTTAAACTTTGCACAAGCTCATTGCTGAAGACATACAATAATAGTCTTGAGACCCAACATGAATCAAGCAACTGGGAATAAGACCAGTGCTGAAGTACTACAACATAATCAATGGAATCATCTTGTTGAGTAATACAAGCAGGACAGGAGCAAGTGGCAAAAACAAAGTGACTCAACAGAAATCTGAATTTCACTTTAATAATACTAACAAACTATTGGCGGAGCTGTGCATTGGTGAGCCAGTCAGAGTCCAAACATTCAATGTCTAAATCAAAAGTCAGTCCATGTAACAATTTGGGACTTCTGTAAAGCTGTTGTCACCTTGATCATGAAAGTGAACAACTATCTACGTCATTATAACCATTGGCACATATACAGAAATAAAGAAGCTTCGCACAAAGCTGATGATGTTGAGATGTCACCAACATTTACAGAATACACAACAAGCATTAACCCACATGAATAATGCACATGAATAATAACTTTTTGACCACTTATAGTAAGGAAGTTGTAACTGCAAATGGTAATGCATGTAATTTTTTTGTGTGTAAAGAGGGATATTTGGAGAAATGCATTTGTACGTTGCATATTCTGACTTGACTTAGTAATGTAACCTTTGTATGAGATACTGCCAGTTTAAGTAGTAGCCACCAAACCCATTTTGGATTACAGGAATCATAAATTGAACACTGAAAGAAAAATAGGTGAGTACTTTTCTTAATATTTAATTGCATTTACAAAGTTTTCTAGGGAGGGTTGCTCAACATCCATGCTCATTAACCATAGTTTGGAGCTTCTTTGATAAATATGCACCCAAGTGTCATCTGCAGCACTGATTGACCAATTAGATTATAGATCAAAGGACTGTTGATTCAAAATTTTCACGTGCCTCTCATCACATTTGAACAGTTGACGTTTAAAATCTACCAATTA
Source organism: Chiloscyllium plagiosum (assembly GCF_004010195.1). Lineage (NCBI taxonomy): Eukaryota > Metazoa > Chordata > Chondrichthyes > Orectolobiformes > Hemiscylliidae > Chiloscyllium > Chiloscyllium plagiosum. The sequence continues at coordinate 48,383,639 of NC_057726.1, forward strand.
AATCTGTAGTTACTTCTTTGGGTTAACAATCTTGTTTCACTAAGTGATGGTTAGCTCTACATTTAGAATTGCTTAAAAATGGCCACTGTCTAGAGAAGAGTTTCATAAGCATGAGAAGTACAAGGTAATGCTTTGTTGTTCATATTGCAAGTGTCTTTTTGTTTGCATTAATACAGAATGTTAGCATGCATTTGCAAAATACGAGCAGCCTTGGTTTTCTTCAAAACTTGTCAATAGGAATTCTAGGCTGAATAAGTCCGCTTGTATCAAATTCACCAGTTTGCACTGTTCCTGACTACATGGGAATTATCCCAACTTTGGGCATAAGTATAAAAAGGGCTTTTATGGCGCAGTAGTAGTGTTCCTACCTCTGGCCCAAGAGACCCAGATTCAGGTCCCTCCCTGCTCCAGTCGAGTGTAATAATATCTCCAAGCAGGGTAATTAGAGAAATAGGTTAAATAAACAAAAGGTGATGTCAATAGAAATCTGTTGAGGTATGCAATAAGCAGCTGACCTGATTGTCCTTTCGTAGAAAACAGACACTAATTCAAAATTACCTGTTTGGATCAAAGAAGCAAGAAGTTCATTTTCTCTACAGTCTATTGTGTTGTGTTACTGAGGAGGCATATGTTTTTTAGACCACTAAGGTTACAGTAATGAGCAGCTTTCTTTGAGGAAGTTAGAAAAAGTTTGAGAATTGATACTCCTCCTGATCCTACAAAATCAACCTGCACAAACCTTTCTGGCCCTACCATAGGAGCACTTACTTGGGAAAGTTGTAGAGCCATTGGATTTTCACCCACCTCCAATCAGCAATCTGCTAAAAATGTTGTCAGCAGTTTGTCAATGGGATGACTATTAGGGCTTGACCAGTAAGATTGCCTCCAGTGGGCATGAGTGAGGGTACATTCTACTGCAACTGCCTTGTTGGAAGCAATCACATAAAAATTGTTGTAGCATTTTGACTGAAGAGAGGTTACAAACCATACTGTGCAGAGGTGAGTTGATAGGAGTGTCGTAGAAAGTGAGGACTGCAGATGCTGGAAATCAGAGTGGAGAGTGTGGTGCTGGAAAACACAACAGATCAGGCAGCATCTGAGGAGCAGAACAATCAACATTTCGGGCATAATTATGCCCAAAACATTGATTTTCCTGTTCCTCAGATGCTGCCTAACCGGCTGTGCTTTTCCAGCACCACACTCTCGACTCTGATAACAGAGTTCAGCTTGTCCAACAGAGCACAAGTAAAATAATGGAAAATATTAAATAAACTATGTAATAGTGACTGACAGTGCAGTTATACAGTTCCAAACGATATGAAAGAGTGTGGCCCATATTATCACTTGCTCTAGGGCTTATTTTTCATAATTTACTGTTTCCTAATGAGTATCTTTGCCAAAAGAGGCTATGACTCAAGTAATGATAAATGCTCGATTAATCTTAAAACAATTTAGTGTTCATTTTTAAAATTGCACTATTTTTCTATTGTCACTTTAGCTGAATAGCTTATCATTGTTAAGTCATTTATGCATTACAACAACTATTCTAACTGCACTTCATGAAAATTTATCTTTAAGTGTAATAAACCTGTTATTAACTCTCAGATATTAGCAAATCTTCTCAACCTATTCATAGGATTTTTAACAGAATAATTAATATTGTACATAAATACCAAACATTTAAATACGGGGCAATTTAATCCACATTTTGTAGTTAAATGTACACCATGTAGAATTCTTAAATGTACTATATTTCAGATAAAGGAAGGCATAATGATAGCATCTTCCATTGAGTTTGTGAAACAATGAAGAATGAAGACAGTTACACCAGTGAGGAGTCTAAGCTTTCAACTCAGAGACTAATTTGATTTATTTTAAAGTGTGATATTAACAAAAGCCTAAACGCATTTATTTATGGGAATACTTTCTCAAAGTAGATGTGTCTTTGGAAAGAATTGCCAAGCTTTCATAGTTCAGCATCATGCTTATTTTAGCAATTCCAGAGTGTACTATGTATGTCTGCTATCTCCATTCGCTTCTAAAGCTCCCCATGACTATACACTATTCCTTAAATTTTAGTTCCTTTTCTGGATATGGAACTACATGTCATTGTGAATAGGTTTTTATTTACTTTATTTGGAATGGATTGCATCACTTTGTCATAAAACAAGGAGTTTTTATCAAGGTCCAAGCTGCTCATGGAAATATCACAGAAATGTAATGTTTCATTGCTTTTTTTCTTTGACTTTTCAAAGTTGTCATTTGAGAATTTTTTTTAATATGATAATAAAAACTGAACGGAACTTGCACCAGATAAATATTTTTGTTAAATAATAACTAACACAAAAGCGACCTAATAATAAGCAATGCAAAAGGGAGTGAATATTTTCACCCAGCCCGCTTTATGTATTTAGTTTCGCCAGGGGAACTGCCCAACTGCTAAACTCATTACACTATGTGAATATTTTTGCATCTCTTTAACCCATGGTGAACTTCAGTGAAGTGCCTGTACACAGCTGCTATGTGCTTACAATTAATAATATGTAAGTTGATTGACAGAATGCAAGTGTCACTTCCTATTTAGTGAGTAAGCTATTCAGTATATTTGATGAACCTATCAGGAATATTCACTTAATAGATTCACAGCAAAATATTTATATTTCTTTTGTCAGCAAATATTTGAAGCATGTCACAATGTACAAAATGTCATCTAGTTGTTAAATTAGAGAAGCTAGTTTTTCTTAAATTATATTGTTAAATTATTAGATATAGACATTGATCATACAGCCCCAAAAATGCTCACTAAAATTTCAGTAACGCCTAGATCCAACAACAATTGCAATAATAAGATAAGAAATAAGAGTAGCAATAACCATCAGCATTCCAAGACTGCTCTTCCATTCAAATAAATCCTGACTGATTTATGCTCCAACTTTATTTATCCTCACTTGCTCCATTCCCTCATAATTTTCACCAAATTAAAAACTGACTCTTTCAGCCCAGTTCCACAAGCCCTTGGAGAAGGGACTTACCCTAATCTTTGTGTGAAAAAGTACTTTTTAAATAATGTAGATAATTGGAGCAAAAGTAAACCATTCTGCCTTTGACCCTGTTCTGCCCTATTCATTCAGACCATGGCTGATCTTTCATCTCCATGTCATGTTCCAGCAGTATCCTCACAATCTTTAATATCTATCAACTTCTGACATGAATATACTTATTGACTGAGCTTTTGCAACCCTCTGGAGTAGGGAATTCCATGCATTCTGAGCAAAGAAAGTCTCCCTCATTTTAGTCCTAAATGGCATACCACTTATCCTACCTGTATGTTTGCCTTTATTGCCATTGGACTGAAGTACAAAAGTAAGGCAGCCTTGCTACAATTGTAGGAAGCGTTGGGGAAACCACACCAAGTATATGGTGCACCATTTTGTTCTCAGTATCTCAGGAAGGACATGGATGTCTTTTAGGTATTGCAGCAAAAGTTCACATGATTGTTTTTGATAATGAGTAATTGAGTAGGTCTATAATTCAAGAGAATGTGATATAACATCATTTGAAATTTATGAAATTCTGAGAAAGCTTAACAGTGTAAATATTGAGAAGTTGTTTCCTGGCCGGAGAATGTAGAACTAGGTGAAGTAGTCTGAGGGAAAGGTTCAATGAGATGATGAGGAATTTGGTCACTCACAAATTTGTGAGTCTTTAGAATTGCCTACTCCAGAGAGCTATGGATGTTCAATCATTGAGTCGTTTAATGGCTGATAGCAATAGATTTTTGGATTCTAAGAGCATAAAGGAAATATAGTGTGAAGTTTAATAGAGATGGAACCCATCAGGAAGAAGAAGAAGATGAAGGCCTAAGACTAGATGGCTAGAGGTGATGGGGAGAGACTGATGCAACAGGATTGGAAGAGAAATAGGTGACTAGCAGGAGAAAGGGGAATCAATCAAAATTGTGGCAATACCAAATCAAATTGAAAATATAAAAATAAGCAAATCAAGGGTTTGATGGCCAGAGAAGTAAAAAACAAAATCACATCATATATCAGTCAAGATCTAATTGAATGGTGGAATGTATCTTAGGGCCCTTGTAGCTTACTCCCTGTCCTATTTCTAACTTTCTTAATATTGTAACTATTGCTGTTAAGTTTCTTGCAGATAGGTTGTTTAGCGGTTTTCTTTTTCATTTCAGGACGCATGGCCAAGAGGACATGGTGATGGTCCATGTTAGAGGAAAGAAAAAGTGGGGAGTTGTGGAGCAACGGTTATGTGAGGATGTTTTCAAGGGGCTTGCAGTCTGATGAGCTGCTCATGGAAAGCCTTTCCAGGACATTGATGTTCTAGATGCTATTACCTCTCTTATCCCTCTTCTTTCCAGGCATATGTTGCAGGCCTGGTGGCAAGGGTACCGAGCCAAGTTACTTAGTAAGCAACAGATTTTACACATTTGTGGACAAACTATGGTGAGTATTGCGAGTTCTCCCTGACTGGATTAGGCAAGCAAGCTGTTGTTTGAGAACACCACTAATTTATTCAATGGTATTCCTGGTCATAACATAGCTCTCACTTGTCTGAGTACAGCCTATATATAGTTGGATGATGAAGGTGAATCATGTGCTATGTAATCTACTACAGCATGTTCAAGCTCATAACCATCTTTTCAAAAGCAACTAGAGATGGGCAATAAATGCTGGCCCAGCCAGCAAAGCCCAAGAATCATCAACAGGTCCCCAAGCAGCCTCCATATAGTTTAAAATAGTGTCTAGAATATAGAGGGAGTAATGAGGTATAAATGCATTGGGGCTGCTATCAATATGACTGCTTATCATTAATATGACGGCTCATGTACAATCGCACATCAACAACATCTTAATAGAGTGCAATCATTTTCAGATCTGCTATACCTTCCTGTTGAGCTAGAAGATATACATGCTTTGATAACTTTCTACTCCTTCGGAAGCCCACTACTTTGGCAAAGCCACATACCAACTCTTCCTGACACCAAATTCTCTCTCCTCAGACAGGGCTTCAGCAACCTCCCTGATGTAGGACAGCACAGACAATGGGAGATGTTGACAAAAGGGGATCTAACATTGCTGAGATACTAAATGAACAATTTCCATCTGACTTTATTAAGGCACCAAAGACCAAGTGATAAAGGAAGGAGTTAAGTTACAGGATTAGGCCAAAAATTGTGAAAAAGGAGGTATTGGAAAGGCTAGCTGTGCTTAAAGTTGAAAAGTAATCAGGGCCAGATAAATAAAAGATAAGGAAGACTTGCATTTTTATAAGACTTTTCACTCAAAGCTCTTTACCATCAACAAGTTACTTTCGAAGTGTAGTCACTGTTGTAATGTGAGAAATGTGGCAGCTAATTTGCACACAGCAAAAGAAAATAAATAGATTTTTTTTGTGTGGTATCAATTACCGGATCAATATTGGCTAGGACACCAAGAATAATTCCCCTACTCTTCTCCAAAATTATATAATCGGATTTCTACATTCACCAAAGCAGCTGGATGGATGCTTAGTTTAACCTCACGTCAGAAAGATGGCACCTCAATTAGTGCCAGTCTTGACCTTTATACCACCCATTGGAATAAGACCATGAGACTCAGGTCAGAGTGCTACCAGCTGAGCCACAGTTGATATGTTCAAGGATACTGAGTGAACCTAAGGGAGGAAATTGTGGAGATACAGGCAGTGTCAATATCTTCCAATTATTTTTCAATGTAGAGTTCAGGCCAGAGGACTGGAACAGTATAAATGTTACGCCCTGATTCAAATCTCTAGTTTGGGTGGTGCAGACTTAAAGATTCCCATAAGATTAGATTACTTACAGTGTGGAAACAGGCCCTTCGGCCCAACAAGTCCACACCGACCCGCCGAAGCGTAACCCACCCATACCCCTACATTTACCCCTTTACCTAACACTACGGGCAATTTAGCATGGCCAATTCACCTGACTTGCACATCTTTGGAGTGTGGGAGGAAACCGGAGCACCCGCAGGAAACCCACGCAGACACGGGGAGAATGTGCAAACTCCACACAGTCAGTCGCCTGAGGCGGGAATCGAACCCGGGTCTCTGGCGCTGCGAGGCAGCAGTGCTAACCACTGTGCCACCGTGCCGCCCTAAATGGAAATCTTGCAATTTTTCATGGAGATATTGAGGGTGCTTGAAGCATTGATAACATGTTGGTAAACATTTGCCCTGACAAAGCTTGGAGTAGAGAATATGTCTTTGAAGTCTTGTGCTAGGCATGCAGATGACATGGTCAGCCCAATGCAGCCGATTGGTTGGAACTAGTGACGCAGTACTGAGAAAGCACACTGAAGTCAGAGCAATTATAATCCCAATGGATTGGCAGAATTTTGTGGACGCCAAGATCATGATATTTCTTGAAAAATTTGAAGTGCCTGCTCTGCGCTGTCCATGTCTCTGAAGCAGTCGGGAGTGTGGTGCCAGAAAATCACAGCAGGTCAGGCAGCATTCCTCAGATGCTGCCTGACCTGCTGTGCTTTTCTAGCACCACACTCCCGACTCTAATGTCCAGCATCTGCAGTCCTCCCTTTCGCCTCTGTCTCTGAAGCAGACAAGAGGATAGGTAGCACCACTGCATTGTTGACCATGAGCTTGAGGCCAGGCTTGAGGTCTTCTGTTCTCAAACAAACAGTCTGTTCATCCGAGATTGCACTGGCATGCTGGAAGTAATGTCGATCTTATTGTTTATCTCTGTCCTGTCAGAATGGAAAGCCCCCCCAAGGTATGAAAACCACATTCTCCATTATTTCATATTTGCTCTTGATGTCAGGAGGGGCTGTGGCAGCATTACACTGCATTCCAAATGTTTTACCCAAAGCAGGTTCTTTCACGTGCCTCTGTGAATACATTGGTGATGGTTTGGAGTTTGGCCTCCTAGTGTTGTGTACCTGCAATCATTGTCTGCATGCTGCAGCTCAACAACAAAAGTTGGGGTGATCATGGTCCTGCAGACAGCACAGGTTGACCAGTTTCCCATTCTCATTGTAAAGGAGCTGCATTCTGACAGGAAGTTTCACGGATATAGGGTGGTGTGTCATGGTAAGAAAGATGGAGAAGGGCGATGACACAATCTTGAATAACTCTGATTTTCACACACATTGGGTGTGTGGTGGATCAGTAGCAGGCAGAAAATGATGTGCTGCATATCTGTGAACAGACAATTTTAGGGAGGGATGCTCCATAGTCTCTCCCATTTGACACAGTCAAAGAGGTTTGTGAGGTCAAAGAAGATCACATACAAAGGTTATTGTTGCTCACTCTGCTTTTCCTGGACATGTCTTGCTGTGAAAATTATTTCCGCATTCTTACTGATGGACATAGTCACAGAAGGTTGTAGACTGCTCTCTCATTAAAGAGTTTAGTCTGTGGATCACCAAGCCTCAGAGCCAAAACTTTCATGGTGACCTCAGTAGGTACAAAAATTGAACCCATTTTGCTATCCTTGCATTGCAAATCCACCATCGATGCCAACTGAGCTAAGCAGGCCCCCAGATTCACCAATAGGAGCTTTTCAATCACTAGGTGGAGGCAATTGAGAAGTATTGCAATGACCTTTTGTGTGATGGACAGCAGGGAGACCCCTCTCTAGTTACCACAATCAACCTTATCTCCTTTCTCAAGGTGTCCAGCTCTTGAGCTGAGTAGCTTGCTAGGCCATTCCTGACAGCAGTAAATATAGTTCTCTAGCATTGTGGCCAGACCAAATAAGGATGCAGAGTTCTTTCATTAAATGGCATTTGTGAACCAGGTGGGTTTGTACACCGAACAATGGTGACTTCAAGGTCATAATTACTGAGACTATCTTTATACTCTCAATTTTATTGACTGAATTTAAATTTGCATTGTGGAACTTGAACCCATGTGCCGATGACATTGCCCTGGATTCTGAGGTCAGAGACACTACACCACCATCTCCTTCCATTCTGTAACTGTCTTTGTTTCAAAATGTTTATTTGAAATTGGCACCGATATTTATTTTTACCCGAGAAAAGAATTTTTCTTATTGCAGCCAATATATACGAATAAATCTACATGAAACAAATGTATGAGGAAACATTATCTTGCTTTGACTGTCATTAACGTGTTTAGGAATTCTTCTAATATACTTCATGCTATATAACATGGATAAATGCATAGAACTAGAGCAAGGTTACAGCAATGACTATAGAGTTTTGTGCACGGGCAAACAGGATTTATATATTACACAAGGAGTTGTTGGGAGTCAGATTTCAGAAAACCATTAATGAAAATCTCCTTTTTAACTACTTGGCATTACTGACCAGCTCAGTCTACTTTACACAGACATGAATAGTAAACATAAATGCTCAGCTCATATCAGAATATTTGCATATTGAACACAGCAGTTTCAGCTGAAAGTACACGTAGAGGACCCAAATATTAAACCAAAGTGATTAAAAGATGCTCCTGTGAATTTGAATGTTCTACTAAAATTGACCTTCTTTCATTGATCAGAGATGATGACCAACAAGCACTTAACTCATTTGTATTTCATTCTTCTATCTGTATATTCATGAAGACATTAACCATATTAAATAATAACTTCCATTAAAATGATAAGATAAACATAAAAAAATTCCCTTCTCCTAACATCATGAGTGGCAAATTCTTCTTATTCAATGCTTAAAATTTACTCTGCAGATATAACGAATGAATAGAAATGCATATGATCACCAACTGTAACATGGACTTGAGAATGTGCTTTGTCTGAGGAAGATCTCAGTGTAGCTTCACTCAGTTGATATATCTCAATTGCTATGATTGGTAGAAAAGCCACATCATTTATAATGACTGTGCTGTTGGAAATGTATCTTGGATACAGCAGGTTATATTTTTAGACATTTATGAGATCGGGAACAATATATAAGCATCAGTTCATAATGGTCACAGCCTCAGCAACGCTGTACTCTCTAAAGGTCACTTTACTCAAGCTGAACAGTTAATAATTACTGTCTGTCTCAGCTGACAGTAGAAGATCACTGTGAATGTTGTATGAAGTCATAAATTATCTGATTTATGTTCTATTTTCCAAAAAGAAATTATGATTGCAGCTTGACACTTGCCTGAGGGAAAATATTGGAGTCAGGTTGAGGCAATTTTCACTTTTAATTTTTTACAGTTAGCAGAATAGAAGTCAAAAGGATATTCTGAGGGAATATTGGGGAAAATTCTGCAAGTGTGCAAAATAAATGAGTTATTTGACCAGCATTTTACAAGAAAAATATCTGACTACTACAGTAAGTTTGTGTGTAAAACACAAACTGACAGCTGAAAATATTTAATTATCCCTGACAACATATATATTATTAGCTTTTTAATGAATGCAAGGTGAAGAGAAACCAGTTATTGGTGTAGTACCTTTGGTCAGGGCCTGAGGGAAAGCTCACACAGCAGGGGTAACATGATTGGCTGGCTGCCAATGTTAACTGTACTTATTACACTCATCCCATGCAGAACACATCCATCTCATGCTCTGAGCTGACATCCCATTTATTCTTAGATCCATTTGTCATGACTGCAATCACCAAAATGAATAGAAACTTTGTGGCATGATAGATTACAGTTCTAATTAGGAACAAAGACAAGAAGCGTACACAAGTTGAGCAGTTTTTTTTTTATATACAGCTAACAATGGTGCTCAGCTATGTTCTTCAGAACCATTCTCTCTGATTCACCAGCAAGGTCTAACTTCACATACACCCAGCACGTAGGCCAAGAAGTTTCATGCTGGTGAGAATTTTTGGAAAGCCAACAGCAAATGTTGAAGGCCTACCTGAAGGCAGGTTCAGTAAAAACTACAACATTGAGTAAAGCATTCCATCAACTAGCTTTTCTCTTATGCAATCAAAACTTCAAAAATAATACTCCTCAAGTAGGGATCATCAGACCAGTTTTCATTTTTTTTATTATTAATAGTTTTCTGCAATTACGGGATACATATTGAATTGAAGATGCAAAGTCACACAAATAATGTAAAGTAGGATCTTCAAATGACAGCCTCCCTTCCACTAATTTTGTGGAACCTTGTTATTTGGAGAGTGCAAATAAGGTGCTTTCCAACTGATGAAACATTCTGCATCACAGAAGAAGAAGGGATTGGAAGGTATGTCTAGAAAGGGGAGAATGGAGAGCCAATCCAAAGTTAATTGCTGCTTCACAGAAAACCAAAAGCAGTTACTTACAGAAGACTTACACTAAGCTGTCATTTTTTTTTATTCAAGCAGCTGATGTGGGCTTTGATGGCTGGGTCAGAATTATTGCCGTTAGGAAGGTAGTGCTGAACTGCCTCTTGACCGGCTGTAGTCCATTTTGTGTAGGTAAGTCAACAATGCAATTAGGAAAAAGTTCCAAGGTTTTGACCCAGTAACCATGAGGGTACAGTGACACATCAGGTCAGGATGGTAAGTGAATTGGAGGGGAGCCTGCAAGTGGTGGAGTTTCCATGTATCTGCTGGATGGCAGATTTTGTGGGTTCAAAAAGTGTTGTTTAAGGAGCTTGTGTGAATTTCAGCACTGCACTTTGTAGATGGTACACAGTGCTGCTACTGTACATTGCTGGTGGAGGGAATGAATGGTTCTTGATATGGAGCCAATCGACTGGGCTGTTTTGTTTTGGGTGGTGTCAAACGTCTTGACTGTTGTAGGAACTACACTCATTCAAGCAAGTAGGGAGTATTCCATTACACCCCTGACTTTGCCTTGTAGATACTCAACAGCCTTTGGGGAGTCAGGAGGTGAGTTACTCACTGCAGGATTCCCAGCCCCAGATCTACACTATATAGTAGTTATATGGTGAATCCAGTTCAGTCTCTGGTCAACAGTAGGCTTATGATATTGATAGCAAAGGGTTTTAAGGGAGGTAAAATCATTTAATGTCAAGGGATATTACTTATATTCTCTCTTGTTGGAGATGGTCATTTCCTGGTACACATGTGACATGAATGTTACTTGCCACTTGTCTGACCAAGGCTGGACATTGTTCAGGTCTTATTGCATTTGGACATGGGTTGCTTCAATATCTGAGGAGTTGCAAATGGTGCTGAACATTGTGCAATCATTGGCAAATTTCCCCACCTCTGACCTTATGATGGACAGAAGGTCATTGGTGAAGCAGCTGAAGATGGTTGGGCCTAACACATTACCCTGAAGAACTCTTGCAGACATGTACCAGAACTGAGATAATTGATCTCTAAAAACCACACAATCTTCATATGACTCAAAACCACAGAGACTTTCCCCTGATTCTCACTGACTCTAATTTTGTGAGAGCTCCTTGATGCCGTACTCATTCAAATGTGACCCTGATGTCATGGTCGGTTTCTGCCAGTCATTCATTCTTACCTAACCTTTGAGATTCAGCACTTCTGTCCGTGTCTGAACCAAGGCTACGTTGGGTCAGCATTAGTGGAACCCAAATTGAGCAGTTCCTGCTAATCTATTTAATTGCAATTTTGCTAACCATTTCTATCACAAATGATTGCCAGGCTAAATAGGTCCTGCTTTTTGTGGACTGAACATTTTTCACATTTTCAGTTAAATGCTAGAGTTGCAGTTGAACTGGAATAGCTTGGTTATGGGCACATTCTGGAGAACAAGTCTTCAGTACTATTTCCAGAATATTGCCAGGGCTCTCAGTCTTTATAGTATCCAGTGTCTTCAGCTGTTTCTTGATATCACCTGGAGTTATGCAACTTGGCTGAAGACTGGCATTTGGAACGCTCAGTAATTCTGGAGGAGGCCGAGATGGATCACGTACTGGCCACTCTTGCATTAATGTGCTGGACATGCCCACCACCATTCACGACTAAACCCTTCCAATTCATATACTCATCCAGATGCCTTTTAAATGGTGTAATTGTACCAGCCTCCACCACTTCCTCTGGCAGCTCATTCCATACGCGTACCACCCTCTGCATGAAAAAGTTGCCCCATAGGTCTTTTTTAAATCTTTCCCTCTCGCCCTAAATCTATGCCCTCTAGTTCTGCACTCTCCCACCCCAGGGAAAAGACCTAAGCTATTTACCCTATCCATGCCCCCATAGTTTTATAAACCTCTGTAAGGTCACCCCTCAGCCTCTGAAGCTCCAGGGAAATTAGCCCCAGCCTATTCAGCCTCTCCCTGTAGCTCAACATCCTCGTAAACCTTTTCTGAATCCTTTCAAGTTTCACAACCTCCTTCTGATTGGAGGGAGACCAGGATTGCATGCAATATTCCTCAAGTGGCCTAACCAATATCCTGTCCAGCAGAAACATAATCTCCCAACTCCTACTCAATGCTCTTTCCAATAAAAAAAGCATACTAAATGCCATCTTCACTATCCTGTCTACCTGCGATTCCACTTTCAAGGAACTATGAACCTGCACACCAAGGTTTCTGTGTTCAGCAGCACTCCCCAGGACCTTACCATTAAGTGTATAAGTCCTGCCCTGATTTGCCTTTCCAAAATGCAGCACCTTGCATTTATCTAAATTAAACTCCACCTGCCACTCCTTAGCCTATTGACCCATCTGATCAAGATCCCTTTGTAATCTGAGGTAACCTTCTTCACTGTCTACTACACCTCTAATTTTGGTGTAATCTGCAAACTTACTATTACCTTTTCTGTTCACATCCAAATTAATTATATAAATGACGAAAAGTAGTGGACTCAACACTGATCATTGTGGCACCTCCCTGGTCACAGGTCTCCAGTCTGAAAAGCAATTCTCCACCACCACCCTCTGTCTTCTAACATCAAGCCAGTTCTGTATCCAAACGGTTAGTTCTCCCTGCATTCCACAAGATCTAACCTTGCTAACCAGTCGACCATGGGGAACCTTGTTGAATGCTTTACTGAATTTCATACAGATCATGTCCACCCTGCTGCCCTCATCAATCCTCTTTGTTACTTCTTCAAAAACTCAATCAAGTTTGTGAGACATGATTTCCCACGCACAAAGACATGCTGACTACTCCTAATTTAGAAAGTCCTTGCCTTTATAAATACATATAAATCATGTCCCTCAGGACTCCTTCCAACAACATGCCCACTATCAACGTCAGGCTCGCTGGTCTATAGTCCCCTGTGGCTTGTCCTTACCACCCTTCTTAAACAGTGGCACCATATTAGCCAACCTCCAGTCTTCTGGCACCTTATCTGTGACTATCGATGATACAAATATCTCAGCAAGGGGCCCAGTAATCACTTCCCCAGCTTCCCACAGAGTTCTAGGGTACATAGAGTCATAGAGTCATAGAGATGTACAGCACAGAAACGGACCCTTTGGTCCAACTCGTCCATACCGACCAGATATCCCAACCCAATCTCGTCCCACCTGCCAGCACCTGGCCCATATCCCTCCAAACCCTTCCTATTCATATACCCATCCAGATGCCTTTCAAATGTTGCAATTGTACCAGCCTCCACCACTTCCTCTGGCAGCCCATTTTACACAAGCACCACCCTCTGCGTGAAAAAGTTGCCCCTTAGGTCTTTTTTATATCTTTCTCTTCTCACTCTAAACCTATGCCCTCTAGTTCTGGACTCACCAGAAAATAGCACCGTCTTATTCCTCTACAAAAAACTGCTCCAGGCTAACTTACTAATTATGGTTTATATTTTTAAGTTTAATCAAGAGACACATCTCAATAAAACATATAATCAAGAAACAACCCACTCTATTCACGACTGCAGACTTACAGCAAGGCCCCAAGGCCAAGCTTAAAACTATTCACTCCTTCCATGTCTTTCTCCACAGTCAACACTGATGCAAAATATTCTTGTGTTATTCTTGAAGTTTATAAGTTCAGTTTGCATTTGTTCTGAAACTACCTTACAGACTTTGTTAATATAGAACATAGAACTGTATAGCACAGGAATGGGCCTTTTGCCGCACAATGTTGTGCCGAATGCGACGCCAAATGAAACTAATCCCTTCTGCCTGCCCTAAGTCCATATCCCACCATTCCTTGCATATTCATGTGCTTATCTAAAAGTCCATTAAATTCCTTTATCATATCTACCTTCACTGCCACCCTGGCAATGCATTCCAAACACCTGCACTCTCTGTGTCAAAAAGATTTGCCCCTCATATCTCCTTTGAACTTTCCCCCCTCACCTTAAATGCATGTCCCTGAGTATTAGACATTTCAATTCTGGGTAAAAGATTCTGACTGTCAACCCTATCAATGCATCTCAAAATTTTATAAAATTTTATTAAGTCACCCTCAGCCTCAGCCGCTCCAGAGAAAACTCTTTGAGTTTTTCAGGCCTCTCCTTTTAGCTCATACCCTCTAATCCAGGCAGCGTCCTGGTAAACCTCCTCTGCACCCTCTCCAAAGCCTTCACATCTTTCCTGTAATGTGGCAACCAGAGTTGAATGTGATACTCTAAGTGTGACCTCACCAAAGTCTTATAAAGCTGAACATGACATCCTGACTCTTGATGAAGGAGTCTTGTCGATTCTCCTGCTCCTCAGCTGCTGTTTGACCTGCTGCGCTTTTCCAGCACCACACTCTCGATCCCGACTCCTGTAGAGAGTGTGGTGCTGGAAAAGCACGGCAGGTCAGGCAGTATCCGAGGAGCAGGAGAATAGACATTTCAGGCATAAGCCCTTCATCCTGAGACTTGAGACTCAGGACTGTCTGGATCCCAATGTACAAAGGTGATTTTGTTTACAGAAGCCATTTTAAAAATATTTGTGTTCAAAATGTTAACATATTGACTAGAATTTCATAATATAATGGAAGAGTAATTAGTCGGACCTCTTTGGTTTGAAAGTCCACCATTACATTTAATCTTCCACTTAAATTGGGAAAATAACAATGTTGTGAAACTTGGTCATAGCTGATGGCTTTCATGTCTGCAGGATAGGCATTAGCTCAGAGCTCATGGTCAGAATTTTCCCCCCTTCCTCAGGAAAACCTGACTTGGGTGCTTTCCTGGGTTACAAATTACACACCCAACCACCATTTTAGTCATTTCAATTTGGGGCCAGGTTCACACTGCAGTTTGGGAGCTGTGCAGAAGTGTATGAGTGAGGATGTTGAAATGGACAGATTAGAAGAACTGCCTGAGTTCTCCAAGCAGTATTCTAACTCTTCACCCTGTTTAGAGGCCCTCTAAGTTTCATCCTTCACCTCCACCATCCCTCACCCACCTCCATGTCTGCCCACTCAGATTCACCACTCAGCCCCATATGTATTTATCGGAGAATTGTCCAATTTCAAATAAAGCTCGTTCGCAGACCTTGTGAAATTGACATACCTGTTTATTTCACGATATTATGGGAAAAGGTCAATGACCACTCAGATACAGAATGGCTGCTCCGCACTGATGAACCGTAACCTCTTCCCTCAGTTACAGGCATATGCAGTTATACAGAGTTAGAAATGGGTTGATAGTTGATTATAAGATAATACAGGTCGAATTACAATAGATAGTTTAATAATATCGAAAAGGGCTAACAATACTACTGGTCTGATAGCACCGATTAGTTGAACAATCAGCCATATCCTGTGCATAATAGCTCATGGTCTGTGGTCATCAATATTAAGTAGTTTGGTGACTTGTTTGCGGGGGCATTATTTTAGCTAGGGCTCCACCTAGACAGAGAAAGCCCTCGGGTCTCCTGCCAATGGGTGTGGAGGTGAAGTGTCATTGTCAGTGAGTGAATCCAATTAGCAAATCATTTAGTTAACGTGTTTCCTCTGATTAGGAAATGGGATGTTCACAGTCAATTCCTTTGTTATGCTTGAGTCATCACTGGTATTTGGGTATGTGCCCTCTTAGCTAAGGAAAATGGCTTCCCCTTCTCCTACAGTATCCTTCATGTCCCCGCAGATTACCCATCACCCCGTCATCCCACTTTCTCTAAAGCCACTCACTGCGCATGCAGTATCTATAGTTCTCAGGTTCACTGTAACGTCATATCAGTAATACATATTTTAGAATTCTTGAGGGAAAAAAGTAACTTTTTGCTGTATAATAAAAGCCTCCATATAATTGATCTTGAGAAAAAAAATGCATTTTGCAATATGAAGAAACATTGCAATGATTGTAGTCCTACTAGCTTATGACAACAAATCAGAAAACATCAAATGGAAAATATGTTATTAAAAATGCTTGCAAATGTAGCAACATCTCTGAAACCGATTGGCAGTTGAAACTCAGCCAAACAATAATACTGGCCAGAGCTGTTTAAACAATAGACCTCTCAAGGGGAAGGTAAAAACAAAGGGTGCTCACTTCAATTTCAGCACAGAGTGCCTGCCAATCAATAGAAGGGAGAAGTTGTTAAACTTTTATAAAATATAGACTTTTAACAAGAGTCAAAGGCAGTTTCTTAAACATTATTAGCCAAAACCACTTCAGTCAAAGTAGAAATGATAGTAGCAGAAGCTAACAGAGCATTTATAACATTTTGCATAGCTTTTTTGTGCTTTCTCCTTTGAAAATCATGGGTAAAACCATGTGAGCAAATATACAAGATTAATCAATGTAAGAATTAACTTACCTTTAAAAGGACAGTTCTCTATGGTGGATGAACCATTGGCTTAAAATAAAATCTTTATTACAATACAGTATCTAATTTGAGGGTATTTTTAAACTTTACTGAATGATCCTGACACTTCAGCACACTTTCCATTTTCTTCACTAAATCTGAAATCGTGTGTTTTTAAGGGGCTTCCAAAACATTGCACCACCAAATGAAAATGTTATTCAGGAGGAAATCCATTTTTTTTTCTCCAGTTTAAAATGGGGAACTTGTGCTCTCAAGCACAAACTATAACTGGACGTGTAAAGTTAGTCTCATGGATCAGGTAAAGCAGAGAGATATGGAAGATATATTATTGGATGAATGTTGCTACTACTTATGTTTGGCATCTAATCGTAGTCACTTGGGCTTTTTGCAGGCTTTTGAATTGAGGCCAGTATGACAGGGTGCAGAAAATGTATGGAGTAACGTTATAATTCTACCAATGGTCAACAGGGCACCATAACTTCCAATTTTTCCTTGTAAGTGGCTGCTCAAATATTGTGTGTATTAAGTCTTACTTATGCCTTTATAAACGCTTTAATAGTTATCAGTACAGAGTCAGCTTCAAACTAATGAGCAGATAGTCCAAAGGTGCATTCAATTTACCACACTTGTGTAGACTGTGTTCATTATTGAATAGTGCTAATCAGTGTATTGACAGTTTTACATTTTCTCCATCCATATAATTGCTTTAGTTTTGCATTAGAACAAGGATGGCCACACAAGTAGATAGAGTAGTAAAGAAGGCATCTGGTATGCTTGTCTTCATTGGTCGGGGAATTGAGTACGGGAGTCACATTCCTTTTAACAAAGGAAAATAGCACTATCATGCACATGTTTGTGGCTGAGGGTGTTAATCATAGAATCCCGAGAGTGCAGAAAGAGGCCACTTAGTCCATCAAGTCAACATTGCCCCTCCAAAGAGCATCCCATCCACCCCAGTCCCATAATCTTACTTGGGTTTTCTTTTTACAGGGCTAACCCATCTAACCTGTACATCCCTGGACACTATGGTAGTGAGAATTTAGCATAGCCAATCCACGTAACTTGCACTTTTTTGGACTGTGGGAGGAAACCTGAGTAACCAGAGGAAACCCATGCAGACAGAGGGAGAATGTACAAATTCTACACAGACTTTCGCCCGAGGGTGGAATCAAATCCAGGTCCCTGGCATTGTGAGGCAGCAGTGCTAGCCACTGTGCTGCCCATATTAATACGAAGTTTGTAAATTTTAGGTCTTCTTTGTTTTATTTTGTAAGAGAATACTCACTAGCCTTGAAAAGCCTGGTATCAATTGGAGGAGTTTAAGACTAATCCACTGCTCATGTGAATTCTCAAACTTTTCATAAGTTTTCCTTCAAACCTGCTTTCACAAGTTGCTGTAAGCATGTTTTTCTTTATACATAGCTGGAACTGAAGGTGATTCTGACTTTTCCAAGTTTGGGAATGAACAAAGGTATCTGATGTATAATTCGAGGCTGCTGAATACCCCTTTGTTACAGCTGCTATTACACTAACAAATACTGTTGGATAAATGCAGTAGGTCTGGCAGCATCTGTAGAAAGAAAGCAGAGTTAACATTTCAGGTCCAGTGACCCAGATTCAGAACAGAATAGAGATCAAGAGAACTGCAGATGCTGTAAATCATAAATGAAAACAGACGTTGCTGAAAAAGCTCAGCATCTGTGAAGATAAATCAAAGTTAACTGTTTGGGTCTGGTGGGGAAAGGTTACCAGACCCGAAACATTAACTTTGATTTGATTACTTACAGTGTGGAAACAGGCCCTTCAGCCCAACAAGTCCACACCAACCCTCTGAAGAGCAACCCACCCAGACCCATTCCCCTCCACCTAACACTTCAGGCAATTTAGCATGGCCAATTCACCTAACCTGCACATCTTTTGGACTGTGGGAGGAAACCCAAGCAGACATGGGGAGAATGTGCAAACTCCACACAGACAGTCGCCCAAGATGGGAATTGAACCCAGATCCCCGGCTCTGTGAGGCAGCAGTGCTAACCACTGTTTCTCTTCACAGATGCTGCCAGACCTGCTGAGCTTTTTGTTTGAGAAAACAGAACAGAACTGCTTCATTATTAAATGGTTAATGGTGAAATATTTGCGTTCCTTACAAAATCTAATTTTGGTTAATATAAAATAGAGGCAAAGATAATTGAAAAAAAAAACAATAACTGACAAATATTAAGGGCACTTAAAGTGAATTCTCAAAATATTGATGTGCCTACTTTGCCAGTTTTTGTTGCGTTCACTGGAATTCAGACATAATCATATATCTGCTCACGAAACTAATTTGGTAAGTACCCAATTTAAAATCAGTGGTTTTGATACAGAAGTTGAAGGAATACAGTATAAGCATTCCTTTTCTACTCTCCCTCTTTCCAAAATGTCATTTGTTATATCTTTGTCTTACTTGTGGGAGTCCCTTGTAACATCCTTTTGCATTCTTTAGGGTTTTGCTCCATATGCTATTTTCAAAACAATTCCTTTTTTTGAATGGTTCACTTGCTGTGAAATGACTGAACATCGGTTTCATTTTAGCGTAAGCTATCCCACAAGCATGTAAAAGCAGATCTCAGCTCACAGACACATTACTTACCATGGTCACCAGAGGTCTAACTATGTGCTTGTTGGAACAAAAGAGAAAGAGGATGCACTCCAGCCCTGCAGGGTGAATTTATTGCCACAGGGTGACATTTCATAATTTGACAGCAGCACAAGTCTTATGCCATTACTGTATCGCTAGATTTGTGCAAACTTCTACAGAGAGAATCTAACGGCCACATGGCTAAAAGTAATGTTTTATTTGTGGTTTTAAAGCTACTTCTGTCTTCACATGTCATGTTACAAGGCCTTTCAGATTGTTATCGCTGCCCTCTCAGGTATTGGCCCATCTAACATCTTACATTTGTTAGAGAACAGCTGCACTGTTCTCAACAAAAGATGTGATATCCATTTGTATACAATTATGCCACAGTAACACTGAGTAAAGCATGAACCCTTAACACATGGCTTTCAAATGTCCTGCAAATGTCATGACCTCCAGTGTTGAACAATCATAAATGAGCTGATTCCAAACTTGTTGGATTCTTTGCTTTATTCTGTTGTGCTGATTTGATAGTGCTTTGTGATTGAGCCATCAGCATCACTTCAAATCTCCTCAACTGAGACTAAGTTGTGCAGAAACCAACGGAAGTTCTCAGGTTTGATCCAGATCAGAAGAGATCCAGCTGAAGGAGCAGAGTGGCATCCCACTTGTTTCCATGGTCCCAAATTGTGGAATGTAAAAAGCAACAGCATTCCCACATTTTTCAGCATCATGTAATTAAAGTGTAGGTGTTTTGGGCGATGTTATGGGCATTGATCATGCTAGAACTTTCCCTACAGTTCTCTGTTATCCTGATTAATGTTGATTATTTGCTAATTGAAAGGGTGCAACAACCTACATTCTGGGCTTAAAATATAAAAAAAACTGTTGTGGTTCTGTTCGCCGAGCTGGAAGTTTTTGTTGCAAACGTTTCGTCCCCTGGCTAGGCGACATCATCAGTGCTTGGGAGCCTCCTGAGAAGCGCTTCTTTGATGTTTCCTCCGGTGTTTATAGTGGTCTGTCCCTGCCGCTTCCGGTTGTCAGTTTCAGCTGTCCGCTGTAGTGGTTGGTATATTGGGTCCAGGTCGATGTGTTTGCAACAAAAACTTCCAGCTCGGCGAACAGAACCACAACAACGAGCACCCGAGCTACAAATCTTCTCACAAACTTTGAATAAAAAAAACTTTTAGGATTTTGTGCAGTTTTTAAGTAATCCTATCTGCATTGATATTATAAGGCTACTTGTTTGCTACTAATAGTATGCAAACACCAAAACTCCCCAAAAGTATCTTGTTGATACCACAAATTGGTGCAGGAAGACAACACTCACTAATTTATTAGAATTTTTCAAGGAAGTCTCAAGCAGCGTAGGTCGGGGGAACCAGTAGATGTGTTGTATTTGGACTTCCAGAAAACATTCAACAACATACCTCACCAAAGGTTATGTCAAAAGAGCCCAAGGTGTTGAAGGTAGTGAATTGGCATGGATAGAGAATTGGTTGATGAGCAGGAAACAGTGAGAGGGGATAAGGGATTCTTTTACTGGTAAGCAACCTACAACCAGTGGGGTTCCACAGGGATCAGTGCTGGGACTGCAACTGTTTACAATACATATTAATGACTTGGAGGAAGGAAGTAAATGTACAGCAGCCAAATTTGAAGACAACACAAACATAAGTGGAGAGGTAAGTTGCAAAAGGGATACAATCAGTTTACTGAGTGCTTTTGATAGACTAAGTAAATGGACAAAAATTTGAAAATAGAATGTAATACAGAAAAATGTGAAGTCGTTCATTTTGAAAAGAAGAACAAAGAACAGAGCATCAGTTAAATTGAGAAAAACTGCAGACAGCTGCAACACATTGGGATGTGAGGGTACTTGTGCATGAAACACAGAAATCTAACACACAGGTACAACAGGTAATCAGGAAGGCTAATGAAATGTTGGCCCTATTTCGGAAGGGTTGGAATAGGGAAGTGTTACTGCAACTCTACAAGGTGCTGGTAAGATTGCATCCTGAATACTGTGAGAATTCATGGTCCCCTTATTTAAATAAAAGTATCATTTCATTCGAGGCAGGTTAGAGAAGGTTCATTAGGATGGTCTTATGAGCAAAGCCTAAATAGTTTGGACTGTACTCATTGAAGTTTAGAAGAACAAGAGGTGATCTCATTGAAATATGTAGGATTCTTTTGGGGCTTAGCAGGATAAATGCTGAGAGAATGATTCCCCACATGGCAGTCGAGGGCCAGAGAGCATATTCTCAGCAGAAAGGGGTGCCAATATAAGACTGAGATGGGGAAGAATTTCTTCTCCTCAGAGTGTTGTGTATCTTTGGAACTCCTTGATACAAAGAATGGTGGGAGCACAGTTCTTGTATGTATTTATAGACTGAGATAGATAGATTCTTGATCAGCAGAGAATCAAGGGTTATGGTAAAAAGGCAGGAAAGTGAACATGAGGAATGAGAGTTATGGTCCTATTGAATGGCAGAGCAGGCTTGAGGGGCCAAATAGCGTACTCTTCTTTCTCCTTCTTATGATTATTAAGTCTACTGTCTCAAAAAATGTTTTTAAAAATGTTTGTTTGTTTTGCTACTCAAAGAATGTCTGAAAATAAACACATCTTTCATAGACAATTATCTTAGCATTAATGAATTCTTCACCACAACAACCTTAAATATACAATCTGATTAAACTTGGAAACTGTACTTTATTGTTGGAACTCACCACATAAAGTATATAACCTGTCACCTGACTATATCAAAAAAATTAATAGAAACTTGAAAATCCTTTACTGCTTATAAAAAATTGTTTATTTAGTCCTCAAGTTCAGATTATGATTTCAAAGCTGAACAAAGTTCTCTGTAGGTTTTCTAGACCATCTCCAATCATTAAAGACTATAAATGCTTTGTTATGAAACCATAACTGGATCAAGCCTGTCTTTGTCAGCGAAAGCAGTGCACGATCTGTTCAGAATTGATGACTATATAATAATTAATATATGAAAAGTGTCCATTTTGTGTCTATTTCTCACAGTGAAGGTGACAGATGTGATGAATATCATGTCAAAAACTGGGTTTGCGTTAAAGATGAGGTAATTATATCGAGAATAAAGGTGACATCCTGGCTTTATATTGACAGTAGCAAATAATCAATTCAGGGCAGCAGCAATGTTGGGAGGTTACAGGTAAAATTTAACAAAAGCAAGGGATTTTTGTCTTCTGGCTGGAGAATTAACAAGAACCTCCTGGTCGAGAGTATGGTGCTGGAAAAGCACAACAGGTCAGGCAGCATCCGAGGAGCAGGAGAAGCGACGTTTCGGATAAAAGACCTTCATCAGGAGCAGCATCTGCAGTCCTCACTTCTGCCTAGTTGAAGAACCTCATGGTGTCTCATTTCAGGAAGATCTGCTGTATAAGTGCAAATCATGCACTTAGCTGGGCTGGGCAGTGGTGGACTGTCCAGAATAATGGACCGCAATTGGAGAAAAGTGTCACCAGGAACGGTGGCTGCTGTTGGTGCTGCACACAGCTGATGAGCAGGACCACTCAGGCCTGGCAAGAGGAAGACCATAGGGTGGGGGAAGGCGCAAGTCAGCAACCAGATCGGGGCCCAACTCTCAGTAGATAGCCCCACACTTTCTTCCTATTGCCAGATCCTTTGAGCAAATACTGAATTCCTTTCAACAAGCGGTTCCTCCTGTCACTGAAGCCTGCAAGCAACCCCAACAGGGTTTGCTTTCTAAGTTTCCCACATGGTGAGTCTCCTTGCTGGTGAATATCAGTGAGATTTGGTAGAGTCTATATCTTGGTGGAGGGATCAATGGCCCGGTGGCATTGACTTAAGGTAAGGATCAGGAGGTTTACAGTGATGTGAGGAAAATCTTTTCATTTAGAGGGAACTGAAAATCTGGAACTCACTACATGTAAGGTGGTAGAGGCCGAAACCACCATAACATTTAAGAAGTATTTAGGTGTACACTTGTGCTGCCAAGGCTATTGGCAAAGTGTTGGAAAATGGGATTAAAATAGTTAGGTGGTTGTTTTTGACCAGTTCAGAATTGATGGGCCAAAGGGCCTTTTTGCTGCTGGTGTGGAAGATTTTGTCCTTTTAGATTGAAGTGGAGGATTCCCACCTTTTCGCAGGTGTAGTTCTAGAGTCATACAACATGGAAAACAAGCTCTTTGTCTCAACTCATCCATCACACCACCTAAACCTTTCCCATCCATGTACCTGTCCAAATGTCTTTTAAATGCTGTAATTGTAACCAGCCTTTACCAGCTGGTAGCTTGTTTCATATACATACCAGCCTCTGCGTGAAAAAGCTGACCCTCTGGTTGCTTTTAAATCTTTCCCCTCTCACCTTAAAATCTATGCCCTCTAGGTTTGGACTCTCTTGGGGAAAAAGACCTATAACAGACCTTTTCCTGCTTTTTACAGCCATTTGAAAGATTCCCCAAAAGAAAAATTCCAATTTTGGACCAGAAGCACCCACTTCTTTAAATTGCCCAACACTTACCTGCTTGAAATAATGGTTCACAATTCCCCTGGCTCTCTCCTAGATTTTAGAAGCTTTTCTCTTGACTCAGTTAGATTAGTAGCTTTTTTGAGTCGCGTTTTCTTCAATCTGTGTCCTATGGTAGCAATGCCCAAAATGAGCTGCGAGCATGGAAATAAGGTAGTTGCCACTTAATGGTAGGTTTCTGAAATTGACTTTCAAGGCTTGATGGAAAAAATCAAGATCTTTTTTCTCTTTGTGAAGAAACTGATGTTTGCATTCTCAGCCTATTTTCCTACTTTTCTTGCCAAAATTCATGTCACAGCAGGGAGTAGAAAATGCAGCCATACCTTTCGACTCTCAAAACACATCCAGACTTATTTTATCTATAATATGTTGCAGACCACTTTACTTGCTCTCGCAGATTTGGCTTATATGTTTATTAGAACTTTTGAATTTTAAATAAAAATACATTTAAGAAAAAAACATGAACCAGTAGAATGATATTTTACTTTGTCAACAGCTGTTTAAGACGTCTGTCCCACATAAGGGAATCTGTAGGAGTGGAGGAACAGAAAATGATTCAACTTGTTTGGTCTTTGTTGGAAGATGTTCATTTTAGACTTAAAGAAGCAAAAATGCTTTAGCTTTATTACGTGTCAAGTTGGGCCTTAAGTTTCATTTGGACAATGACTCCAGTC
The DNA here is from genome assembly GCF_004010195.1 of Chiloscyllium plagiosum. Classification (NCBI taxonomy): domain Eukaryota; kingdom Metazoa; phylum Chordata; class Chondrichthyes; order Orectolobiformes; family Hemiscylliidae; genus Chiloscyllium; species Chiloscyllium plagiosum. Next base: position 48,408,031 of record NC_057726.1, read on the forward strand.
ATCATCCAGGCAAGCATTACTAAATTTGGGTCACAAATTGCTCATAGTTTCTGAGGCAAATTGTGTTTCGTTTTTGTTTTATTCCAGAGATATACAAATAGAAATATTCATTAATACTGCAGTTCATGGAAGCTGCATTAATTACACACATCTTAATAATGATTTCATGGTTGAACGTCAACATATTGTAAAGCAAAATTGAATATCAAGTTTGTTTTGTGCAATCGCAAACTGTAGGTGACAGAACTCACCCCAAGTGATATTTAAAAAATGACAATTTGTGTATATCAGTGAAATGATGCATCTTCTCATGATCTAAAGTATAACTTAAATATATATAAAATTATTATGCACAAAATATATATACAAAAAACCAAAATGTTGCAAACTAGAGAAAAACAACTGAAAATTTCTCAAATATCAAAATGCTATTATTTAGTGTTAAGACAAATGAATAATTGTATAACAATGTTAAACATCTTTCTTAATATCCCTTTTAATTTTGTTTAATTAAACAAATGGGTATATTTGTATACATCACCATAAGTCTTCACAATCAGTTTTTACCAAGGCCAGTTGAAGATTTCTTTTTATTTTCATACTATTCATTATGTTCTTCTGATGCAAACCACTTACTGACTAAAGCATACTCTAATATGAGATCACAATTCTAATTTTTTGGCTGAGTAATATTGTGCAAAACAACTCAGGATCTGACTGTATATGACTCTCAGGTAATTGTTATTTTCTCTTTAATTTACATACTTCATGTTTTTTTTTCCAGAGGTTGGCTCCATCCTATTATATACGCTTGTCCATTTTCTGTTGTGTCAATAACACATGTGTTTCTTTACAGCTCACTGGTGCCTGGATGTTTCTCCACATCCTATTTTGTTTAAAAGAAGCAGCAACCTAGTATTTTTGCAGCCATGACACTAATACGATACTTAACACAAAAATATAGGTTGAACAATAATTATATCTCGAACCACACTAATTATTTCACACTTTCATTTTAGAAGGTTTCTTGCTGAAAAAAACAAATAAACGCGATCAAAATGTTGTCCTGAACATGGGTAAAATCCGGATTGTTAAAAAAAAACTCCATTGAAAACATTTCACAATCAAAATGACAAGTCAAGAAAACAGCTCAATTTGTAAATAGTTCTTCAGCCTGTGAGCCATACAGTTGTCAATCTTAGAAGGACGTGCACAAAACTGTAACTGAATTTATTTGTCCATATTTAAATATTAAGAAACAGAAATACGTCTTAGTCACAGCACAAAACAGAATGGAATGATCACTAACTACACACAATATTGGATATTTAATTCTATTGACTGTAATAAAGCTGAATACCTGCTGCTTATATTCAGTGCTGCTTATACTGGTCAGCTAATGCAGTATCGTGCAGATTGTGCCATAGCGCCAAATGACCTCTACTCCCTAGTGTTTAAATTTAATATTTTCTGATGTGTGTTAACTTTGCGACTCTTGTGCAAGCCTTTAGCTGACTTGTAGACTTCTGATTTTTTTCAAGTGTCTCAGTTAGTTGCTATATCTGTCAGTGGTCATCATGCTGGTAATTCACTGGTGTTAATATTCCAAATATGCTCACTCTCCACAAATTGGCATCTGTTACTATTTTTGTTTTGGTTTCAAAATTTATGAACCAGTCACACTCTCGTGGTTAATGTTATCATAAGAGGAACAAGATTGAAATATAGCATCCAGTATACATTGAATCACAGAAATTATGGCACAAAAGAAAGATCTTGAAACTATTGCACTGTGCGGCCATTGGTTTTTCAGATGGAGATACCTACATCTATAGATCACTTTCATGCATTCTAAAAAAAAATTCCTGTCAAACCTACAAATCCCCCTTCTGAAACTCTGGGACCTAATGCTAAAATTGCGAAAATGTCTCACAAACTAGTCAAGCAACAGCCTAACATAATCATACTCACAGAAATGTGCTGTATAGACCATGGCTCAGATAATATTATCACTATACCTGGTTATGTCCTGACCCACCAGCAGAGGTGGTGGCATCATGATGTACAGTTGGGAATTTGTTACCCTGGGAGTCCTCAACATTGACTCCAGATCCAATGAAACATCATGGTATCAGGTAAAACCTCCTTGCTCTCCCCCTGAGATGATGAATCAGTGCTCCTCCATATTTAACACTACTTGGAGGAAGCACTCAGGGTGATATTTGTACAGAATGTGGGGTGGGATCTTCAAACCTTCACCTTGTAGGGATTTGAACTTTCCAAATATAGAGCGGGACTGCCACAGTGTCAGGGACTTGGATGATGAGGAAATTGTTAAATATGTTCAAGAAAATTTTCTTCATCAATATGTAGGTGTACTCACTAGAGAATTAGCAAAACATGACCTTCTCTTGGGAAATAAAGCTGGGCAAGTTATTGAAGTGTTAGCAGGGGAGCACTTTGGGACCAGTGATCATAATTCTATTAATTTTAAAATGGAAAAGGATAGCCCTTTATATAAAAGTTAAAATTCTTAATTGGAGTAAGGCAAATTTGTCAGTATGAGACAGGAACTTTCAAATTTGATCAGACTAGACTGTTCGCAGGCAAAGTGACGACTGGTAAGTGGAAGACTTTCGAAAGCGAGATAACAAGAGTTCAGAGGCAGTTTGTCCCTGTTAGAGTGAAAGTTAAAACTGGTAAAAGTAGAGAACAATGGACGAATAAAGAAATTGAAACTCTTGTCAAGATGAGAGGAGAAAGATTTAATAGGAATCTGAGGAACAACTTTTTCACATAGATGGTAGTTCCTATGTGGAATGAACTGCCAGAGGAAGTAGTAGATGCTGGTACAATAGCAACCTTTAAAGACATTTGGATAAGTATGTTTATAGGAAAGCTTTAGAGGGAAAATGGCCAAATGCAGGCCAGTAGGACTAGTTTAGTTTTGGAAAATTGGCAGGCACGGACAAGTTGCACTGAAGGGTCTGTTTCCATGCTGTATGACTTCACTCAGGAGCGAGCTGCTGGAGTCCTAAATAATTTATTTGCAAATTGGGTCTGTGGCAGGTAGTAAGGAAACCAATAAGACAGAAAAATGAATTTGAACTCATACTCAAATCCGCATGCAACAGATGCATCTGTCCATGACCATGGCAGTAGTAGTGAACACCATACCAGAGTGTGCAGATAAAGCTGTGTCTGCATACTGATAATACCTTACATCTTATAGTGTGGCACTGTCACCATGGTAAGTATGAAAGACTGCAAACAGGTCTAATCATTTAAAACCAGGCATTTATGAGGTACTGCTGGCCATCCTGCAGCAGCAAAATTTTACTCCAACTAATCTTCGAACTCATGGCCTGGTATGTTCCCACTCTCTCATCACTCTGGTTAAACCTTGGTTCATTGAAGAGTATGCTAGGAGCAGTACTAAACATACCTAAAAATGAAGTGTTAACTTGATGAAGCAACAATTCAGGACTAGCATCCAATGCCAAACAGCTTATGTAGCAAATGATAAACAACCAGCAGATCATATCTAAATTCTATGGTCCTGCTGCAACCAATCGTGAATGGAGGTAGACAGTTAAACAACTCACTGGAGGATGAAATTTCACAAATATCATAGTCTCAACGATGGAGGAGCCCAACACACAAAAATAAGTTTGAAGCATTTGCAACCATCTTCAGCAAGAAGTGCCAAGTGGATGATTCATTTCTGCCACCTCCAAGGGTCCCTAGAATCACAGATGTCAGTCCTCAGTCGAATTCATTCCAATGTGATATCAAAAAATGGCTGGAGGCACTGGATACTGGAAAGACAATGGGCTTTGACAACATTTCAGCAATAGTACTGAAGTCTTGTGCTCTGGAACTTGTAGTGCCCCAGGCCAAACTGTTCCAGTACTGTTACAACTCTGATATCTACCCAGCAATGTGGTAAATTGTCAGGTATGTGCTGAACACAAAAACAAGGACAAATCCAACCCGGCCACTTACTGTCCCATCAGTCCACTCTCAATCATCAGTAAAGTGATGGAAGGGGTCATCAACAGTGCTACCAAGCAGCACTTACTTAGCAATACACTCACTAATTGACAGTTTGGATTCCACAAGTGTTACACAACTCTTGCCTTCATTTTAGACTTGTTTGAAATGTGGACAGAAATAGGTAAAAACAAGGTTTCCAGCATCTGCAGATGCTGGAAACCTTGTTTTTACCTAGTTGATTTTAACCCTACTGCGATTCCTCTTGCAAGGATGCCTGCCTTGAAGAAGTTTTCCCCGTCTCTCTACAAGACTATTCCTGGTCTCTCTACAAGACTCTATTCCTGATGAAGGGCTTTTGCCCGAAACATTGATTTTCCTGCTCCTCGGATGCTGCCAGAAGATTAGATTAGATTAGATTACTTTACAGTGTGGAAACAGTCCCTTCGGCCCAACAAGTCCACACCGACCCGCCGAAGCGTAACCCACCCATACCCCTACATTTACCCCTTACCTAACACTACGGGCAATTTAGCATGGCCAATTCACCTGACCTGCACATCTTTGGACTGTGGGAGGAAACCGGAGCACCCGGAGAAAACCCACGCAGACACGGGGAGAACGTGCAAACTCCACACAGTCAGTCGCCTGAGGCGGGAATTGAACCCGGGTCTCTGGCGCTGCGAGGCAGCAGTGCTAACCACTGTGCCACCGTGCCGCCCATAAACTGCTGTGCTTTCCCAGCACCACTCTAATCTAGAACGTGGACAGAAATGCTGAACTTCAGAGGGTCGAGAGTGACTGTCCTTGGCACTAAGGCTGCAACTGACTGAATGTGGCATCAAGAAGCACAAGCAAAACAAGATTCAATGGGAATCAGGGGGAACCTCTCCACTGGTTGTAGCGCGATTCCCACACAAAGGAAGGTAGCTCTGGTTATTGGAGGTCAGTCAACTCAGCTCCAGGACATCTCTGCAGGAGTTCCTCAGGATGGTGTTCTCAGCCCAACCATCTTCAGCTGCTTCATGAATGACTTTTCTTCCATCAGAAAATCATAAATTAGGATATTCACCAATGATTGCACAATGTTCAGCACTATTTTTGACTCCTCAGATATTAAAACAGTCCAAATATAATATCCTGGCTTGGGTTAAAAGGTGGTAAATAACATTCACATCACGCAAGTGCCAGCCAGCATCACACAGGGGAGAATTTAAACAGTCAGCTGCATTACCATCGCTGATTCACTCATTATCAACATCTGGGATAACCATTGAACAGAAACTGACCTGTACCAATCAAATAAACATTGTGATCAATAAAGCAGGTCAGAAGCTAGGAATCCTGCAGTGAGTAAGTCACCTCCTGACTTCCCAAAGCATGTCCGTAATCTACAAGGCAGAAGTCATGAGGGTGATAGAATACTCTCCTCTTGTCTGGTCGAATGCAGCTCCAACAACACTCAAGACGTTTGACACCATCCAGTATAAAGTAGCCCACTTGATTGGCACCACATCAACATATATCCACTCTCTCCAATGCTCAGTTGCAGCAGCGTGTGCCATTTACAAGAAGTACGGTAGCAATTCATCTAGACACCTCAGAAGCATTTTCCATACCCACAACCACTTTCTTTTAGAAAGACAGGACAGCAGGGACATGGGAACACCACCACCTGCAAGTTCACCTCCAAACCACTCACCATCCTGACTTGGAAACATATCGCTCTTTCTTCAGCATAGCTGACACTGAGTTTTAGGGTCAAAATCCTGGATCGCCCTCATTAACAGCATTGTGCGTGTATAGCTAATAGTCTACAATGGTTTAAAACAGTTCAACACCTACTTCTCATAAACAATTAGGGATGTACAATAAATGCTGGCCCAGACAGCGATACACATATCTCATGAGGGAAGTAAAAAAAAAGGCAGCTGGCAGCAAGAGGAAGATCAAATCCTAAGAAAAAGGAAGAAAAAAACATATAGTTTTTGGGACGTTATCTCGACTGAGAGGTTGTACCTGTGACTCACTTGACCATTTCCATCTAGAAGGACAAGGGCAGCAGATATATGGGAACACCACCATCTGCAAGTTCCTCTCCAAGTCACTCACTGTCCTCACTCGGAAATGTATCATAATTCTTTCATACAATACTGTTGCTGGGTAAAAATCCTGGAATTCCCTCCCTAATGACATTGTGGGTCAACCCACAAAAGGTAGACAGCAGTAGTTCAAGAAGGCAGCTCACCCACACATCCTCAAGGGCAACTAGGGATGGGCAATAAATGCTGGCTAGCCAGTAACGTCCACATCCTACAAAATGTATAAAAAATACTTTCTGAAACTCTACTTGTGTTGCTGTCCAATCTCATTCAAGTGCCCAATTAAAATGAAAAATAGTTGCCACCACACTCAGAGTGGGTGAAGTAAATGATTTCCTTCTCTCTGTGGAAGTTAGCTCTACTTTGAGATAAGAAATAGCAGATTTAAAATAGAAATGAAGAAATTACAACTCTCAAAGGGTTGTGAATCTGTGGAATTCACTACCCCAGAGTGTGGTGGATTCTGGGACATTGAGTAAATTTAAGGAGGACTTAGACTGATTTTAATTAGTAATGGGTTGAATGGTTATAGAGAGTGAGTTGGAAAATGGAGTGGAAGCCGAGCTGAGATCAGCCATGATCATATCAATAATGAAGTGGGATCAAGAGGCTGGATTGCCTACTCCTGATCCGAGGCCTTATGCTGTGTTGAAGGGGAATGGCATCAGTGCAGACCAATGACATCTGTTATCACATAATTCTTTAAACGGACCTCAAACATTGACCAACAGAGTTGGCTAAAACTTTTAGCCACAAGCACTCTTGATCATATTGTTCAATGTTACACTTTAATCTCAATGATGGCTGTGAAGTACAAATAAAGCCATGGGAGATATAAAAATTCACCTTATTTGCAAAAAGTTGCAATCAGCTTCCAAGGCTCCTTTGTCTGCATTGGTCCAGGAGCTGCGCATTTCACGTCTCGGTCTATAAAATGTCCATTACTCTTTATTGGCTGTTGTGGTAGTTGAGGGGATGGGGAGGTGAGGGGCAGGGGGAAATGTTCTCATTATTTACAATCTGTGACTATTTGTGTGCCCAAAGGCTTCAGCAGAATACATTTGAATCAGGTCAATAGTGTGCAAGGTCCATGTAGAGGCACCCATTTGGCCTTCTGATTGGGACCTCCATGTACCCAGTGTTTGGAGAGTACTGTTCAAATATTATTGTGTGTATGTGCTGTGACTGCTCCATGAGCACACTTGCAGTCAAGTGACCACAGGCCCAAAATTGGACCTTCTAAGTTAACCCACATCTGGAGAAATAGGGCCTTAAAAAAAATTCGCCAAACTAAACAAAACAGGCAGGAGGCTGGAGGAACATAGCAAGTCACGCAGCTTCAGGAGGTAGAGAAGTCGACGTTTCGGGTATAACCTTTCTTCAGGACTGGGGATGGGTGTAGGAGGAGCTGCAGATAAAGGGGGTGGTGGGGGCAGGGTGGTGAAATGGGAATAGGTGAAGAATGGTAGAGGGTATGTCTTGGTTGCTCATTGGGAGGAATGAATCCGGTTCATGGTAGAGAGGAGTGTAAGGGAAGAGGAGGGGCTGAGAAGGGATTTGGGGAATGGGAATGGAGGTTATTTGAAATTGGACAACTCAATATTGAGTCCTCCAGGCTGCAAGCTGCCTAGGCAGACGATGAGGTGTTGTTTCTCCAATTTACAATTTGGTTTGTTGTGGCAATGGAGGAGGCCAAGGATGGTCATGTCAGAAAGGGAGTGGGAAGGGGAATTAAAATGGGCGGTATCTGGGAGATCAGGTTGGCCCCTGTGGGCCCGGCTGAGATGCTCGGTGAACCATTCCCTAAGTTTACATTCAGTCTCCCGATGTAGAGAAGACCACATCAGGAGCACCTGATGCAGTAAACTCGGCTGGAAGAGAGGCAGGTGAACCTCTGTCTCACCTGGAAGGACTGTTTGAGGCCCTTGGTGGAGGTGAGGGGGTGGTGTACCAGCAGGTTTTGGACTTTTTCCAGTTGCAGAGGAAGATACTTGGGGCTTCGAGGGTCAGGGAGGGGTGTTGGTGGTGACAGTAGCGTAAACCAAGTACTGTTGAAGGGAACGGTCCTTGCAGAAGATGTTCTTGGTGGTAGGGTCTAGTTGGAGTTGATGGAAGTGTTTAAGGATGATGCATTGGATACAGCAACTGGTGGGGTGGTAGGTGAGGACAAGGTAACTCTGTCTTTATTGCGTTTAGAGGTGGGGGTTTAGAGCAGTGGAACAGGGAATGGAGATGGTGTGGTGAAGGGCTATCTGGATGACAGGTGGAGGAAAAGCAGGTTGTTTTAAATAGGTGGACATCTGGGATGCTTGGGAATGGAATGTCTCCTCATCTGAGCAGGAATTGGTCGAAAGGGATGGAGTTTTTGTAGTTTACTGGGTGGAGGCAACGGAGTCCAGATAGTTATGGGAATCTGTGGGTTTGTAGTAAACATCTGTCTGTAAATTGTCCCCAGAGGTGGAAATGGAGAGATCAAGAAAGGGGAGGGAGGTGGAACAAGTGAATTTGAGGGCGGGGTGGAAGCTGTGGGTGAAGTCGATGAACTGCCTGGTGTAGGACGCTGCACTGATGCAGTCATCAATGTAACAGCGGAAAAGCTGGGGCACAGTGCCTGTGTGGGTACTAAAGAGGGACTGTTCGACATAACCAACAAAGAGGTAGACATAGCTGGGGCCCATCCAGGTGCCCATGGCCCCCCTGGATTTTGAGGAAATGGGAGGAGGTAAAGGAAAAGTTGTTAAGGGTGAGGAGCAGTTCAGTGAGATGGAGGAGGGTATCGGTGGAGGGGGACTGGATGGGTCTGTTGGAGAGGAAGAAGCAGAGGGCCTGGCGCCATCCTCGTGAGGTAATGATGTGTATAAGGACCACATGTCCATCAGGGAAAATAAAGCGTTGGGGGCCGGGAATTGGAAATATGGAGTGCATGGCTTGTGTCATTGATGTAGGTGGGAAGTGCCTGACCTAAGGGGGAGAGGATGGAGTCAAGGTAAGACAAGATGAGTTTGGTGGGGCAGGAGCACGCCGAGACAATGGGTTGGCCAGAATAGTTGAGCTTGTGGATCTTGGGGAGCAGGTAGAATCAGGCAGTGTGGGGCTGGAGGCTTATGAGTTTGGAGGCAGTGGAGGGGAGATCACTGGAGACAATGACGGCACAGACAGTGTGAGTGATTTTGGCCTAATGGGTCACTGTGGGGTCGTGGGCAAGGGGGAGGTAGGATGTGGTGTTGGAGAGTTGGTGTTCAGCCTCTGCGACATAGAGGTCCGTTCATCACCCTGCCTTTGTCAGTGGGTTTGACAGTGAACCGGGGTTGGTGCGGAGAGAGTGGAGCGCTGCATATTTGCATGGGGTGAGGTTGGAGTCCTTCCAGGTAAGACAGAGGTTCAACTGCTTCTCTTCCAACCTAATTTACTGTGTCCCAATGTGGTCTTCTCTACATTGAGGAGACTAAATGTAAACTTAGGGAACGTTTCACTGAGCATCTCAGCCGGGCCCACAGGGGCTGGTCTGACCTCCCAGTCACCGCCTATTTTAATTCCCCATCCCATTCCCTTTCTGACATGACCATCCTTGGCCTCCTCCATTGCCGTGATGAACCAAATCACAAATTGGAGGAACAACACCTCATCTTCTGCCTGGGAAGCCTACAGCCAGGAAGACTCAAGATTGAGTTGTCCAATTTCAAATAACTTCTCTCCCTTCCCCCACCTCCCTTCTCAGCCCATTCTCCCCCTTCCATTCCTCTCTACCACTAACCAAATTCGTTCCTCCCATTGACCAACCAGGACATACCCTCTACCTGTCTTCACCTATCCCCATTTCACCACCCTGCCTCCCACCACCTCCTTTAAGTGCAGCTTCCCCTACACCCACCCCTAATCCTGAAGAAGGGTTGCACCTGAAACGTCGACTTCTCCACCTCCCGATGCTGCTTGGCTTGCTGTGTTCTTCCAGCCTCCTGCCTATCTACTTTGGATTCCAGCATCTGCAGGTTTTTTTGTTTAAACTAAACTAAACAGCAGCCAGCAGCTATCTGTTAAAGAGAACACATGGAAATCAAGGTCAAAGAGGTCACAAAGGTTTAAGGGAACCAGTTACAATCAGCCCGAGGCTTATGTATTGGAGGAATATCAATGCGACTTTCTGTCACCTTGACTTCCAGCCATTGCCTGAGGATGTACACTTTACACTTCCCTGGCATGAAAACAGTGAAGGGTGTTGGCATGAGCCCAGTGGATGATTTAAACCCCACTCAGGACTCCACTGGCCAAAGGCCACAGGACATTCTGGAAGGCTCTGGGTGATTGGCACAGCTCAAACACATGGATTATAAACTTTCTCAGACTAGATAGAACTAGATAGACAGTGGGAATTTGGGAAATGCTCACATTGTAGTAAAATAATAATAATTTTGTTAATAAAATAGAGTTGAATTGCAAACTGAATTCTGTGACCTCCTGTCTGCCTCACCAACATAAGTGCTTGGGTAAAGTGTTATTAATGCATATACAAAGCATGGACAATATGGTACTGAGGAGCTGCTTTGTTTCTGATATTGCCCACACAGGTTCATTGAAACTGCCCTCACTAGCTGAGCGGGAGCTCTGAGGCTGCAGATCTAAGAGTGTCCATAGAAGTGGATAAGAAATACATGCCTGTCATCAAATTGGGGTGCCAATCTGCCACCCATCAGCCACCTTCAGGGCAATGCTTCTGGCACTGCAACTGTAAGTGGCTGTACCTGCTTTGCAATAATTGACCTGGTGCACTGTTGCACTTGAAATTTGGCGCCAATTCCAGGGATCCCAGAAGATGCCTACAGTGGTGAGGACTGCTAAATGCAAAGATAGTGCAAGCACTGAGCCACGGAGGCATAGTGCATACATAATTAAACGAGGAGTAAAGGATTGTATGAGAGATAACTGGCTGAACTCACAGAGAGGACCCCTCCATGCAACTCCCTGATGTCGACACGTAGCTGATTTTCTGGTAAAATTCAGCTCATCATGAGTTATCAATTAGCATCGATTTTACTTTTTTATCTTATACTTTTCACCACAGAAATGTATAAATTAAACAATCTGAAGAATTGAGTAGAAGCAATAAGAAATTAATAATTCAGGGCAGCACAGTGGCACAGTGGTTAGCACTACTGCCTCACAGCGCCAAAGACCTGGGCTCAATTCCCGCCTCGGGCAACTGTCTGTGTTGAGTTTGCACATTCTCCCCGTGTCTGCGTGGGTTTCCTCCGGGTGCTCCAGTTTCCTCCCACAGTCCAAAGAAGTGCAGATTAGGTGAATTGGCCATGCCAAATTGCCCGTAGTGTCAGGTGAAGGGGTAAAATGTAGGGGAATGGGTCTGGGTGGTTTGCTCTTCGGAGGGTCAGTATGGACTTGTTGGGCCGAAGGGCCTGTTTCCACACTGTAAGTAATCTAATCTAATCTCATTAATTATGTAAAATATAACGTAATCTGGTAGTCTAATTAGTAGCTATAGAATGACAAAAGAATAGCGCACACAATTAGCATCATAACATATATTTGTTAAAAAACTAGGTTCATCCAGTGTCTTCCAAGTAGAATTAAAATAAAGGCTCTGTTAAGGTGGGTAAGCAACATCATCAAATCAGAATTGCAGCGGCTTATTTATTGTTAATAGTTTTTAAAGATCTATTACATAACATGTAACTATCGAGTGGATTTCAGCAACATCAATGTTGCATATTTAAGCCTCATATTCAAATTTCAAATATACTGATTCAAATAAACACAAGTAACAAAAGAATTTCTCCACTCAGTTTGTTGGATGCATAGTGCAGGGTTAAAACATAAAAATACAGGGAGTTTCATGTTGCCCTCAACTGGAGAAAGAAGATAGTGCATCACCCAAGCAGTTAAACACTTGACCATTCTACACTGATCTGGAATTTTATGGCAGAATCTGAAAATTGTCTGGGGCAAGAATAATTGCTGTTACACTAAAGAGAAATGTTGTTTACACGCAATAACATAAATCAATAGCTCAGTATACCAGCAGTTATTACTAAACTATACTTCAAATACTACGATGCAGTAGAGTTTACAATTGCTATCTACAGTCAATGTCAGCCAGAACTTGTCACTCTGTAGTAAGGCAAAGTTCAGAACATTCGAACTTCTGTGAGAGCTGTCATAGTCAATCCTACTATTGTGAGTTCAAACTCTAGTAAGTCTTACAGACCCACAGTGCAAGATCTTCTCTTTGCTCGCTCCATATATTTAAAGAGTTATGTTGCATTTATATCAGAGGCATGACAATGTACTGCACTGATTTGATTTTGATCAGCAGATGATAGCACGTCTAAATTACTGCTTTTATCATTTTTTTTTAAATAAAAAAACTAGTTGTCTAAACTTAAAATTAGTGCATTCCATTTAGAACAGAAACTTTGAGGACATATCATTGTCTGAATAGGATAGAACCACGATCAGATCATATCACTTTAGGTTATCATTTGTAGATTGAAAAGCTATGAAATAATTGTGGCTTAAATTTCTGATTCAGTGATATATAATCACTCTAACTCAGTGGTTCTGAGTCACACAGACTAGGAATGTCCTTGGTTTGATCTTTGTGCCATATTGAAGTAGCTCATCTCAGCATTGGCAGTGTTATGGCTTAGTCAGGAAAATGCAGGGATTTTTGCAAAGTCTCCTTTTCGTTATTTTCAGAATGACAACTTTATCAATTAGTTGATTAAAATGGTTCTTAGAAACTGCTAAATTGTCACAATCTTTTGATGAATCAAACAATATGAATCATTCAATATTTGTTTTGGTATTAGCTGATATTTAGTTAATTAATATTTGCTGCACATTTTGAATGTACTACCTCCGTAAGGTAAATGTTTTGCAACAAGTCGAAAATAGCAGAATGCCTCAGGCATTTCTCGACTGTACAATCTTTCACAGCACCTTTTATTAATTCTCCGTTTATTAATTCCCACAGCCGATTTCTCCTTCTTGCTTGTAAGCAAATCCTCAGACAATTAATCTTAGCCAATTAATTTCCCAGTTAAGATAAAACCATTGCTGCTAAAGCAAACTCTGAATGTCTGTAGGAATGGGTCTGTGTGGTCAGGGGCATTCTATCCAAAGAGACAAATTAAAAGGTCAATGAAGGGGTGCCACCAGAGAATATTTGAAAAATCTTCCAGAGCAATATTTACTCAATCAAAACTGTATTCTAAACCATTGATTTCATATGACTTTGAAATGTGCAACCACCATAGCAATGCTTTGAAATTAACTTAGCAGCTAATGACAACTAATGTTTCAATATAAGAACAATCCTAATATTATGACAATTATTTTTGTTTCAATCAGAACCATTAGGCATATTTTTTCAAAGTGTAGGATAACATACAAGAAAGTTATCAATGTTAAAAGCTTTCCAATGCAGTAGCTCAGTTTCTGGATTATTAGTTCCACAAATCAAGGTTCCATATTCTACATATTCTTACCGAAATATCTAGTCTACAAGCAGAGACTTTGATTCTTCATTTTTACAAAAATCTTCAAAAAGACTGTTCTTGTTCCTGTACGTGCTTAAAAATTCCTATTTCAGCACTTTCTGCTGGAGGACTATGTGCAGTTCCTCCACAGCATTTTCAAATATCTGTCATCATGAACTATTGAGAGAAAAAAACTGTAGATGCTGAAATCCAAAGTAGACAAGCAGGAGGCTGGAAGAGCACAGCAGACAGGCAGCATCAGGAGGTGGAGAAGTCAATGTTTTGGATGTAACCTTTCTTCACTAAGTATTGAGCCAACTTCCCATCCTGTTGGAAACAATATTTGTCCAGTGCCCTTGCTTGTCAACCCAACTAAACTATTAACCTTTTTTGTAGTTTTGAATAAATATTCTACATTACATTTGAATTCCTCCAATTGTTAGACTAACAACAATTCAGGGCAGAGCTGAGTGAGCACAATATTGTCATAGGAATGCTCTCTTTCAGAAGAACTGCTACATTCAGTCTTCACCTTTTCTCAGATGGATGGGGTTTTGCCTCACATTCTGATCAATATTTATCATTCACTAAATATGACAAAAATGAGACTAATTGGGGATTAATCTCAATTTAAAAATTTTCTGTGTACAAACTGACTCCCAATTTAGCCTCTGAAACAACAGTGAAATGATAAAAATTAACTATTTGGCTATAAAGCATTTTGGGGCATTCTGATCATGCAAAAGGTATGTTATAAGTTAAAGATATAGAGACATAGATACAAATATGGATACATTAGGTTTCTCAGTTAGATAACAATAGTCCTTAACCAATTGAATAGTGATTACAGGGGGTACTACAATTTTAGGGTAAAAGACTGCCTAAGTCATCTGCCATCAGGTTCTGTGAATGTCTATTAACTGGGATATATATGGGAACAGCAATACTTCAAATGTGTTCTGATTCTTCCTCCTCTGTCAGAAATAAGCTCTATTCTGGAAATCTAACTGCAGTTCAGATCATCAACATTATGATTAAAATTCACTAGCTTCATACATTAATCTACTATCTTTTTTCCATTTTTTCTATCATCTGAATTGGAAAAGTGGTTGCTACATTACACTAAGTGCTCCTTTACACTTGATGATTTTAGTTTATCCAGTTAAAATAGATATAATTTTTCTGTATTGCATAACAAATAATTACCCAGTGTACAGTTCACTGATTATTTTTCATCTGGGTTCTGTTATTTCACTTTATAGTCCAGCACATACAAAGGATAGTATTATTTTTATTTCCTTTAATTTGAAACGTTAAGTGTACGAGGGAAGAGGCTATAACTACAAAATAATGACATAGGTTTCCGAACACAAAGCTTAATGTTACCTCTGGAGGGAAATATTGTACTAAAATAATAGTCTACATTTTGGAATCATGCATTTATTTGTAGAAGTAAAATTAACAATGCATAATGAAACATCAAAGCCTGATTATCATCCAACATCATTAGACGGCTACAAAGGATACATGTACCTAATCATCTTTCCATTTATGACTGCAGCAATAGACATGTATATCCACTGATACAGTCATCATTGTTGTCCTAATGATTCCAGAAGAGGGAGCCAATGTGAATTTTGAAAGAGTAATAACGCAAAGTAACAATTGATTCAATTTCTAACATAATTTGCCTCATCATGGATTATGCCTTAATCTATTTAGCATGTTGACTTTGAACTGGCAGGAAGAGTGTGATTAGCACCTGCTCTCTAATAAGATGAGGTCTACACTTCCATCAGGAACATTAACAAGATCTATTGAACATAACTATTTATAGGCAAGACAGGATGTCTTTCTCGAACCTTCTGACTCAGGCTTCAGTTTGATGTGCTCTGATATCACAGTGACATATCTCCTTTGGCACATGCTCAGTACAGTCTGTTCTGATGTAATGTGGTTGTTCCATTTCTGTGCGATACTGCGATATTAAAAAATCACGTAATAACAGCACAAGTTAAACCAACTGGACCGGAATCGCGTTATAGCCAATACAGGAAAGGAAAGTTCACATTCTACAAATAATTGTCTAAATTCTTCAATCGCTTTATAGCCAATTCATGTTGAAGAAACACACATTATAGCAGAACTGACTGTAGCTATTCACAAAGTAAAGGTGTAATTAACTCTTTACGCTACAAGCTTTAGAACCGGATTGTTCTGAAACTGGCTGAGGTTTCTAGTTAGGGATAATGAACAGACTCGTTTTTTCACCCCAAATATTCTGCCTTCAAATAAAATTGTGAAATTATATTATATATCAACTGCATAAAATGTGAAACATCAATAACTCGTAATTATAGGTTATGCTTGTGTATATATTTCATGTCAAATATTTGGTCCGAGGCATTTTTAAAAACTTCCAGTCTCTCGGTTATACTACATTTAGACAGAGATATTTTCTTATTGACAGATTCAGCTTGAACTTCAAACACGAGTAGTACCTACAAATGCTGCTGTGTGGGAAGGCACGTGATGCTACAGCCCATAGAGGCAATGCGTCTTGCTCAGAACAAAGGGTGGAACCACTCTTGCTTCTGTGAACTGGTTACATGTGGTTACTTGAATGGATAGGTGCTCCCATTTTCTGATGTGTCATTCAATTGAAATAGTGCTCCAAGGTCAAAAGGAGCAACAGCTTCCTTCTTCCAGTAAATGGGTATTCATATCTTACAGCCAGTTCAGGAAAAAAAGCTCAAAAGGAGATTTCTAACCCTATCTATGCCAGCAGCTTTATCCCACCATCCAGCTGCAAGGCCAATTCAATTACCTTATTGTGCACTACACTGAAAACCCTATTCACATTTCTCATTATTTTAAATATTCATTCACAGAATAAGGGCAATGCTGGCTGGGCCCAGCATTTATTGCCCATTCCTAATTGCCCAGAGCGCAGTTAAGCATCAACCACATTGCTGTGGATGCCAGAGCAGATAATGATGGCAACTTTCTCCCCTGAAGAAACTAGTGAACCAGGTGGGTTTTTCCAACAATTGAAATGGATTCATGGTCATCATCTTAAATCCAGATGTTTATTGAATTCAAATTCCATCATACGCCATGGCCTGGTCCCCAGGACATTACCTGGGTCTCTGGATTAACAGTCCAGTGATATTAACAATACCATTAGACCTGGCCTTAGTCATTATAATCATGAAAAGTAAAATGTAGAAAAAAAATGAAGCCTATGCGCAAAGAGATGGTGATTCAGACTAATTGGCTCTTTCACAGAGTTTGCACAGGCACAATGGGCTGAATGGCTGTATGATTCAATGTTTCTAACCTGACTGTTCCACAGAAGCTCTCCCTTTGCTGTAGGTAAGAGCCAGTTGGCTGTACTTTCTTTGGATATTCCCTCCCCTCTAAAATGGTCTTTATTATAATGGTTTCAATCACTGACTCAAACAATATAATGTACATTCCTGGAATCATCCACATAGTAAACCCAATGATAATTTAACTCTCTCACTAACAAAAGCTGAAAAAATTGGCATTTTTCCTGGAACTGTTTTCTTTCATCTTACAACCCTCCCACAGTGCAAGGATAAATACTTTCTCAGCTGTAATTTGCAAAACACATCCTTAGCCTTTCCCTTCAACATTTCCTACTCAGTTTGCCGGTAAACTAAATGTAATTGTACTTACATGTTTATCAAATCTTCCAAGGCCTGTGGGATACATTTTAACTTCTGACATTGGGTGGGCAGCAAACTTCTGAGTGCGAATTATTTATCCCTCAGACATCGCACTCCATCTTTCTTGTTGGCCTACCCCTGAGCCAAGTCAAATTGGCCATCAATGAGACTGGAACAACCTGCCTCTTTTCTTTAGCTCCATTCACATCCCTGGGCCGCTGAAGAGGAAGCATATAGTATTCACCAGTGAACATGAGGTCTTTCACAACCAACGGGTGCTATAAGAAATGGAGTTCATCACCTCCCCACAAAATGGGATTTTCATTTAATTTGTTAGGTTTCCTTTGTTTCTTTCTGTTACAGTGCTCCTTTTAGGGCTTTCAATTAGTTAATTTATTTCGTTAATTGTTTCACGAAACAATATAAAAATGGATTTCTGGTATACTGGGTTACTCAGCAAATAGTTAGGGGAAAGAGATCAGCAGGGTAGTACACTGTGTGAGGGAAAATAATTGGATGCTGTGTTTGTGATTTTGCATATTCAAATAAATTAATTACTGTAGAGGGTGCAATCACCCTAGCCCAGTCACATTGTAGGGAACTTTTCAAGTTGGGTCCAAAACAGACTCATCTTTGGGGAGTGCAATATAATTTCAGGTTCATTCATGCTTTCCTGTGTTGTGCTGCAGCAATAATCAAACAGGCAGCATACTGCCACTCAGCATTTTGTTAAAAAAAAGTCAGTTGGCTTTTTCATGGAGCTAAACAACAACTAGGGCCTGTGAAGAGGGAGTGAATCCAGGGGTTGGGATAAGTGATGCTACCACAGGCTTATTGTAGGCCCAATGATGTAAGGGACAATTACTTTGATTGCCCCTCTAAGCCCCCACAAAAAATCCTGAAAAACATTCATAAATGAAATTCGATCTCATTTGTGTCAATGGGAAGTTTCAGAGGCCAATCAGGCAGCTCATCAGTAGTGTGGAATGAGCTCTTCACAGCTCCAACACCAAGCCAGTCCACAGATCGGTTCAAAGACAAAGGAGGATGTGAAGAAGAGAGTGGACAAGCCTAGTTAGCAGCGGCCTGTAGCTCCATACAGTGACAGAAAGAACTCCTGCAGCAGCTAACTTCATAGGAGCTTGATATAAAAAGGTTTCTGGCTGTTGAGCAGCCTCCAGTGGTCAGTTGAAGAACTGCCGGTTAAGCTATTTAAAATTTGCAAGGTCTGCCCATTTACACACAAATTTCAAATGTGGTCCAACAGACAGCATTTCTATGATAAAAGAAAGAACTGCACTTGCTGGAAATCTGAAACAAAAATAGAAATTTCTGGAGAAACTCAACAGGTCTGGCAATATACATGCACAGAAAGCAAAGTTAATGATTCAAGTCCAGTGACCCTTGATCAGAATAGCATCCTGAAGCTGATTTGCACACACAAGGTACCTAATCCTTGTTTCACACAGGTGCATGTAAATGTTTCCCACTGTACTTCAAGAGGAAGTTGAGTACTGGGAATTGTAAGGGAAACCCATCTCATCTCACTTCATTCACACTCTCCAAAATGGAAGAAACAACGTTGAATTTCTCCTCCTTCTCGTTTTAGCAGCAAATAGATTGGCCAATGCATGGTTTCTGAGAAAGAACTAAGGAAAGAAAAGATTGTTTTTCAAAATGAATAGTCTCCCCAAAGGGAGATCTAAATAGAAAGATTTGGGTGTGTGACAGACGGATGCTAAGAAACATGGACTGAGCCAGAATAAACAACTTTTCAATTCTATTTCATATGCCGGTTTGAGCTTTGGCAAACTGCTTAACAGCCCAGTGATGTTGTGCGCTCTCAGGTACTGAGGCATTCTTCACTACATATTTCTATTGGACGTTGATGTGACTTGAATGAGATACAATAAATACCTAACGTGAGCAATGCTCACCTCTCCATTTTCAAAATGTACATTCATAAACCGCAGTAAGATCATACCAATCAAGTGTCAGCTGAATTCACAAGACTGAAATTTTTGCAGAGTAAGGAAGACTCTGAGGTCCTTCAGTAAAAGTGGCTGGGACCCAGATTTAGAAGTCCTCACCCCAACATCCAGTTGAAACTATGATTGCTGGTACTGTGAGGATGGTAGGGTATGATTCGTACATGCACAAATCCGCCAAGATATTTTAAAGTATTGCACAATTTAAATAGACACAACTTTCATTATTGCAATTGACTAAAACCACAAAGACATGACTTTATGAACAAATCATTAAAGCTTCTGAAGGTCTCCTAAAAGAAATATTTTCCTAGTGCATTTTTCAGTTAAAAATTGAAGATAAAAGACTTATTTTGCAGATAAGATTTGTGCCAGACCACAACATGGGGTATTGGGGAGAGGGGAGTGTTGTGGATTTGAAAGGGTACATCTCTCCGTAGGTTTACTGTGGGACTCTGGCAGCTAAATGGGAGACTGGACAGAGGAAGGAAGTGGAATAATAGGCACACCAACTTCCTAAATATAGACAATAGAGAAAGAGCACTGATAGTAACATACAGCATGAACCAGGGGTCATGGCCAGAAGTTGGCAGAGCCACCAGAGAATGCAGCAGGAAGGAAAAGTAGCAGGAAGAGGAGTTGATACTCTGAGGAAAGGGTGTTCTGCCTTCAAAGATGTGACCTTGATGTGACTGATTGACAGTATCAGCAAAAGCTCCAAGCTGTGACAGAAATGGTTGAAGAGATCCATGCCATGATGGAAAAAGATCTCACACCACAATCAGGCCAATCCTCATGCCCTGTCAGTTGCAGTGAAAGTCTACTATCCTCAGTTTCTAAATATCTGTGCTTTTCCAGGAGTCTACCACAGATCTGTGTCATATCTCAATCTTTTAATGTCACAGATTCACTCTTTTCCCAGTAGAAGAACACATCAACGTCCCAACAGATATGACATTGTTCTCCTCCATACTGTGCTTCAGGAAATGGTAGACAGTACCCACGTGGCTGTAAAGGAACCAATGCTGCAGCTGGGAGTTGTGAACTGAGAATCCTTCCATTCCAGCATCTCTGTGCATGTTTCGCAGTAGCTGTCATGCAGCATCTGTTTGAGATATTCACCCTTGTTGTACCTTTTCTAGCACACACCCAGAACTTTGGTCGGATTCTCAGGGCAAAGAATACCCATTACGGAGGTAGCTACTTACTCCCTTGAGGTGACCACAAATGGCATTCCAAAATCAATATATTACAATCGATACATTTGCCACCAGCAGATGAGGATTATCATCAAAAAAGCTATCAATCTACTGACGTTATGGAGCAGATGCCTTGATTGTTCATGGGGAGCACTCTGATACTTGCATGCAAGAGTGTGCAAGATATTGGTCATTTCTGCACAATGGAGCAGCCGAGCTACATGATGACACATCAGAACCCCAAAGTACTTCAATAGGGGACCGCTGCAGACAGACACAAAGGACAATATGTAAATTCAGTGCTGTCTGGCAAAGTCTTGTGTGTGACCTATTGAATGTCATATCTACAGTATGTCAGGGAAACTTCAAATAGAGACAGAGACATAATAAGAAGAGACAAGGAAGGGTCTGAGTCTCTCCACCCTTGCTGTAGAAAGCCAGCTTTGCATACTTTTTTTGTGTGAGGCCATAATAAGAGCATAAGAAATAGGAACAGGAGTAGGCTGATCTGACATCACTGACATCCACTTTCCTGTCCTTTCCTTGTAACCCCTGATTCTCCTACTGATCAGGAATCTATCTCAGCCTTAAATATACAGAAGGACTGTGCCCCAGTGACAAGGAGTTCCAAAGACTCACAAGCCTTTGAGAGAAAATAATTCCTCCTCATCCAAGTCTTAAATTAGCACCCCTTTATTCTGAAACTATGTCCTAGACTCTTCCCTTGAGGGGAAACGTCCTCTCAGCATTTACCCTGTCAAGCCCCTTAAAAATCCTATATGTTTAAATGCGATCACTCTCATTCTTCCAAACTCCAATGAGTAGAATCCCAACCTGTTCAGCCTTTGCTCAAATGACAATTCTTCCCTACCAGGGACAAATCTAGTGAACCTTCTCTGAACTTCCTCCAATGAAATGATATCTTTCCTTAAATAAAGGGACCAAAGCTGCTCACAGCGCTCCAGATGTGAGCAAAACTTCCCTCCTATTTTAATAGGAATATTCAACAAGAGGGGTTAAAGACTGACAGCAAACAAGCAACAGAGGCTGAGTGAATAAAAAAGGGGAGTCAGGCACACAGTACCATGGGAGATGGAGTTCCAAAATTTTGACCCAGTGACACTGAAGGAACAGTTATTTGTTTCAAAGTCAGGATGGTTAGTGGCTTGGAGGGGAATTTGCAGGAGATGATATTAGGAGAAAGTGAGGACTGCAGATGCTGGAGATCAGAGCTCAAAAATGTGTTGCTGGAAAAGCGCAGCAGCAAAGGAGAAGGAGAATCGACGTTTCGGGCATAAGCCCTTCTTCAGGTGATATTCCCATATATCTGCTGCCCTTGTCCCTCCAGATGGTAATGGTCCTGTTTTGTTGGTGAATATTTACAGTGCATCTTGGGGTGGTACACACTATTGTTACTGAGCATCAGTGATGTAAGGGGTGAATAATTGTGGATGCGATGCTTTCCACAGCACTCACTCCTCTGTCATTCTCCTCATGTAGCCTCAGAAGAGGTGGAGGCAGGCTGCTTATCATTCTATTATTCTACATTGCGGAATGTGATAGAAGGCCTGTTTTTGCAGGGACTAACTGTAGACTTACCCAAGACTGTGGGCTCTTAAGTTCTGCAGGGATATTGTCACTGGGTCACGTACCACTTCGATGGATGGGCTAAGGGTAAGGGTGCTCAGATGTTCTTGGAACCCTCATCCTTCTCACCCTCTTGCAGAATCCTGGGTTGGCTTTGATGAGGGATAAATAGAGCTGGCTACTGAGACATAGCTCTTATCCATTCCATGAATCATTGTACAGTAATGCAAATATAGTTATGGGTGTGCATCTCCTTGCATAATCCTTATAGATCAGAGTTCATACTATGAATGCCTGCTCCAAGTTACTATAAAATAAAGAGTTAACTGTAACAATATTCCAACAATAGCTCCTAAGCATGTGTATAAGTTGTTATATCATGGTGGTGTTATAATAATGGTTCAAGGGATGAGACAGTTCAGTTATGAGGAAAGATTGGTGAAGTTGGTATTGTTTTTCTTGGAAGGATGAAGCCCAGAGTGTGGCTGGAATGTTTGACACACAAAAGGAGGAGATGAGCAGGACCTTGACATTTTGAGAGCATGCACAGATCCAGGCCTGAGCTTTTGACCATTTTAGCGGAGTCCTTATCATACAATATTCCTATTCCTACCTCAGACCAAGCTTTCATTCTGTTCAGTGCATTAGTTGCAACACCCCCACCACTGACACCACGAAGGTGGGTGCACCAAAGATCACTTCCAGCACCTGCTTTGGCTACATCTCATTCACCAAAACTGAGCTTGATATCCACCAGCATAATGTCCCCAGTGTCTCCTAGACTGAGCAAATCATCCTTAGGCCTCAATGATCCAGTGCCACTGTAAGTCATGTTTCTGGCATTGGGATCCCACTTGTCCTGCAAAGACAATGAATGGTATGATGTAAGGCAACTTAACAATGTCGCCAGGGACAAAGCACTTCAATGTGATCACATCACGATGGCATGCTAACCCCATCATGGCCTGGACTGTCCTAAGTGCATTGGTCATACACTCCTCTAAGCTGTAACAGAGGTATGTGCCAGGATTATCCTGTAATAGCGTTGCAATCACATGTGATCAGACAGGCCATTATGAGCTTCTTCAAAACAACTCACCTTGCTGGAGTGAAGTTGATCATGGAATCTCTTGTGGCACAGCATCCAGGAATCTTGATTTTCATCAGCAACAATTTGGCTTAGTTTCATTGGGATCAATCCTCCGTTCTTTTGTGTAAATCACATGAAAGAAACTATCACTGTATTCTAACAGATGAAAGGCTTAAAAGACAATCAATTTTTCAATGTATAATTTCAGTTACATCACACTGCAAATTTTTGCTATAAATTCTGTGTTACGATCGAGCCCTCCACAATCACCTGATGAAGGAGCGTCGCTCCGAAAGCTAGTGTACTTCCAATTAAACCTATTGGACTATAACCTGTTGTTGTGTGATTTTTAACTTTGTACACCCCAGTCCAACACCAGCATCTCCAAATTGTGAAGAGGACAAATAAGGCTTCTCACTTTGCTAGTGGTGACATGTGACCTGTGTCAGTTCAAATGCAGGAGCCTATTCCGCAGCTCAGCACTGACTGATGTTGGTGGAGGTGACAGGGGACGGAGGGGTGGTTAACCGTGTGATTGCAGCGTGGCTTAATAGATGTTTCTGCCAACATGGTGGTGCCAACGTGCACACATGACCTAGCTGGTCTGCTTACTGAGTAACACTTGTCTGCAATAACAGTGTTATTGAGAACGATGGGCAATATAATTTGATGCCCAAAGCATGACAGATGGATTCTGAATTGGCAACTATTCTGCATTCAGCTTTTAACAATCAACCCCTGAGCTGTTACTTTAATCTCACGTAATGCAGAGCATCAGGACAAACAGATGCTGCCAGATGTTGCCATCTCCACAACTGGATTTTGTGAAGTTTTGCCAGCCTTGGGTTACTCCACTGTATGCTCCTTCACTACACAAGGCCAAGAGGTAGCAGTAATTCCTAGTTGTTTATATGGAATGCCTTTTCCAAATCTCCCAGCTGGCCAACAACTACATTTCCTACTCACCTGACTGATAACAAACAACTCCTCCCATGAACAATTCGCAAACATCTTGCCTCATTGCAGGAACTGCATCCAGAGGGGAACCTTTCACGTTGTTCCTGAAAATGTGTTCTGCCCTCTTTGTCAGGAGCAAATATTTGCGTTGAATCCATTTCTGGGGTCAGTGACCCCAACTCCATCAGCTCCAGCCCTCCAGAGAAAAGACTGACCCATTTGGGTGCGTTTTTAATGAGACGGTGAGGGGGCTGGCGGGAGTCGGGGGGGGGGTTGGTTGGTTATTTAGCAGGAAATTTCCCAACTCAAGTCACCCACCTTTTCTGGGAAAGATCTGGCACAATATTATGACTGGGGGCCTGAATATTCCTTTTTTCAACTGTCAGTTTCATCGAATTTCACTGGCCTAATGAGTTTTGTTATCACGTCTTACCAAACTCATCTCAGCAGCGATGGCCGTGACCATTCCAGCTTGGGCCAAGGTTGCCACCTGGATCAGCACAGTCTCAGCCATCTGGAGGACTGCACAGTGCTCTTGGAAGAAGGTCAATAACCTACCCTGCTCCACCGCCATCTTCCCTCCAGTAGCTCATACTCACTCTGTCTCTGCTACTGCACTCCACTCCTAGCCAGCTTCATATTCTACCACTCTCATGCTTGCCTGGGACATCTTGCCCTTGTTCATCATCACCCCTCACAACTCCCAACACCCTGCATGCCCCGACACTGCCTACCCACTTGTTCAGGACACCTCCCCACCTGCAACAAATGTAATAGCTGCCCCACATACTTTCATCTCTCTTAATCCCTACCTTTTTCTCATTCCAGGAGGAAAAAGGATCACAATAGAGCAGAAAATATCAAAATGGATGGTGGGCTACCTGACAGTTGGCTCCTCACCTCCTCATGAGTCCTGACTCTGACCACCCTGAATGGTGGAGTAACCACATCCCGAACCATTGGAATGGTATTGGAGGCTGCCTTGGACTTATTATTCCGAGATTCCCTGACTGAAAGCTATGTCCTTGACCGGGCTGAAGACCACTAGCAAACATTAAAAGCTTCCTGGCTTTGTGTCTGCACTAACCAACAAGACAAATCAGCAGTACTGGAGGCCTGGTATCTCTGGCTGAGGGGTCAAAATGTAAAAAGGCAAGATAATGAATGGCAGGGAGGCTTAAAATAAGTGAACACTATGACAGTGAGTGCTGAGCTTGGAGATGCAGCCTGGTCTAGTCCACGAGCTGAGTGCCTGTTTATGAGTGCAAGTCATCCTCATTGCAGCATTACATTGATCATATTGTTGTGCCCCAAAGTGCAGCGCTGAAGTCCAGAAGCAGCCTATAAGTGAATTGGAGGTGTGCCCATGAAGGCTCTTAGAAGCTGGAATATGATGGGTGCCAAATTCTGTGGATGTGGGGCATACTTGACCAATCCCCATCAAGCGTGTCATCAGAGGTTGGTGCCCAATGTCCAATGTGGAGGTTGTTTGGAATTGGTGGCGAACTGACCTCGCCAGGTGACCACTTTGACCTTCATGTCGAGAACCCTTGGCACCCAGTTTGTTCCTGACATGTGATATCTCAGAAAGCTGTGTATTAGTGAGGCAAATTAGTGAGCTTACCAACAAGCCATATATCGTCCTTAATAGGTAACATGCTGCAGACTAGTGAGAATCTCACCTTGATGTCTGGAACTCAACTGAAAGTTGATCTGAAATCGAGATAAGTCTCACTGGAGTTTTCACATGATTCATTTTATGCCATAGCCCACGTCATTAGGCCATTTAAAGTTCTAGGAGAAAGTGAGGTCTGCAGATGCTGGAGATCAGAGATGGAAATGTGTTGCTGGAAAAGCGCAGCAGGTCAGGCAGCATCTAGGGAACAGGAGAATCGACGTTTCGGGCATTAGCCCTTCTTCAGGAAAGAAGAAGGGCTAATGCCCGAAACGTCGATTCCCCTGTTCCCTAAATGCTGCCTGACCTGCTGCGCTTTTCCAGCAACACATTTCCATCTCATTTAAAGTTCTACCCATGATTCAGAATAAGATAAGAACCATATTGTCATGGGCATGTATTCATAACCCACATATATGCCACATTTTTCATTAATGCAAAGCAGTATGTGTAGGAGGCAATATATCAGTTCATATCACATGCGAGGATCTAAGAAACACCTTTAATGTCAGCTGCAGAGCTCATGTTTAACAATGTGATTACATCATACTGCTGAGTACCACAAAATATCCCACCAAGCCACAACTGAGAGTGATCTGTCGAAATACATCATGCCTCCATGAAGCTGCATTTTATCAACATTCATAAAATGCACTGTCATTTTTAAAATGTAATTGTTGCAATTTTTGTAATTGCTTGGGAATCTGTGTTGCATAATTTCATTTGACACCTTGCTTTTACGATACTGATTTTTCGAGGAAAAATGTTTTAAAAAAGTCCTCGCAGCAGGTTAGTTCTTGGAAAAGAGAAAATCTACCTTTTCCTTGAATCCTCTGTATTGCATGTAATATTTACAATTAAGCACATGGCATCTGAAAAAGAAAGCAGCTTAGAACAAAAGAAGGCAGATGCAAAATAAAACACATAATTTTTTGGCTGTATATTCAAGACCCAAGAGATTACATGATTCTCAACTTATTAGTCATAGAGACCAGAGGTTACTAGTATTAAATCTTCCTAATCTCCTTCAGTAAAATGTTAATCACAAAATCTCTTTGTTGAGAAATTGGAAAACCCTTACTTTGTTGTCCCATATTAAAACTTCTGGAAAATATTACGTTTCTGTTGGGATACATCTGATGGGAGGTGTATCAAAGAGAGCACTACAGTCCCAGGTTTCAATGCAGGTCGTTACTAAAGTCAGAATGAAATGCAGTGACCCCACTCATATGTCGGAGAATTGGAGGTGACCTCACCTCTGTCGGCCTCAAAAGTCTTGGTGCTATTTTATGTGGTTCAGGCCAATCAGAGGGCCTCTAGCCCCACAGGAAATGATGGCCACTGCTAGCGGCTACAGCAAACCATTGTCCAGGAGCACTGTTGGTGATCTGGGTTAGGGAAATTAGTGGGCTCAACATGGCAAGTCAGGGAGTCTCCAGCAAGCAGGAAGTAGGGTGCACAATAGAAAGGGCAGAAAGAGTTCCTCCAGTGGGTAGAGTCCTTGGGGGTTTCCTTCCTCTGGCACTGGGGACTGTAAAGGAGGGACTCTGCAACCCAAGACCCTGGATAGGCCAGCAGACTACAGTGGGAGTTCCCCAAACCAACTCCCTCCTCACTTAACGAGTACAAAGTTGATGTTAACAGGAAGAGGCCCCTTAAAGGTCATTGAGAGGTCACAGTCTATGGCCGAGACATGGATGGGGCATAAATTCTAGCCTAAGCTTCTTTCCAAATGAGGAAATGGCTGACTTCACATGGAAGAACCTTGAGATGTTTCACTGTGAATAGGGCATTATATAAATGCAAATAGAAACAAAATTCTGCAGATGTTTGAGATCTAAAATAAAACCACAAAGTGCTGGGGAAACATAGCAGGTTTAGCAACATCTATGGAGAGAGAAACAACATTGATTTTGAGTTTAATATGAATCTTCTGGGGGACTGAATGGTCTGGAAATGACAATATCATGCTGTTGACAAAGTGGGAAGAGGAGTTAGTGGAACAAACAGTGAGGGCTCCCAGAGTGAAACAAAAGGAGTGCTAACAGTAATAGAGGAGAGATACAGATACAGAATAGCTGTTAATGATAGGTGTGAATCATATCAAATAGGTCAACTCTGTGAGAACAAACCTACGCACACAGAGGTAGGGGGTGCGAAGAGGTGTAACCACAATGGAGGACAGCGTTCATGGTCTCAATGCTGAGTACTTGAAGGCTATAAAATGCCTAAATGGAAATGAGATCCAGTTCTTCCAACTTCTTCCAACTGGAGAGTGCTACATCTAAAGTGTTGATTAAATTACAAGTGCTTATGGGATTTAGTGTTCACGTGTCAGTGCATATTACTTTTACTGTCAGTTAAATGAGAAGTCAAGAAGGTTGTGAAAAACACTTGTTGGATCCTTGGCTTCAAGAATAGAGAAACTGCAAAAACAAAGAAATTATGTGAAATATTTGTACAATGCAGGTTAAACCTCAGCTGTGTGTAGAAGGTGTTACAATAGATACCAGTAATGAGGGATTTCTTCTGTAGAAAACTTGAGAGGTTATTGTTCTCTTTTAGGTAGGGAACTGTAATGGGAGATTTGATAAAAGACATGAATGTTTTTGATGGAATAAATAAGGAGAATTTTTTTTAACTACAACAGGAGAATAGGTAACAAGAAGATGTAGATATAAAGTGATTGGCAAATGAGCAAAAGATGACAAAATGAATCATTTTTCTTTAATACAAGTTAGTATGACCTGGAATAGATACAGACTGAAAGGATGGTGGAAGCCTCCGTAATAAATTAATAAAGGTGCATATATAATGGATGGAGTGGCACCTTTTCTACTGTATCATTTCCATGATACATTTTGTCCAGTGAGCGCAGGAGGGTTTCCTGACACAGTATGTAGACAGGCCAGCAAGGGGCAAGGCCACATTAAATTTGGTATTGGGTAATGAATCTGGCCAGGTGTTAGATTTGAAGGTAGGTGAGCATTTTGGTGATAGTGACCATAATTCAGTTGTGTTTGCTTTAGCGATGGAAAGGGTTAGGTACATACAGCAGGACAAGAGTTATAGCTGGGAAAAGGCAATTAAAATGTGATTAGGCAAGATTTAGGATGCATAGGATAGGGAAGGAAGCTGCAGAGGATGGGCACAATTGAAATGTGTTCAAGGACCAGCTATTGCTGTGATTTACCAGGAAGTTGAATCTATTGTCAATAGGAAGAAGAAGGCTTATGTTAGGATGAGATGTGATGGCTCAGTTAGGGCACTTGAGAGTTGCAATTTAGCCAGGAAAGACCTAAGGAGAGAGCTAAGAAGAACCAGGAGGGGACATGAGAAGTCATTGGCGGATCGGATCAAGGAAAACCCTAAGGTTTTCTACAGGTATATCAGGAATAAAAGAATAACTAGAATAAGATTATGGTCAATCAAGGATAGTACTGGGAAGTTGTGCATGGAGACAGAGGAGGTGAGTAAGCACTAAATGAAAACTTTTCATCAGCATTCACATGAAAAAAAGACAATGTGATCGAGGAGAATACTGAGGTCCACAAGGGAGAGGTGTTAGCAATTCTGAAAAGTGTAAAAATAGATAAGTCCCTTGGGCCAGATAAACTGGGAATCAAGGGAAGAGATTGCCAAGCCTTTAGCTTTGATCTTTATGTCATCATTGTCTACAGGAATAGTGCCAAAAGACTGGAGAATAGCAAACTTTGTTCCCTTGTTCAAGAAGGGGAGTAGAGACAACCCTGGAAATTATAGACTTGTGAGCTTTACTTCGGTTGTGGGTAAAGTGTTGGAAAGGGTTATAAGAGATAGGATTTATAATTATCTAGAAAGGATTAAGTTGATTAGGGATAGTCAACACAGTTTTGTGAAGGGTAGTTTGTGCCTCACAAACCTTATTGAGTTCTTTGAGAAAGTGACCAAGCAGGTGGATGAAGGTAAAGTGGTTGATGTGGTGTATATGGATTTCGGTAAGGTGTTTGATAAGGTTCCCCATGGTAGGCTATTGCATAAAATATGGAGTCATGGGATTGAGGGTGATTTAGCTGTTTGGATCAGAAATTGGCTAGCTGAAAAAAGACAGAGGGTGGTGGTTGATGTGAAATATTCAACCCATAGTTCAGTTACTAGTGTGGTGTACCACAAGGATCTGTTTTGGGTCCACTGTTGTTTGTCATTTTTATAAATGACATGGATGAGGGCAAAGGATGGATTAGTAAATTTGTGGACGACACTAAGTTCAGTTGAGTTGTAGTTTACAGAGAATGTTGTAGGTTACAGAGAGACATAGATAAGCTGTAGAGCTGGGCTGAGAGGTGGCAAATGGAGTTTAATGTGGAAATGTGTGAGGTGATTCACTTTTAGAAGGAGTAACACGAAAGCAGAGTACTGGGCTAATAGTAAGATTCTTGGTAGTGTAGATGAGCAGAGAGATCTCGGTATCCAGGTAGATAGATCCTTGAAAGTTGCCACCCAGATTGGTAGAGTTGTTAAGAAGGCATACGGTGTGTTCGCTTTTATTGGTAGAGGGATTGAGTTCAGAACCATGAGGTCATGCTGCAGCTGTACAAAACTCTGGTGCAGCCACACTTGGAGTATTGCATACAGTTCTGATCACCGCATTATAGGTAGGATGTGGATGCTTTGGAATGGGTTCAGAGGAGATTTAGAAGGATATTGCCTGGTATAGAGGGAAGGTCTTATGAGGAAAGGCTGAGGGACTTGAGGCTGTTTCCGTTAGAGAGAAGAAGGTTGAGAGGTGATTTAATTGAGACATATAAGATAATCAAAGGGTTAAATACGTTGGACAGTCAGAGCCTTTTTGCTTAGATGGTGATGGCTAGCACGAGGGACGTAGCTTTAAATTGAGGGGTGATAGATATAGGACAGATGTCAGTGGTAGTTTCTTTACTCAGAGAGTAGTACGAGCGTGGAACCCATGGCCTGCAACAGTAGTAGACTCGACAACTTTAAGGTTATTTAAATGGTCATTGGATAGGCATATGGGTGAGAATGGAATAGTATAGGTAGATGGGTTTCAGATTGGTTTCACAGGTCAGCACAACATCAAGGGCCGAAGGGCCTGTACTGTGCTGTAATGTTCTATGTTCTATGATTCTATCATCATAACAGAAAGAATTTTTATTTTTATAAGACCTTTAAAACAAAGAACAGCTTCAACTACTCCACAAATGTATTAATATGCACTGTAATATAATTCTATATTACAACTTCTTATCAAAATGTTCACATTTTCAAAATGCATATTTTGTAATTTTAAAAGATATTTTCTGATATTTTTCAAACTTATTGCAGATTTAACGCAAAATATGTTCCTCAGACTGGTAACCATTGAGTTTTCCACAAGTACATAGGTTTTGAGATGAATCATTAATTATAATATTTTCTGTAATGACTTGTATTATAGGTATGATCAAATTTGTACAAATGAAAGTTTGTTACTTAATGCATATCCATACTACATCTGTACATGTAGATAATGTCTTTGCATCACAACCACTAAAATCACATCAGAACCCCACCCTGCCTCTCAGACATTTTTTTTTGCTATACCATCTATCATGTTGACTGTGTTGATTCACTCAAGCACAGACATAGGAAAATCCATTAATCATACCCCAATTAAGGACAAAAAGCAAGTAACCACAGACACTCAAACAATAAAATTACACATTTTATTCTCATAGTCACAATTTTAAAATTGTCACAAAATCTTTCAAATCGCTCTCAATAATATTTTAAAACTGACGTAATCAAAGTCAAATAACAGGTATAATGATCTAATGTTACAGTATTGGTATATATTTGGAATATATATTTGTAGCTCATATCTTCTTGTATCAGTAGGTGTAATGTGTATAATTTGAGCTAATTATGCATTAGTAAATTTGTTGTGCTGAAGTGAAAGACAACTCACAGTTGCACTGAGCCTCATAAAATACTACGGTCGACATCAGGGTCCACTTCCAAATAGCATATTGCTTGTCAGCAATATCATGGGTGATCGCCAGCTACCGTGTGGCTTGAATATTGTGAAGGTGCCATGAATGGTGCGACTTCTGGTGCTTAGTTATGTCTCAATTAGTTATGGTGCTGTTATTAGGTGAAGCCTTCATCGTCTAATTTTGTTTTTTTTAATGAAATTGCTGTTGATGTTGAAGCTTCATGATATATGCAAACTGAGGTCAAGTGACCATTTTACTGATGATGAGCCACCAGGATCAAAACATTAACTCTGCTTTCTTAACACAGATGCTACCAGACCTGCTGAATTTCTCCAGCAATTTCTGTTGTTTTTACTGTTGCTATTTTCTAACATTACCAATTCATTAACACTTATTTCCCATAACACAGCCACCCTTCAGCCTCACTATGGACAATGCAAGAACTGGCTGATTCAAGGGCTCCTCAGATGCTATAGCCAGTAGTCAAGTCCTCACTGCAGATTAGATTAGATTAGATTAGATTACTTACAGTGTGGAAACAGGCCCTTCGGCCCAACAAGTCCACACCGCCCCGCCGAAGCGTAACCCACTCATACCCCTACATTTACCCCTTACCTAACACTACGGGCAATTTAGCATGGCCAATTCACCTGACCTGCACATCTTTGGACTGTGTTACATGAACTCATTTTGTCCCTGAATCTCTGGTCCAGCTTATCTGATAGCGGAAACACAAGCATGGGCTCAGGAGATTTTATAATTAGAAATGACACATGTTTTATGATTGCATGATTCATTGTACTACCATGTGCTACCAAGCTACACCTCAGTACTCCCACAAGCCTATGTCTTATGTTATTTTACTTATAAAGAGCTAAGAGCTAATTACTGTGTGAAATATATCCCAGGGCATCACATTTTTACTATCAAATAACAATGTATGAGTCAATCAGTTCACCAGCCATATGGAGAAATGCAAGTAATATACTTGATGAAGCTCCATCATTTTGAATATCAGTGTGATTATTTTTAACTTATGGGAACTAGAAGGCATTATATGCTGATATTGCCATCTGTGAGTAAAAATCCAAATGTTTCAAATGAATTTAATGTTGAATTAGATTGAAAAATCATCATACATAAGTGCTACAAAGGGAGAGGAAAACTAAATGAATTGTGCTAAAAAAAGAATCAGCACAGCAACAAAACACATACAGCTCTGGCAGATGTCTCACTGAGAGCAGGTGATGTATACTGGCATTTGAGAAGTTTAGACAAAGTTGCAAATTATAGAGTCATAGAGGTATACAGCATGGAAACAGACCCTTTGGTCTAACTTGTCCATGCTGACAAAGTTTCCCATATGTAACTAGTCCCATTTGCCTGCATTTGATGCATATGCCTGTAAACCTTTCTTATTCATGTCTGAGCTGAAAATGTGTTGCTGGAAAAGCGCAGCAGGTCAGGCAGCATCCAGGGAACAGGAGAATCGACGTTTCGGGCATAAGCCCTTCTTCAGGAATGAGGAAAGTTTGTCCAGCAGGCTAAGATAAAAGGTAGGGAGGAGGGACTTGGGGGAGGGGCGTCGGAAATGTGATAGGTGGAAAGAGGTCAAGGTGAGGGTGAAAGGTCAGACTGGGGTGGGGGC
>NC_057726.1:48442080-48445156 GCF_004010195.1 Chiloscyllium plagiosum
CTGACCTATCACTCTCACCTTGACCTCTTTCCACCTATCGCATTCTGACGCCCCTCACCCAAGTCCCTCCTCCCTACCTTTTATCTTAGCCTGCTGGACAAACTTTCCTCATTCCTGAAGAAGGGCTTATGCCCGAAACGTCGATTCTCCTGTTCCCTGGATGCTGCCTGACCTGCTGCGCTTTTCCAGCAACACATTTTCAGCTCTGATCTCCAGCATCTGCAGACCTCACTTTCTCCTTTCTTATTCATGTACCTGTCTAAATGTCTTTTAAATGTTGTAACTGTACCTGCATCTACTACTTCCTCAGGTAGTTCATTCCACATGCGAACCATACTCCGCCCTAGGGAAAACACCTTTACTATTCACCTTATCTATGCCCTTCATGATTTTATAAATCTTTATAAGGTCACCCTCAACCTCCTATGATACAGTGAAAATAGTCTTTACTACCCTGTCTATCCTGTGATGCAACTTACAAAGAACTATGTACCTGAAAACCCAGGTCTCTCTGTTCAACAACACATCCCAGGGCCCTACCATTAACTGTGTAAGCCCTGCCCTTGTCCTTCTTCCCAAAATGTAACACCTTGCATTTATCCAAATTAAACTCCATCTGCCACCCCTTGGTCCATTGGCCCAATTGATCAAAATCCCTTTGTAAACTTCTCCACTGGCTATTATACCACAACTTTGGGGTCATTCACAAACTTACTAACCATGCTTCCAATATTCATATCCAAATTATTTCAATAAATGACAAACAGCAGTGGACCCACCAATGATTCCTGGGGCACACTGCTGGCCAATGGCCTCCAGTCTGAAAAAAACAACCCTCCACCACCTACCGACAAGCCAATTTTTTATCCAATTGACAAGCTCCTTCCTGAATCGCATGTGATCTAACTTTACTAGCCAGTCTACCATGATTGATTATGGATGGCACAGTGTACAAATTTACATATTTTAAGATTTTTTTTTAGTTAGGAAATTGTAAGTTTTAATGGACGATAAATGAAAATTAGTTGTTCTGAAAGGCTAACTATATGCTTGGGTAATTAGCGATCAAAACGAGGCCTGCATACTGACAGTGAAGCAATGATGTGGTGTGTTAGATGTCAAACAATGAGAGTCTAGTTAATTTCTCTTGAGGAAACTGTTTATTCCTGCAATGAAACTGCAGTGCAGAAAAGGATTCTTTGTTGAAATTAAAGTAGAATGGGAGTGTTATATCCAAAATCAATGTGCTTACTAGATCTAATGTTGTTAATAGTTTACACTCTTTTTCTTATCAGTTATATTGTGTTGTCAGGTTGGAATAGTTTTGATAACTGATACTTTTATACACTCTATTGTGAAATATTCACAACTATGAAAACACTCCTTTACACTAATTACTTTCGATGCTCTTCTTCCATAGATTCTCTAACATGAGTGTTTGCCATGTCCTTCAATAATATCACAAACAGTTAGTCAACCCTTTACGTGACTTAGTCTAACATACTCCATTATTGTCATTGCAGTAAAACAGGCTTTTTCTTTAAAATGAGAAATCATTTTGCAAGACCTTTTCAGTTAATAATTGAATTTCTTTATAAGTGTATTGGTCTCCATAGAGATCATAACACTAAATCTAAACACCGAATCACAGCACAGAATATCATCTTCCTCCTCAGGGTGTATCAGAAAATCTTTCCCAAAATTGTAAAAGTAAATGGCTATCCAAGGAAGGAAGCTCTGAAACCAAGTAATGTCAGAAGGATTCACACAGGAAAAAGTATTAAGTTCTACATCACTGAAACAAATGGCCCTGCTATACTGAGCAGTTGAACATTTGTGAGAACCTGCAGATTATCGGACTAACCTACGAGGTGAAAGAAACAACATTGAGGTTTAAAGGTTACACACATTGTAAACTACCTTCCAATCAGATGCAAATAAAAGCTGACACAAATGTACTCAGAATGTTTTGATGAGATGTTTGGATGCTTTGGAGATTTTAAGTTACACATTACTATTGACCCAACGATGAAACATGTGAGTAATCCCCCAAGTAAATTGCTATTCAAACTAAAAGATAAGTGTGACAGAGAACTCCAAGAGGTGGAACAAAAGAAAGTATTTGCTCGAGTCATGGAGACAACAGATTGGATAAATTCCAACGTGGTGAGAGAGAAGTCAAATAGATAGCTAAGAATTTGCCTGGATCATAAAGATATTTATGATTAACAAAGAGGAATCAGCACCCTGTTCCAACACTGGAAGAGATAGCATAGGTTTATAGCAAGCTGATGCCAGAGACAGGTACTGCAATGTGAAGGTTGATAAGGAATCATAATTGGTGATGAGGTTCAACACACCCTTAGTCCAGGATCAATTCCTGCGCCTAACTTTTGACATTAAAATGAGCTGGGCTGTGTTCCAGCATATAGTAGATGAGATATTATAACAATGTAAAGGAATAGTCAGAGTTAGTGTTGATATCCTCATCCATGTCATGAGGATAAAAGATCATGACCACTATTTACATGAAGCTGATAAGGGAACCAGGAAATCTGGGATCAATTTAAATGGAACCAAACATGTCATGAAGGTGACAGAATGTTAGTTCTTCAAAAAGGTGTGCACAATTGATGGAATCATACTGAGGACTGATAAAGGTAAGGTCATCTTCGAAATGAAAGCTTCCAAAGAAATGGAAGAGTTGAGAAATTTCCTTGGCTTAATCCAGACATGATTTGTCCCATGTCAGGACACACAGAAAGAACATAGAACGTAGAACAGTACAGCACAGAAAGAACATAGAACGTAGAACAGTACAGCACAGAAAAGGCCCTTCAGCCCACGATGTTGTGCCAACCATTGATCCTCATGTGAGGTAAACCTAATGTACGAACTCTCAAATTTCTGTGACCATATGCATGTCCAGCAGTCTCTTAAATAACCCCAATGACCTCACTTCCACAACTGCTGCTGGCAACGCATTCCATGCTCCCACAACTCTCTGCATAAAGAACCCGCCTCTGACATCCCCTCTATACTTTCCGCCAAACAGCTTGAAACTATGACCCCTCGT
>NC_057726.1:48445554-48476046 GCF_004010195.1 Chiloscyllium plagiosum
TGCCTGACCTGCTGTGCTTTTCCAGCAACACATTTTTCAGCTCTGATCTCCAGCATCTGCAGTCTTGATCTCCAGGCAGAATATTTTCCTTCCACTACCACTCGCTGTCTTCTGTCAACCAGCCAAATCTGTATCCAGACAGCTAAATTTCCCTGTATCCCATTCCTCCTGACCTTCTGAACGAGTCTACTATGGGGAACCTTATCAAATGCCTTACTGAAGTCCATATACACAACATCCACTGCTCGATCCTCATCAACTTGTCTAGTAACATCCTCAAAGAACTCAATAAGATTTGTGAGGCATGGCCTGCCCCTCACAAAGCCGTGCTGACTGCATTTAATCAAGCCATGCTCTTCCAGATGGTCATAACTCCTAGCCCTCAGAATCCTTTCTAACATCTTGCAGATGACAGACGTGAGACTGACTGGTCTGTAATTGCCGGGGATTTCCCTATTTCCTTTCTTGAAGAGAGGAATTACATTTGCCTCCCTCCAGTCATCCGGCACGACTCCGGTGGAGATCAAGGATGCAAAAGTCTTCACAAGCGGCAAAGCAATCACATTTCTCGCTTCCCAAAGCAGCCGAGGACAAATCTGATGTCTGGCGGCCTGAGTCAAGGAAGCAGTTTCAACAAGCTCAAAGAAGTTGGTGTGTAAGGAGGTAACTCTATCATGTGACAACAGACATAACTTCCAACTCTGAAAGTAGATGTTTTGGTAGAGGGGAGGACAGGCCCTCCACAAGGTAGTAATCGCAACTAAAGCAGAGACCAGATATGCAACATAGAATAAGAGAGCTATTGGCAATCATGTATATCAGAAATTCCATCTATATCTCTATGGAAGAAAGTTCATACTGAATAATGGTCATTGAGCACTGGAGTGGATTTATAAGATAAATTTGTGCAAAGCACCAGGAGACTACAGCAGTTTTCTTTAGCCTTCAAAACCCTGACAAGCCAGAAGAGAGATGATGCTAGCAAAAAACCTACTTTGGAAGTCACCACAGCAGAAACAAAAGATACAAGATCCATCACTTAATGAATGTAACATCACTGAAACTAACTCAAGTTAGAGAAGAATTATAGTGTTTCTTTCAGGGAATGATCCAGGGAAAGCAAATAAGTTATCTCTAGAACAACCAGGAGTGCAGGAGCACTGGTATCAT
Source organism: Chiloscyllium plagiosum (assembly GCF_004010195.1). Taxonomy (NCBI): domain Eukaryota; kingdom Metazoa; phylum Chordata; class Chondrichthyes; order Orectolobiformes; family Hemiscylliidae; genus Chiloscyllium; species Chiloscyllium plagiosum. Next base: position 48,446,725 of record NC_057726.1, read on the forward strand.
AGAGATAACAGCTCAGTAGAGGATGGTTTCCTTCGAGCTGGATTCATAGTCACATCAAAAATGATGCAGGAAGGGTCTTGAAGATGCATGAAGGTCATGTGGGAATAGAAATATCTAAACACAGAGCCTGATCAGCTGTGTGCTCCTGAATGGAAGAAAGGATAAAATAAATAATTTGGAAGTGAATACAGGATGTATAGTTATAAGTTTGCAGATGACACCAAAATTGGAGGTGTAGTGGACAGAAGGTTACCTCAGATGGGCCAATTGGCCGAGGAATGGCAAATGGAGTTTAATTTAGATAAACGTGAGGTGCTGCACTTTGGAAAGGCAAATCAGGGCAGGACTGAAACATTTAATGGTAAGGTCTTGGGAAGAGTTGCTGAACAAAGAGACCTTGGAGTGAAGGTTCGTAGCTCCTTGAAAGAAAAGTCCCAGGTAAACGGGATAGTGAAGAAGGCTTTTGGTATGCTTGCCTTTATTGGTCAGTGCATTGAGTATAGAAGTTGAGAGGTAATGTTGCAGCTGTACAGGACATTGGTTGGGCCACTTTTGGTATACTGCATGCAATCCTGGTCTCCGTTCTATAGGAAGGATGTTGTGAAACTTGAAAGAGTTCAGAAAACATTTACAAGGATGTTGCCAGGGTTGGAGGATTTGAGCTATAGGGAAAGGCTGAAAAGGTTGGGGCTCTTTCTCTGGAGCATTGGAGGATGAGGGGTGACCTCATAGAATTATGAGGGGCATGGATAGGGTAAATAGACAAGGTCAGGGAGTACAAAACTAGAGGGCATAGATTTAAGGTGAGAGGGAAAAGATTTAGAAGGGACCTAAGAGGCAACTGTTTCATGCAGAGGGTGGTACATGTATGTAATGAGCCGCCAGAGGAAGTGGTGGAGGCTGGTACAATTACAACATTTAAAAGGCATCTGGATGGATATATGAATAGGGAGGGTTTAGAGGGAAATGGGCCAAATGTTGGCAAATAGGACTAGATTAATTTAGGATATCTGGTCAGCATGGATGAGTTGGACTGGAGGGTCTGTTTCAATGTTGTACAGCGCTCTGACTCTATAACTCTACCAAGTAAGATAGTTCCTGCAAGTTAGGAGGAGCAATTAAGATAACCACTCATGAATGCACAGGTCAAAGGAGATCAAATCTCAACAAGCATGTCAAATTGTTGCCTGAATTGTTGAGATGAAAAGCTGAACTTATACAGTGTTCAACAGTACAAACATCTTTGGTGACCCTAAAGAGTTCAAAGTTACACATCACTGTGACTGAAACCAGGACGTAACTGAAAAAAGATCAGCGTCCATTCTTGAGCTGCATCCCAGCTGGAAATGCAGGAAAGATCATTAACAAACCCAACAACATCAGTAACCCCTGACACAACATCAGCAGCAGCATTACTACCAAACATTGAAACATCAACAACAGCAAGTGACACAATATCAGCATCAGGCAAGACAATCAAGAACAACACACAACATTGCCTGAGCAGTGTGCCAACTCACCACTGAGAGTGATGAATGCCAAAACATCTGACCACCAATGCCATGCTTGATCAATGTTTTTCAGAGAAAACAAACTACAGAAGACTCTTAAGGAGTTCAGTTTATTTATAAAAGCTGATTGTTAATCTTTACTTGAAAATGTAAATGATTAGGATTAGTGATGCTGGAAGAGCACAGCAGTTCAGGCAGCATCCAAGGAGCTTCGAAATCGACGTTTTGGGCAAAAGCCCTTCATCAGGAATAAAAATGATTAGGACTGTTGTATTGAAATCTAGGCACTATTTTTTTTAAAAAAGAGGAATGTATTGTTATGTACTTTTATTATTCATAAACAATGAGGAGATAATTGTCACATAAATAAATATCTTGGGGTGCTGCATTGCACTGAGCACTGATGTTAGCATGACACATCGCTCCTGCAGCAAGGTTCTGCAAGAAATGCTGATCTCTTTCATATGTTGGCGCAATCACAAATTTGCCTTAATACTCACTGACAACAAGGGGAAGAGGACACACTTTACATTGCGAATTTGTTGAACCAACATTTCCTAGCTGTGCACTAAATCCTCAGAGGCCTGTTGGAATATTTTGTACATCAAGGTACCTTCCTGCAGCTTCTGTACAGAATCTGCTTCACTCCTTCAGCTACAGAAAATACACTATTTTTTAAGCGACTGCATGCATTTAAGATTCTGCACCAGGGCCAGATTTCCTATCTCTTGTGGAGCAAGCCTTGCACAAACAGCTTTCCTCAACCATTCATCATGCAAATTAGGAGTGACCTAAGAATTGGAAAGGAACCCTCAGGGATTTTCCTGGAGAGCTGTTCCACTTGCTTTGTCTAGTTCTTGTCAATTGTCAGCCAGGAGACCAGAATCTACCCCATACCTTCTGGAACTGATCTTTGATTCATACTTCGGGCAAAGCAACAACAGAATCCTTCAAAATCAGTTCTCCATATTTTCAGTTCCCAGTCTACTTCCCCCTTTCACCATCTCTCAAAGATACTGCTTAATTTTCCAGATCAAGTATGACAGTCTTTATCGCAAACTATAAACTGGTTTGAGTCAAGACAAGGTTGGAAGGCCAGTAAAGTGGATAAAGAATTCAAAGCAACAATCTCACAACTTTGATCAAATTTTGATCAATTTGCAGTGCGTATGCTTAAAATGTATGCCTTTCAATTTTTTGAACACAATAGGGAAGTTATTAACGTAACACCCTGAAACGCTGCAACATCTGTTGATACTGATAGAAGAGAAGGATCTCTCATGACTTGCAATTAAGTTGGATTTGAATGATAATTTCAATTAAACCTTAAAAGTTGACTAGATAACAAATGACACTGAGGGTAAAAAAAACATAACTGTGTGTGGTGTGGATGTAAAGCATCTTTTAGGAGCAGCAGTTATGTGTTTCATATTTTTAACCTGTAGAAACTAGCCTCAATAATAATAAATGCCATTAACTTGCAAATGGGACAGGTGGTGCCTAAAGCTTAGCATGTCTGGGCCATTTCCTTTCCTTTAAGTCACTTTAAATTTGCACAAGCATTTCAAGCCTTCCCACATTCTTCTGCAATGATAAAAGACTTTTCACTCCTTTATTGCAGCCTGTGATCAATTAAACCTCAATATTAGTTGCAGATGTCAAATGAGGGAATGGTTTGTTCTTTGACACTAAAGGTGCCAAAGAAATCAACACCTCCTGTTTTGTGTAAGTGCTTACAAGGAATTTTTTGCACCCTTCTATGAGTAAAGATAAATGTCTGCCTGGTGTGGCTGAAAATAATCTGCATGAAACTCTGCTGAGCCCGATGTTGCTAATATCTCGGTTAGACTCCAATATCTTGGTTTGTTGTCTGTCAGGTGATAATCGCATATATAAACAGATGAAGCATAATCCACGAGCAGAGAGAAATTCTTCCTGACTGGTAAAGTGGATCTCCTTAGTTTATTGATGTGAACCAAACAGACTACAGTAGCTTTTCCTGTCTTTTGCCTTGACTGGCAGTAATTGTATTGGTGTCATTTGATCTCTCAAAGGAAGCTGCCTTTGGCCATAATCATTGAACTATTGCATTAGGTAAAATATAAAACAAAATGACTTCTACACTCTGTATGCTCCCAAAGGATTCCTTCCGCTATTGAAGCTATTTAGCTATTTCTATGCACTTTTTGGCATAGATTTTTGCACTTGATTGGCAGGACTTGAAAAAAAAATCACTTGGTGGTTACTATGGAAGACAGATTTCTAAAACATTACAAGCAGTGTAGGCTTAAGCACACCACAGCTATGAATGTGAAGATATCTAATCTTGCTGAGCTGTGAGGGCCTTAATCTTGGCATTCAGTTTTATTTGCAGCAGCACTGAAATTTATTTTTTTTGTTTGAACAGCCCTCCATATTTAGAGAAAATCCAGATTCTTGAAAATATGCTATCAAATAATCACATGCAAGCTCCTAACACATTGAACTGGAAACTTCTTTAGATGCAACTAGTGGGTTTCCATCTTTTTTTTAATTCCTGCAGTGTGGAATCAGGCTATTTGGCCCATTGAATCCACACTGACCTGCTGAAAGAGCAGACCACCCACTCTTTCTAACTCTACATTTTCCATGGCTAACCCAACTAGCCTGCACACTAGGGGCAATTGAGCATAGTCAATCCATCTAATCTGCACATCTTTGGACTGTGGGAGGTAACCCACAAAGATACAGGGAGAGTGTGCAAACTGCACACACTCACCAGAGGCTGGAATTGAACCTGGTCCCTGGTGCTGTGAGGCAGCATTGTTAACCACTGAGCCACCGTGCCAGTGGAGAAAATAGCTTCTAGCAAAACCATTGAGTATTAAGCACTAAACAAAAAGAACAAAAGAACTGCAGATGCTGGAAATCAGAAACAAAAATGGAAATTGCTGGAAAAACTCAACAGCATTCAGGATTAAGCATTTGTGCAGGAATTTGTACTATTGAGACTCACTGAGACTTCATGATCAGAAGACATTGAAAATTCTGAGCTGTTATTTTCTGTCTAATCACTAGCTTCCTTGCTGATTTTACATTCTTTAGTAGTGGAATGAGTCCTGAAACTAAGTGTTCAAACTGTGTTTTATTTTCTTCCTTGGATCATTATCCAACAGCCTTTTATTAGCTTGTTCTTCATAGCAACAATTTACATTTATGCAGTGTTTTTAATGTAGTTAATAACCTCCCAAGACGCTTCATAGGACAAAACTTGAAAAATAACATTTATTTTCACAGCACCACTGTAATTTGCCTCTAGTCATGATGCCTGCTGCTTATGTAGATCACTAGCTTATGCTCTGTATGAGGCCTCCATTTTCACTAATAGTCCTGTCAATTGTACTCTATTGGTTTCAAACACTTTCTGAAATATAATAGTTCAGTTGTAAAAGATTTTGCTCAGACCTCGGGCTCCTCTTATGGTAAAAGTGTCAAATGGAATACCAGAAAATCTAAAGCTCCTCAAAGCAAAAGCCCATCTCTTGAGATTACATGCGGGCCGAGTTAAAATGAGAATTTTTCTAGTATGGCTCCAAACAAGCTACAGATGCTGCTTGATGCATATAATGCTTCAATGCCTCTATCATTCAGCAGCCTGACTGACAGGCAGAAAATTCCCAGTTACCATGGCTGGTGGTATTGGATTGTTAATGAGCAATCAGGGTCGCACATTTTGGAATTCTGCATGTAACAGCAGCTTTCCAACCATTTAAAGTCAGCTTAAGGTGTTCATAGAGATTAAATTGCATTACTAACTCCTAAATCCCCAAAGCTGATCTACCGTTTACAAGCACAACTAAGGAGTGTGATGGTGTACCTCCACTTGTCTGGATGTGGGCAACAGTTAAGCAGCTCAACACTGTCCAGGATGAAGCAGCTTGTTTATTTGGCACCTGATATAATTTGCTTAAGTATACACTATTTGTTTTGTTCACACTGTAGTGTGTTGTATGTAGAGGACCAAGAGAAGGGTACTAATGAACTTGAGCTCTTTACCAGAAGAAGTCAGTAAGTTGAAGCTGAGGCAAGGGGAGTGGTGAAATTACAAATTTTTATTGTTAAAAGGTTGAGAGAAGAGGCTAAATTAACGAGATCTATACCAGAACAAAGACAATGCAAACTCTAAGTGTCACAAGTAAAAACCATTTGGAGTGATTTAGGAAGCTGAAAATACATGAGGTTTCAAGGCGTGAAAATGTCTAGAGAATAATACTGACATAGATGAGGAAACTGTGTCCCATCAGGATTTAATTCCCAAGCTGATTACAGTCTGGTAATGTCCCATTTTTTACAATAGTAAAATTAAAAGTGTGATTTCTAAATTATTGCACTGGCTGTCAAGCATTTTAGGATATCCGGTTAGTTGTGAAAAGTACTACATAGATGTAAATCTTTTTCCTTTTTTATCTTAAAAGCAGGGGAAAGCAATGAACTGTGAGATTTGCTTTGATTGTGGGAAGAGTATTTAAGGAACAACAGAAATAGGATCATCTGAAAAGGTTGGAGTCTAATTGTCAATTGATATTATGTTTCCAGAAGGAACGCTTATGTTTCCAATGTAATGGATTCTCCTTAAGATGTTTACAGCTCCATAGATAAAGATAAGGTTGCAGATATTGTTTACCTGGATTTGAGGGAATGAACAAGGAAAAACAAAACATCCCATCTGACCTACAATGCTGACGTTATTACTAGTCAACATTCTGTGTTGATTAGTGACCAGAAGGTTAACAGGAAGAACAATGTCACTATCATGGTTAGAAGAGTAAGGAAATGGCTGGGAGTTTTGTCATAAGTGACTCACCTCATAATTATTCAATGCCTATTATCTGCAAGGCTCAAGTCAAGAAGCTTATAGAATGTTCACCACTAGACTGAAAGGTGAAACTATAACAGTACTCAAGAAGCTTGACACCATCCAGGATAAAGCTTTCAATGTATCATAATTCCCCATCTCCTCCATTACTAGAAGCACTGCAGTGTGAAATGGTTACCAGGCGTGTCTGCAACATGGTCAGTGACCTCTGAATTTTATGTAGCTCATTTTCATTTTTGAATGTTAGCTCCCTTTTCATTTTTTGAATGTTCCAACTTAAAAAATTAACTGGCAGCAATGATTTAGTTTTAAAACAAGATCAAAGGTTGGTTTGTTAGATAACTGTTGTTGAAAGTTACTCAGTCAAATGTGATCTAATGTTTACAGATAAAATGTCAATAAAAGATTAAAATTTTATATGAATAAAAAATTTAAAATGGAAGTAAGTGCATTTGTTATTGTTTGTAGGTTTGTTACTTTCTTGAAGATTTATCTTATCAAAATGAAGGATATTGAAAATATATTGTCAGAATTTGGTAGCTGTGCTAGTTTCTGTCATTGTATAGTTGGAGTTGCTTGCACAGGCAGAGTAAGTAAGTTGAGATAGGCAGTGAAGATTTATTATTCCTTGCTGGTTCTGTGATTCAAGCACTGCAGCTTGCCATGACTTTTAGATTGATTTCTAAAAGCTTCTCTTTTGAGAAGACTTAGAGTCATAGAGTTATAGAGATGTACAGCACGGAAACAGACCCTTCGGTCCAACTCATCCATACCGACCAAATATCCCAAACCAATCTAATCCCATCTGCCAGCACCCAGCCCATGTCACTCTAAACTCTTCCTATTCATATACCCATCCAGGTGCCTTCAAATTGTTGCAATTGCAAAATGTTGCAATTGTACTAGCCTCCACTACTTCCTCTAGCAACTCAATCCATACGTGTATCACTCTCGACATGAAAAAATTGCCCCTCAGGTCTCTTTTATATCTTTCCCCTCTCACCATAAACATATGCTCTCTAGTTCTGGACTCCCCCACCCCAGGGAAAAGACTTTGTCTATTTATCCTATCCATGCTCCTCATGATTTTATAAACCCCTATGAGGTCACACCTCAGGCCCCGACGCTCCAGGGAAAACAACCCCAGCCTATTCAACCTCTCCCTATAGCCCAAATCCTCCAACCTTGGCAACAATCCTTGTAAATCTTTTCTGAACCCTTTCAAGTTTCACAATATCCTTCTGATAGGAAGGAGGCCAGATTTGCATGCGATATTCCAAACGTGGCCTAAACAATGTCCTGCACAGCCGCAACATGACCTCCTAACTCCTGTACTCAATACTCTGACCATTAAAGGAAAGCATACCAAATGCCTTCATCACCATCTTATCTACATGCGACTCCACTTTCAAGGAGCTATGAACCTGCACTCCAAGGTCTCTTTGTTCAGCAACACTCCCCAAGATCTTACCATCAAGTATATAAGTCCTGCTATGATTTGCTTTCCCAAAATGCAGCACCTCACATTTATCTAAATTAAACTCCATCTGCCACTTCTCAGCTCATCTGTTCAAGATCCCGTTGTAATCTGAAGTAACCTTCTTCGCTGTCAACTACACCTACAATTTTGGAGTCACCTGCAAACTTAACAACTGTACCACTTATGTTCACATTTCTCGAAAGGTTTTGTGTCTCAGAGCTTCCTGGGGAATTACCTTAAAGGGGTGTCTCATGTTTAAGATGTGTGACTTTGGAGTGTCATTGGCCCAAAGAGCATCACCAGTTATGCTGAAATTCCTTGTGGTGGTGGGAGCGTGTGGAGAATCTTCCAATCACTTGCTTGTTTCAGGTGTTTTCAAATTCTCACACCATTTTAAGGATCCCTTTTGTTGTCTGTGAAATTGTTAAGTTCTAAATGGCTTCTTTGTGGTTGCCATTCAGATAACACATTTGCCTGCCTTCCTTTTCTGGCTGAGATGAATTGACAAAAATCATTCATGTGACTTCTGACAACCACTTGTGAAAGGCTTTCTATTTTAAAGAAACAAAGTAGCCTTCTTTATAAAATATACATTATAATTACACAATTGTGTGACATGGTGGAAGGAGAATCACCACTTTCTTCAGGTGCCTAAATAAGTGGGACGTAACCTTTATCCTGATAATGTTTTTAAAAATTGCAACTTTTCCATACAGCAGTCTAATCCATCCAATTAAAACCTATGCGATTGACAGCAAAGCAATAGGTGGCATTTACAAGTCAATGAAGATAGAAAATAAACATAGGAAGAGGAGTGTGCCATTTAGCCCCTTGATTCTATTCCTTAACTTATTGAGATCATGGCTGATGTATAGGAAGGTATCAAAGTAGAAATCAGTTACCACTGGAATTATATTATAATGGGTTTGGGATTGTTGTTCACTAGTGTTATGAAAATGAATGTAATACTGCCTAAGCTTGTTCAGGGCACTACATTTCCAAAACCACCGTGGTTAATAAATTCAATAACCTATAGGAGTCCAGACAAGCTAATGACATGGACAGGGAGGCATTCAGCAGGAGTTCAACATTGTTACGTCATGAATTCATGAATGTTTTTAAAAATCTCAAACACAAAAAATGGGAAGTTGGGTGAGGAATTGGAGTGTGATTTGTGTCCCAAAGAGGTGAGTGGTTTGAGAAAAAAATCAGAAATAAACTTCTTTCCAAATAAAATTATGATAGTATTCATTTCATCCCATCAAGATTCCATTCATTTTGCTCTGACACCATGCATATTATTCCTGAGTAATAGTAAGAATTCAATAAACTGGGTGACTCTATTCCATAGCAATTTTCTTCTGTCTCATGCATACACATTCATTTTCCATTCATGTTGACATCTTTGACAATCCTGCAGGCAGTAATGAATTCAATTGGCCTGTCGTCTTAATTGGCTTGCAGAAACAAAATAATCTTATTCTTTCTTTTGAGTCTCATTTCAGTTAATGACTACATCTTTCCTTGGAACTAGTCTAATAGTATCAACCATGATCTGGTTGATACTATCATTGCAAGGCACGCCAGCAACTTGCATTGAGAGACTACTGTAACACAACTTTACGTACAGGGTCGGGCACCTAGCTCATGGACTGGATCAGGCTGCTCTCAGGTCTACTCACTTACTGCCTTAGCACTCACTCACTTAGTGTCTACCTGCATGCTTGCAGCATTCATGCCTTGCCTTGCCATGCTATGCTGTGGCATGTTTGTCAGTAGGACAGAAAAAAAGCCTGATCTCTGTTAAAAGGAGAACCCCTTTTCTTTCAAATAGTGAAATTTAGTTCTAGATTATCCTGTTAGAGGAAACTTCCTCTCCACAATTCCCTGTCAAGTCCCTTCAGGAATTTACATCTTTCAAGCAAGTCACTTCTTACTCTTCTGAAGTCCAGCAGATAAAGCCTAAACAGTCCAACTCTGGTAAACATTTACTGAACTGTTTCCAATGCATTTGTATACATCATTAAGTAAAGTGACCAAAACTGTGCAGGGTATACCAGCAACAATCTCACCCATGCCTGTATAATTGAAGCAAAATCATCCACGTCTGTAAATCAAGTCTGCTCACAGTATATGATAGTATCTATTCATCTCCCTCATTATTTGGTGTACCTGCATATTGATATTTTTCCAGGTAAGACAAATGTTTGGACCAGAACAAATCACACGACATTAAGCACTATTGCTCTCAATCTCCTCTAACAGAACTTCCTACTCTTTCAAGATCATCTGAGAGCAAAGATCCTTTTCTCCATGATCATAATCTCCTTCAACTCTTCTTTCTCTGCTCTCACATCTCCCGAGAACTGATGGGTTTCTTTGTCACTATGATTGGGGCCATCTGTTCGGTTACCTTCTTAAAAAATTCTTTGACAGAACTTGTTTCAGTATTTATTTCCCAATCTTAGGGTGGTGGTGATTTGTCTTTTTGAACCACAGCAGTCTATGTGCTGCTACTGATTCAGAAAATTTAACCTTCCTCCAGGATACCTCTATCCGAGCTTTGATTCTGCCTTTTTCTTCAGTTGCTTCTAACTACCCTCAAGGTCTCCAAGCGTACCTTGACCATGAGATCCACCATTACCTTCCTTCATCCCATTCTCATTAAATTGCTTATCACCCAACTTCCCTTTGTATACCACATGCTAGCTGACAGTATAAGTGCTTCACTTGCTTATCAGGTTTTTGCCTCAAATACAATACTGAAATGGAGGCTATCACTTGTGACTATGATTAAGACAATCATATTTTGAATTGTCATCTTTGCTGCTTTTAGTAATTTCATTTAATGTGTTCATGATTGTGCTAAAGTACTCCACAAGTGTCTTTTGAATAAATATATATATTAACCATTGTGTTATCAGAGCAACTTAACCATAAGTATTATTTATGCAATTATTTTGCAATTGCTTATCTGTAAAGCATAAAAGATTAGAATCAATACATGTTTCAATTAATGTCCACAGCTCCATCCAAATGTGAGTAAGCAAGAAAATCAACTGTAAGATGAAACATAAACAAATGAACTTGTTCCTAAATGTAATTTTGGTTATTCAAAGTGATTTTTAACATATTCTGAGTAAATTTTCAAAGACCATTGAGGTTCTTCATTGTAATTTTAACATTTAGAACATTTAAACCCCTCAAATGAACGCACAAAAGAAACATACAACACCTTGGCACATTGTGATACCTAAAATATTTATGAATTTAAAGAAATCAAATACAAAGTCGCCTTCATGTGACTCTAACAATAAAATACCACAAGTGTGATGAGGAACAATGCATTTATCTCAAAGGAATACAGATTGTGAGGTTTAGTAAAATCTTTGTAGCTAGACTTGGATAAGACTTTGCATATTATCATACAAATATAAAACAGCTGCACGTAATATTCAACTAATGTAAATATAAGAAAACTATATTAGTGTTAGCATACAAAAATTCCAGACATACATCATCTTAATGACCTGCCAAAACTGATGAGGCAGCCTGTATTTTTTGAAAATGATCAGGCAATGTTAAAAATACGCTGAAACAGATCTGATTTGGAAAAAAGTTAAAGTGCAAGTCTGAGAACCAGAAAAAGAAATGATAAATCAGTGATTGAACTAAATTTCAGTAACAAACAAAGGTGAATTTTATCATCTTCAATCCATGTATAAAACTTTGTTCCTCCAAGAAAATAAGCTAACACACACATGGAAGTGCATGTTGCATTTCTATGTCACAAGTATTAATTCAAATTAAAATACATTTTAAAATAGCAATTGCCTCCTATAGGCATGAATGGAATCTGAAATATCAATGTTCTCTTTTAACCAATACCAGATCTAAAATAATCAAAAAATATATTTCCACATTTTTAAATGTAATCTTCCTTTACTCAAATACACTTATTCAGATCAGCAAAAATGAGAAGGTGGCAATCAGGTTTGAGACTGCAAGGATACCATATAATTCAAACTGCATTGTGAATTTTGTTTTTTTTTTCTTTAAAAGACAGGCTCACAAATGGTTGCATGTACAATATCTAAAATGTAATAATTCCAGGAAGAATTACTTTGCATATACACTCAGCCCTAGCTCGACCTGGCAATATCATAGATGACACTTCTGTGGAGCTTGAAGAATTCATCTTCATTTTCTGACTGAGCCCATCTAATCAACATGCTTTGTTTCAACAATGAGAGCATTGCTGCTGTTAACATTCCTATCACCAACATGCCCTACATTAAGAGACAGCCACCAGTTTTCCAAAACTCAATAACATGCAATCTGAAAGGAACCATATAAATGTTTTGTTGTAAGTGAGAATTAGTAACTTGTTTCTGTGAGTCATGAAGTGGTTGGTAATTTTTTGTTTCATTTTTGTGATATTTCTGAGCGAATGTTCAAGAAGAAAGGAAAAAATAAATATTTCAAAGTTATGTTGTATTTCATTAAGGAGAATGAAACCGGTTGGTTTGGAGATAAAACGGAAGGTGCCTGCACAGGGGAGGCATTTTATGTTTACCTTGTTGTGACAAAATTTCATAGATCAGAAACTATATTGGCTTATGAGCTAACGCCAGGGGATAAAATGTAGCTGGTTCTTGGAAAAATAATCACTTCTGTCTTGTTACCCGGAGATTGAATATGGGTCAACAGATGCATTTTGAATGTGTACCACTTCTTAAATGATTTAGCACTCTGATCTGGAAACATGGAAAGTAATTTCATACGTCAGTGACATCCAGTGCCCGATTCCTTGTGCAATTTTCATCCTGTGTTATGTTGTCATAATCATTTGGAGAGGTCAACCATTATCCCTTTTGAAAAAAAAAATCATCTGATATATTACTGTAATATAAAAATAAAGCTCGGATTATATTTTGATACGAGAGCAACCATTCATCTTTACATGTGCTAACAAAAAACACCTGCCTGGCTTTCAAATATTATCATATGATTAATCTTACTGTATACAAATCAAAGCCAGCCAGATGGTTAAATTTAAAATAATCAAAAATTAATATTGTTTTTTTGCAGAAGATCAAAATAATATTCATAAATGGCAAAGATTATCTATTGAGTATTAATGCTCTTAGAACATGCCTAATGTCTTATCAGGATCACAACTAATGCCAAGGAAACAACAACGTGTAATTAACTACATCACTTTATCACTGCTTTTAATTGTGGACTGTGAATCAGAAGCATTAATTGACTCCTCAGAGCATTAGTGTACAGAAACAATTGATAACAATGTGATTGTGATGAAATCTGAACTTTTATCCTGCAACAAATGGAGAAAATTATTTAATTTCATGTAGTCATGAAATGGATTTCAAAGTTGAATTCAAACTTATTTTTCTTCACTAAACTTCAGAATGGTCGCTAGTGTCAGATTGTCTATTTTAATTAGGCCAGATTGTTTCTTCAGGTAAGTAAGCTGAAAGGTTGGGTTTTGTTCAAGGAAAAGTGAAAAGATTTGAAGATATGAGTTTCAGATAAATGTATGCAACATTGCATTGATACAGAATACTGTTCTTGGGTAATAGGGTCTGGAAAATTTAGAAATGGTGTGGATTTTTCTTTTGTTTTTATTACATGTTTCTTTACAGCTTATGCAATCTTTAGGAATTTTACACACTCAGCTATTACTTTGTGTATTAAGTTCTATTATTGTTTTGTTCAAATATTTGCCACTTCAGACAGTATAAGAATGGATTCCAGAAATGGTACTTAAATTCCTTGTAAAATAATCCAATCGCTATTATATTTCTTAAAATGTACCATTTGAATTGGGCTTCTTATGTGATCTTACACGTGGACTGGCCAGATGTTTGATTTTCAGCCAGTCTGTCCACTGTCTGGTATTGGATGTCTTTACATGTGGTATTTTGACACTAAGTCTACCTAGCTCCAGGGTTCAGCAGGGAACTATGCTTGTTCCTTACCCCCTCTATAGAATCCTCAATATGATGAGGTGCAAAATCAGGTTTGCTTAAGTACCTTTCCTTGCAGTTCCCCAGCCCCCTCACCCATCTCTCAGCTCGTACAGAATCCCCAAACGTGACAGTGTGACTGCATATGCAATGCGGCCACTCGACATGTGTTTTGAAGGTGTCCAATTCTGGTGGCCTCCAGTGCTGGCTATCCTACTTGTAAATCGAATATACATTTTTTTTAACTTGCTGAATTTAACTGTCTGGAAGTGTAGTACATTTCACTTTACAAATAGACACTTCTTCTATAATGCAATGGTTGCGTTCCTGGGCAACCCTGCGTTTTAGAAAAATTGCACTTTACAAACAGCGCTTAAAGTGCTGGCGATGTAAGTACTTTACAGCCAACACTCATTTTAAAAGTTCAAGCTTTAGAAGCAGCTTCTCTAATTTGTCAATCACATCCTAGCAAATTCGCATTGACGAAATGTGTGTTATAGCAGAATAACCTGAAAACAGAAGGCATGTGATTACCAGTGCAATATTTCATCAGTAAGGACTAACTAAGTTCCATGACATACTAGCCTCCTCATGGTACACAGAGGCTACAGATTTCAGCCCATCTTCTTACAAAACTGCCTTTCTAAGCCACAGATGATTTGTTTAAAAAAGATCAAAATGTAACTGCAAGATTAGAGCATTTTGACCTTTGTATATTTGTACATTCAAGGAACATAATTGCTGTCCAGTAACAGCTAACACATAAAATATTTTCCAAAGTGCGGTAATTTGGTATTAACAGAGTTCATTTTTCTATATAGACCCAACATTTCCCTGGGGACCAAAGTGGATTGACTTTCAGATTGCTAAACCCCTGTGCTAAAATGTTTTGTTTTGGTTGGTTAAGCAACCAAAGGCCAATCTAAGTTTATTCATGCTTGTCTTCAATCTCACAACATTGTTGAGATTCCCCCACTCTATAAATGTGGAATTAAAGTAGTGGGAGAAATGGGTGAAGTCCAATAAAGAAGGAGAAGGCATTAAAACTATTCAACTATTACAGAGCATAGAAAGAAATGTAGCTAAATGTCACCTTGCTGGATGTTACAATTTTTATAAATTCTATACTAGCCTATTTTTTATATTTTCTTGTGTATAGTAGTCCAAGAGTCTCAACATTCATCATTGTGCATGTACTGACTAATACTGATCTATATCAAAGTGTAACTTGAAATTGCATTATTGTCTGACATAATCATCATAAATGCCTTTTTGTTTCCTCCTTCTTAAGGCAATTACTCAGGATTCTAGAAGTGTAGTGCTGGAAAAGCACAGCTAGCCATGCAGCATCTGAGGAGCAGGAGAATTGACATTTCGGGAGCAAGCTCTTCTTCAGAAATATATTGAAGATTACTTATTTCCACTCGATTAAATGGATTGTGAAATGGTTCCAAGTCCAATGCACAATAACCAGACTCTTCTATATGAGCTGTAGGTGGTGGCTGAAGTGGATGTAGTGATTGAAGTGTTGTGTATATAAGTTGTTGGGAGATTTGATGCTCTCGACATCATTTTGCCTTCCTTGCTGCCTATTGACAGCATAGTTGTTCAATGTATTTAATGCCTTCTTGATCAAACTTTCTCTAGTTTGATTGGTCACAGACCAAGGCCTTCCAATGAGTTGATGAATGTATCCACCTTTTCTGGAATAAGGCATAGAACATAGAACAGTATAGCAGGAACAGGCTCTTTGGTCCAACATGTCTGTGCTGACTATGATGCTATTCTAAACTAATCCCATCTGCCTGCACATGGTCCATATCCTCTATTCTCTGCCTGTTCATGTATCTGTCTAATTGCCACTTAAGCTTTGCTATAATCTGCTTCTACCACATCCCCTGGCAGCATGTTCCAGGCACCTAGTGTGCAAAAATAAAACTTTCCTCGCACATCTCCTTAAATAGTCCCCTTTTCACCTCAAACCTATGCCCCCAGTATTTGATATTTCCACCCTGAAAAAGAGATTCTGACTATCTAACCTATCTATGCCCCTAATAATTTTATAAACTTTTATCAGATCACTCCTTAGCCTCCAACACGCCAGTGAAAATACTCGTAGTTTGTCAAACCTCTCCCTTTAGCTAATACACTCCAATCCAGGCAATATCCTGGTAAACCTCTTTTACACTCTCTCTAAAGCCTCCATATTCTCCCAATAGTGCAGAGCCCAGAACAGCATTTCAAATGTGGCCTGATCAAAGTCTTATACAGCTGCACAATGACTTGCCAACTTTTATAGTCAATGCCCCAAATGATGACGACAAGCTACTTTCAGGGAGCTATGGACTTGGACCCCAAGATCTCTCAGTATATCAATGCTCCTCATTCATAGTGTACTTTGCTCTTGCATTTGACCTCTCAAAATGCATCACTTTGCAAAGTATGCATGCTTTGAAGGTTAACTGTAGTTTCTTTGTCCTGTTTCCTTTTGAGCTGGTTTGCTCACTGCCTTATAGCACGCAGTGAAACAGTAATTTTTTTGTCCCATCTGTTTTTGACAGATTTCCAGCACTCTGAGTGAGAGCGTTCTGTACCTGCAAAATAGTTTGCACTAGTGGATGGTTCTTTGAGTGTGATTTTGACAGTAAACCAGTGGTCAAATGAAGGTAGCACACGAGTACTCAGCCCACTAATATGCATACACACACTATGTTTAAGACTGCCTTTTAACCCTTGCATTTTTATATTATTTTAAGGGGAAAACAGACACATGTCTCACCCAGACAGCTGTCTTTTTTTCTATCAAATTCACACTCTGAGGTAAGTAGGAGATTATATTCCTGATGAAGGGCTCCGGCCTGAAACGTCCATTTTCCTGCTCCTTGGATGTTGCCTGACCTGCTGTGCTTTTCCAGCAACACACTCTCAACTCTGATCTCCAGCATCTGCAGACCTCACTGTCTCCTGTAAGAGATTACAGTTCAGTTTGTAAGGCATTTGTAGTGTAATAGAGTCATACAGCACGGAAACAGACCCTTCACTCCAACTAGTTCAAGCTGACCATGTTCCCAAACTGAACTAGTCTCATTTGCCTGCATTTGGTACATATCCCTCTGAATCTTTCCTATTCATATACTTATGAAAATGTCTTTTAACTGTTGTAACTGTACCTGCATCCATGCTTTGGCACACATGAAGAATCTCTTTGCAAAAAGGTTGCCCCTCAAGTTCTTTTTGAAATGTTCTCCACTCACCTTAAAAAATATGCCCCCTACCTTAGGAAAGAGACCCTTGCTATTCATCCTGTCCATGCCCCTCATGATTTCATAAACCTGTATAAGGTTTATGAAATAATGAGGGGCATGGACAGGATGAATAGCAAGGGTGCCAACCTATTTTTATAACTCAAACCCTCCATTCCTGGCAACATCTTGGTAAATCTTTTCTGAACCATTTCCAATTTAATAATATCCTTCCTATAGCAGGCTGACCAGAACTGAACACAATACTCCAGAACAGGTCTCACCAATAGAATCTCAGCAGTCCCAACTCCAAAACTCAAAGGTCTGAGCAATGAAGGCAAGCTAAATGCTGTCTTATGTACCCGTTCTACCTGTCTACATGTGATGCAAATTTCAAAGAACTATGAACCTGAACCTCTAGGTCTTTCTGTTCTATAACCCTACCCTAGGCTCGACCTGTAATTGTTTAAGTTTTTTTTTGTTTTACCAAAATGTAATACCTCACATTAATCCAAATTAAACTTTATCTGCCACTCCTTAGCCCCAATTGATAAAAATCTCTTTGTAATCTTGTATAAACTTTTTCACTGTCCACTATACCACCAATCCTCTAACTTACTAACTGTGCCTCCTATATTCTCATCCAAAGCGTTTATATTAATGATGAATGAAAGTGGATCTATTACTGATCCCTGTGGAACAGCACTGGTCACAGGCTTTTGTCCCATTGAACTTTCCTTGGTGCCCTCAAGTGTGACATTCCAGGGTGCTACTGAATTTCCAACTGGAGTCATGTTATGGCCATATCTTCTCATTTAAAACAAACACACATTGCAATTAAAAGTTCAACAGGTCCATAGATGGTCCAGGGTTATGATCTGTAATCCTGACAATGTACAAGCTTAATGAAATATTTGAACCTTCTAACAAATTGGTTTATTCACGTGCTTGAAAAGTCAAAAATATTTTATAAAATAAAACCATCCTATTACACCAAATCCCTTTCTTAGCTGCAACAATGTAAATATATTTAGTTTAAAAATTAATCGTGAAAAGTTTATCTTGCTTTGAATCAAAATAAATTTATTTTCTTGCAATCAGTACCTAGCATCCTTTTTAAATCATTCATGATGTGAAATTCATGTAGGAAGCATTTTTTCAACTTCCATCTGTTCTTTTATTATGCCAGACTTGGTAACGAGGGAGCTCTGTATATTTGGTACAGCACAGAGTTTATATATTATACAATGCCATTGTGTTTGAAGTAAATTTATCCAACAATAACAGCAGAGGATTAATGGGGAATAATAATGTAAGGACATATTGTAAAATAAAATTGTCAGGAAATAAAGGGCTCTGAAGGAACTTTGATAATAATCTGCATTTTGACAGAGATGCGTCCAAGTAAATGGTTTCACGCTCTTTAAATGTAATTGGAATTTGACCTTTTAAAGTAGAAGATAATTTGGTAAACTTACTACAGCACAATCCATTTAACATTATTAATTTATAAATGCTTTGATATTCATGCTATTTTATCACAGAATGAGATGTGAAACAAACTTACATTTACGGCCGTACCTTGTTGAAGGAATCTACATCTTAATCCAAACCAGGAAACATTGATTTGATTTACTTTCAAAGTGAATGTTAACTTGAAATTAAAGATTAAAATATCCTTCACTTTCCAGGAAGGAATCATAATGAGATGGGCATGAGACTTGTTCAGAATCCTGCATATGTGGAAAACAGCTTATAGCATAAAGTGTCAAACCACATATTGATGCCAGCTGTTACCACTTGTTTAATCTACAGCTGCTTTCTTATGTTTATGTACTCATTCAAAAATCTTCTTACTCCCTAATGTTTTTCCCTAAAATTATATTGGCAATATTTATCTAAACACAATATCATCTTGTACTTGAAAAATGCCAGACAATTTTGATTCCATAAGGAAGGAAACAATAAAATAGAGTTGATCCATAAGATCATTTGAGTTTTTAAATTTGAGTCAAAACATTAGTAAATTTGTGCAATTAATATATATATAATTGACCAAGTGACAAGAAGAAAGAATCTGCAAACCCAGCATAAATAAAGCTGGGATCATCGACTCAATGTGATACCTTTTCTGGGGAGTAAAGAACTGACCTTGACAGATTCCATGAGGTCAACCCATTCAATTATGTACTAAGTATTCAGTGTGTTTCTCATTAATACAAAGACAGCTACGAACGTGAGAAGGCTGAGGATCAGGTGTCAGAAACTCTTTAAAGGGCTGCTACTCCTTTGAACCAGATTTATCCTGCACATCCGCAAGCATTTAAAACTATTGTTTTCAATTGTTGTTTTTGGACTCATTATCACAAATATGATTCAAGAGAAGATATTTTGCAAATGTTAATGCACAAGTTTCAGCCATAAAGTGTTATTAATTGGAAAGTGGGGTAGAGATCATTAAATCTTCAACCAATTTGTTTTCTTTGTGAAGAAGGAAGAGTAGGGGCAGTTACTAGATTAGACACAGGGTAAAAACAATGACTGCAGATGCTGGAAACCAGATTCTGGATTAGTGGTGCTGGAAGAGCACAGCAGTTCAGGCAGCATCCGTGGAGCAGTAAAGTCAACGTTTCGGGCAAAGGCCCTGATGAAGGGCTTTTGCCCAAAACGTCGATTCTACTGCTCCTCGGATGCTGCCTGAACTGCTGTGCTTTTCCAGCACCACTAATCCAGAATCTAGATTAGACACAACCAACACACAATCAACATACAATCCCAATAACTGCAACACACAATTTTTTTTTGTTAGTGGGGCAGATATGGGTTGTTTTCCCTGGATTATCGGAGGCTGAGGGATAACCTTACAGAGCTTTATAAAATCATGAGGGGCATGGATAGAGTAAATATCCCTGGGGTGGGGGAGTCCAGAACTAGTGGGCATAGGTTTAGGATGAGAGGGAAAAGATTTAAAAGGGACCTAAGGGTCAGCTTTTTCACGCAGAGGGTGGCACATGTATGGAATGTGTTGCCAGAGGAAGTGGTGGAGGCTAGTACATTTACAATATTTAAAATGCATCTGGGGGTATGTGAATAGAAAGGGTTTAGAGGGATATGGGCCAAGTGCCGACAAATAGGGCTAAATTAGGTTACGATATCTGATCAGCATAGATGAGTTGGACCAAGGGGTCTGTTTCCATGCTGTACATCTCTATGACTCTATCAGTGTATGTGACATAATTATGATACACTCTCTGACACCTAAAAATAAATTATTTTATGATTGATAGGTGTCAACGTCCAACTTTATGGTCTGGCATTATTTCTGATATACATTGATAAATCAACAGTATGGCAGCTGTAGGTGTGCCAATCAAGTCACTGTCCATTTTTTTGTGTGTAACTAACCAATTTGGTCTCTCTCCCATTGCACAATCAATAATACAAGAGAGAACTGTGAAAGGTACTGGAACACAGAATTTCCAGAAACTCTTTAGTTATGAATTGTAGTTAAATAGTTCTATTATTTAACACAATGCTAGCACTTGCATAATTCTTCCACTGTTTAAATCATTTGCTACTGTAAGTACTCCATTTCATTTCTAGTCAACCTGTTCAGATATGCTACGAGGCAACTCTGGGACAGATGGGAGTGAAACCAGACCTTCTGGACCAGAAGTGACGACAATAGCACTGCATCACAAGACCCTTTGATTTCATCTTTATTCTTTCAAGCAATGTGAGTGTCACGAACAAAGTGAATACCTATTCTGACTTACTTTTGACAAGGTGATCATGACCTTGCTTCTAGAAAAGCTGCAATCCACTTGATGCAGGTACAACCGTAGCACTATTTGAAAGACTTGTAGGTTTTTGACCCTGTGACTGTGAAGGAACGGTGATGCAGTCCTAAGTCAAGATTTTCTGTGGCTTGGAGGGGAATTTGCCGGTGGCGGTGCTCCCATGCAATTGTTGCATCTTGTCCTTCCAGGTGATAGGATGGAATGTGCTGGTGAAACAGGCTTGGGAGCTGCAGCAGTACATACTGTGGATACCACATACCACAATCACAATGCACCAATGATGGAGAGAGTGAATACTTAAGGTGGTGAATGGGGTGTTGATCAAGCAGGTTGCTTTGTCCTGAATAGTGTTGAGCCTTGAGTATTGTTGAATATGTACTCTTTCAGACAGGTGGAGAGTATCCCACTGCTCTCTAGACATATGCCTTTTTGGATGGTTGACAGGCTTCAAGGGGTCAGGAGCTGAATTACTGCAGAATTTCCAACATCTGACCAGCTCTTGTAGCCACAGTATTTATCTCGCTGGTACCATCATTGCAATCATCACTGGCAATATGATGTGCCACCTAATATGCCTGGATAACTGGTTGCATCCAGCATAGATTTTGTAGTAATGTAAATGCAAAATTATAATACTACATATTCTGCAATAAAAGCTAATAAGTCATTAACATGGAACAAGCAATAAAACTGTTTAAAACATCATGTTGGTTAAAACATAAAGCTGTGCTGCTGTTTATCTTTAAACACATGATGATTAAAAACCATATTATGTATGCAAATCCTTTGTTCAAAGGCCACATTGAGGAATTGTTTGGCATGTGATTATAATAACGGGGAAGCTAACAGTTCTGAGAAAAGACATTGCTTTTCTCTCCACAGGTACTGCCACATTGCTGAGTTTCTCCAGCTGTTTCTGTTTTATTTCAGATTTCCAGCATCCTCAGTGCTTTGTTTTCATTCAAGGATTTTCTTACCTTGTTTGACCTGACGCCTTTAGAATCCATTGGGTTCAGAGTCAGTGCTGAGTCAGTGCTGTAAGTATGACAATGTAGAATATTGCTTGACCAATTTGTGGATCAGCTCTGACCATTTTAACCCAGTCTGCAGATGGGATTGAGGAGAACTTTGTAGAATTGACTGAACTGGGCTTGCTTGGGTCAATGTTGGGTAGTCCACCTTTTCTTCACTATTCATAAATGAGAAGCAGGCATTGCTGGCCAGCTCATCATTTACTACCCTCTTTAGTTGTCCAGGAGAGTGTTAAGGGTCAACCACATTGTTATGTGTCTGGAGTCACATTTTGGCCAAGCCAGGTAAGGATGGCAGATTTCTTTCCCAAAGGAACATTAATGAACCAGATGGAGGTTTTACAGAAATCAACAGTGGTTACCATTAAACTAGCTTTTTGTTGTAATTCCAGATTTTTATGGAATTAAAGGTTCAGCATCTGCCAGAGTGGGATTCAGACCCCTTGTCCTCAGAACATTAGCCTGGGGTCCTGGATGGCTAATCCAGCCACACTGCAGTTATGCCATTGCCTCCCAATTATATTCTCTGAATAATTGTTTCAGTGGTTTGATTAAACTAAGAGTCACTTCAGAAGGCAGTTAGCATCAAGTATACTGCTGTGGACCTGATATCACAAATATGCCAGACCTGCCTCACCTCCCAGTCATTGCCCCCACTTCCACCTATTCCAGTCCTCTCTGAACTCCAAATATTCAGTCTTCCTCAAGGAGCATAGTAACTGGCCTGTTGCTCTCCTTTTGTGTAGCTACAGTGAGCATTCATTTGGAACCTACTGCTCATTGATAAAATACTAATAAGGCCCTCATGTGGTTCAAGCCTTCTACTTGCTATATTGGCCAGATGTCCTTTCACCATAAATCTGTAAGATTCCCTTTATGGCAGATTGGTAAATCTTTCCTTATTTTAGGCTGTCATTTATCCCACCAACGCTGCATTTATTACCACACTGTATGAGCACACTCAACAACCAGTAGATGGTGCAAGATATGCAGACTTTCAAATACATAGCTGTCACAAAACTTCAAAACCAATGAGAATTACCCAAGATTGTAAGGAAGTCATTCTAACAGTAAGACATTGTGCAGAAAGAACAATAGATTAATTTAAACATTTTGGCAAACATTGTTTCAAAATATCTTATTTAAAAGAATAAAATTTCTTTATGTTGAGCTTCACATTTTTACATGAACTACTTAACATTCAAATTCAGTCCAAATATGTTCATGTGTGGTCCAAAACCATTCATCCCTGGGGAAGGCAATTAAACTCTGAAACCACAACATTTTTGTTGTAATCCATGGTGAAGTGTTGGCAGATTGGTGATGTGGACAAAATTTGAGGCAGGAGGGAACTCTGCTGAGATTCTTCTTACTTAAAGCTATCTTCATGCTGGCAGTGAGATGGTGACTGGATCTTCTGCTTGCAATTTCAAAAGGGATGTATCCAGAGATTTCCAAGTATTATGCAGAAATTATGCCCCTTTGGTTTCTCACGGGAGGCTACACCAGCTGAGATCTGTGACAATGGAGCCTTTCTCATAACCTCCCTGATCAATATCCTGACCTTGGAGACTTTCTGAAGACAATGGAGCAGACAGGAACAGATGTCCTCACTGCCTTTGAGCAGTATGGTGCTGTCCTGACATTTTGCCAGTATGGAATTAAACCCCACCTCAATGTGCAAATGAACATCTCCTCTGGAATTTTAAAAAGGCCATCTTGTCTGTAGCTACAATAATTGGGGCATTTTGTGGGTGTGGCACTTCAGTAGTCTCACCTTAGTGGGACCAAGCCCTAGATATTCAACCAAGTACATGGTTGAATTAAAACTGTTCAATAAGTTAGAACAGAGATGTAATCTACCAATGCTAAGACAAACAAACACATATTTCTAAGATGGAATGTTTCGTGTTCACAATGCTGAACAAATGCCTTTGTTGTTAAACTCAACTGAGACTGTTAACCAAACTTGGGTTTTTGGCCATACTTTTTCTCATCTTTATCACCTGTTGTATTTTCCTTTTCTGCTCAAATTAAAATCCCCAAAAAAGCACATAATCGCATACATTCAAAGAAACATCCGCACCTCGAATCATACGACTTTAATGTTAGAATCAGAATTTTACAGCATGGAAAGAGACTCTTCAGCCCATCATGTCCACCTGATCATCAAGCACCTATCTGCCTTTGTCCCATTTTGTATTGATTTATCACTAATGTAGGATGTTCAAAATAATGGACTTTTGATCGATTATTAATTGTTATTTTCATACAATAAGATGAAGACCTTTTGTTGTGTTATACAGACTTTGAAAATATTTCTTGGAGAGGTTCTTAAAGACTTCTTGATGATACTGTGCTGCCTTTCCGATGGCAATGCAATCAGTGTCAATACATTTTAAGAGAGTTTCAAAAATTGCCTGAATGACTTTTACTATGAACATTGGTCTAAACAGATAGACTCTATCTTATTATTTTTTATATTAGTCTATTTTATTTTTCATGAACAACAAATAACATCACATACTCCAACATGTGTGAAAGCAAAGTGGAAATCATTAACTGAATTCAAATTCAGTTGCTGCATTGAGTATTCTAAAATATAGAAATGCTGTTTTTTTTTGTTTGTCCGTGGTATCTGGGCATATCTAAGCCAGAATTTCTTGCCCATCCCAAATTGTCCTTGAGAAGATGTTCTTGAGCTGCCTTCCTGAACCGCTGCAGTCCTTAGGGAATGAAAAACATGCACAGGTCTGTTAGGAAGGAAATCCTAAGATTTGTACCTAGTGATGATAAAGGAAGGGGGATGATATTCAAGTTAGCATGGTGTGTGACTTGGACAGAAACTAGAATGGTGGTAAGAATAAACCAGGGAACTATAGACTGGTGAGCCTGACATCAGTGGTGGGCAAGTTGTTGGAGAGAATCCTGAGGGACAGGATTTGTATGTATTTGGAAAGGCAAGGACTGATTCGGGATAATCAACATGGCTTTGTGCATGCGAAATTGAGTTTTTTGAAGAAGTAACAAAAAGGATTGATGAAGGCAGAGCAGTGGATGTGATCTATATGGACTTCAGTAAGGTGTTCGACAAGGTTCTCCATGGGAGACTGATTAGCAAGGTTAGATCTCATGAATACAGGGAGAACTAGCCATTTGAATACAGAACTGGCTCAAAGGTAGAAGACAGAGGGTGGTGGTGGAAGGTTGTTTTTCAGACTGGAGGCCTGTGACCAGTAGAGTGCCACAAGGATTGATGCTGGGTGCGCTACTTTTCATCATTTATACAAATGATTTGGATATGAGCATAAGAGATATAGGTAGCTGAAAATGTGTTGCTGGCAAAGCGCAGCAGGTCAGGCAGCATCCAAGGAACAGGAGAATCGACGTTTCGGGCATAAGCCCTTCTTCAGGAAACGTCGATTCTCCTGTTCCTTGGATGCTGCCTGACCTGCTGCGCTTTTCCAGCAACACATTTTCAGCTCTGATCTCCAGCATCTACAGTCCTCACTTTCTCCTAAGAGATATAGGTAATAAGTCTGCAGATGACACCAAAATTGGAGGAGAAGTGGACAGCTAAGAAGGTTACTTCAGATTACAACGGGATTTTGATCAGATGGGCCAATGGGCTGAAGATTAGCAGATGAAGTGTAATTCAGATAAATGTGAGGTGCTGCATTTTGATAAAGCAAATCTTAGCAGGACTTATACACTTAATGGTAACGTCCTAGGGAATGTTGCTGAACAAAGAGACCTTGGAGTGCAGGTTCACAGCACCTTGGAAGTAGAGTTGCAGGTAGGTAGGATAATGAAGAAGGCGTTTGGTATGATTTCCATTGTTGGTCAGAGTATTGATTATAGAATTTGGGAGGTCATGTTGCGGCTGTACAGGACATTGGTTAGACCACTGTTGGAATATTGCACGCAATTCTGGTCTCCTTCCTTTCGGAATGATGTTGTAAAACTTGAAAGTTTTCAGAAAAGATTTACAATCATGTTGCCAGGGTTGGAGGATTTGGGCTATAGGAAGAGGTTGAATAGGCTGGGGCTGTTTTCCCTGGAGTGTCGGAGGCTGAGGGGTGACCTTATAGAGGTTTATAAAATCATGGGGCATTGGTAGGATAAATAGACAAAGTTTTTTTCCCTGGGGTGGGGGAGTCCAGAACTAGAGGGCATAGGTTTAGCGTGAGAAGGGAAAGATATAAAAGAGACCTAAGAAATAATTTCTTCATGCAGAGGGTGGTAAGTGTATGGAATGAGCTGCCAGAGGAAGTGATGGAGGCTAGTGCAATTGCAACATTTAAAAGGATGCGTTTATGAATAGGAAGGGTTGAGAGGGATATGGGCCAAATGGGACTAGATTAGATTGGGATATCTGGTCGGCATGGAGAGGTTGCGCCGAAGGGCCTGTGTCTGTGCTGTGCATCTGTATGACTCTATGATGGTGTTCCCATGTATTTGCTGATCTTATCCGTTTAGATGGTATAAGTTGCAGGTTTGCAAGGTGTTATTGGGACAGCTCTAGTGAGTCTGCAGTGCAGCTTATATATAATGTATGCTGTTGCCAACGTGTATGGTGGTATTTTGATTCCAGTTGATGTTATTACTGGACAAGTCAGATCCAAGTGTGAAATCTGGCTTGATACATCATGTTTGTTTTGTTTTACATAAGATGATGATCTTTCACTGAAGCAAAAGTACATAAAGCTACAGGTCTCATGATAACAAGTAAACAGAAGAAAAGTAGATAAAATAAAATAAACCAAGCTGATTACATGTAATACAATTTGAATGATTTAGGAACACATAATAAAAATAGCACCACAACACTCAACACTCAGTCACAGTTTTCAAACACCAGAGAGAATTCCTTTCTCTATCACATCGATTGGTTTGACTTAAACGATTATTTCAATTACCAGTCTTGACAGTGTAATAGCATCTTCCTTAAGTATTCACACAACTGAACTCAAATAACCTCATCAGGGCTCTAACCAAACACTTCTGGTCTGGAACTTGCAAACTAAAATCCATATGCTGAGATAGCCTAATTTCTAACTATTTACTAGCAATTTATAATTTCTGAATCATCCCCTTTTGTCAATGAAACAGTTTCCTACTTCATCCAGTACATCTACATCAGCACAGAATCAGATAAGTTAATTATTGTTTTAAGTCTGTCCTAGAGAAAGGCTACAGTAGTGGGTACAGTGGATTCTTTCTTAATTATATGTTTTTGGAGATAAGTCTCTTGATTAAATTTAAAATATAAGCCATAGCTATTAATTTAACCTGTGGCAGTGTTTGTAGAGGAAGAAGAGTGTTATTTTCTGGTTCTGTAGATTGTGAAGGAGGTAACATGGCCTTTACAGTGATATGTACTTCTTGTCAGATGTGGGAGTTTAAAGAGAGTTTAAGGGTTACTGAGGATTATATTTGCCATAAATGTTGTTGAATGCACTTATCAGATCAAGTGGATCGGTTAGAGAGACAAATCGAAGCGATGAGGAATTTGCAACAGAAACAGTATGTGATGGATGGCAGTTATAGAAAGGGGGGAAAGTCTCAGATACAGTCACATAGATGGGTTAACTCCAGGAAGAGTAAGAGAAGTAGGCAACTAGAGCAGGAGTCTTTTGTGGATATACCCATTTCTAACAGGTATGCTGTTTTGGAAAATGTAGGGGGTGATGATTCTCAGGGGAACGTAGCACAAACAGCCAAGTTTCTGGTATTGAGACTGGCTCTAATGCAACGAGGGGTACGTCAGCTTCCAAGACATCAATTGTGTTAGGGGATTCTGTAGTCAGAGGTACAGACCAACGTTTCTGTGGCCAGCAGAGAAAAAGCAGATGTTTCCCTGGTGCCAGAATCAAGGATGTCTCAGAGAGGGTGCAGAATGTTCTCACTGGGGAGAGGGGCCAGCAGGAGGTCATTGTCCACATTGGAACCAACGACATTGGAAGGGAAAAGGTTGAGACTCTGAAGGGAGATTACAGAGAGTTAGGTAGAAATTTAAAAAGGAGGTCCTCAAGGGTAGTAATATCTGGATTATTCCCAGTGCTATGAGCTAGTGAGGGCAGGAATAGGAGGATAGAGCAGATGAGTGCATGGCTGAGGAGCTGGTATATGGGAGAAGGATTCACATTTTTGGATCATTGGAATCTCTTTTGGGGTAGAAGTGAGCTGTACAAGAAGGACGGATTGCATCTAAATTGGAAGGGGACTAATATACGGCAGGGATATTTTCTAGAACTGCTTGGGAGGATTTAAACTAGTAAGATGGGGGTGTGGGACCCAGGGAGATAGTGAGGAAAAAGATTGATCTGAGACGGCTACAGCTGAGAACAGACATGAGTCAAACAGTCAAGGCAGGCAGGAACAAGGTAGGACTAATAAATTAAACTGCATTTATTTTAATGCAAGGGCCTAACAGGGAAGGCAGATGAACTCAGGGCATGGTTAGGAATATGGGACTGGGATATCATAGCAATTACGGACACATGGCTCAGGGATGGGCAGGACTGGCAGCTGAATGTTCCAGGATACAAATGCTACAGGAAGGATAGAAAGGGAGGCAAAACGGGAGGGGGAGTGGCATTTTTGACAAGGGATAGCATTACAGCTGTGGTAAGGGAGGATATTCCTGGAAATACATCGAGGGAAGTTATTTGGGTGGAACTGAGAAATAAGAAAGGGATGATCACCTTATTGACCCCCCAATAGTCAGAGGGAAATTGAGAAACAAACTTGTAAGGAGATCTCAGCTATCTGTAAGAATAATAGGGTAGTTATGGTCGGGGATTTTAACTTTCCAAACATCGACTGGGACTGCCATAGTGTTAAAGGTTTAGATGGCAAGAAATTTCTTAAGTGTGTACAAGACAATTTTCTGATTCAGTATGAGGATGTACCTACTAGAGAAGGTGCAAAACTTGACCTACTTTTGGGAAATAAGGCAGGGCAGGTGACAGAGGTGTCAGTGGGGGAGTACTTTGGGGCCAGGGACCATAATTCTATTCGTTTTAAAATAGTGATGGAAAAGGATAGACCAGATCTAAAAGTTGAAGTTCTAAATTGGAGAAAGGTCAATTTTGACGGTATTAGGCAAGAACTTTCAAAAGCTGATTGGAGGCAGATGTTCGCAGGTAAAGGGACGGCTGGAAAATGGGAAGCCTTAGTAGGCGGCACGGTGGCACAGTGGTTAGCACTGCTGCCTCACAGCACCAGAGCCCGGGTTCAATTCCCGCTTCAGGCGACTGACTGTGTGGAGTTTGCACGTTCTCCCCGTGTCTGCGTGGGTTTCCTCCGGGTGCTCCGGTTTCCTCCCACAGTCCAAAGATGTGCAGGTTAGGTGAATTGGCCATGCTAAATTGCCCGTAGTGTTAGGTAAGGGGTAAATGTAGGGGTATG
>NC_057726.1:48478446-48590131 GCF_004010195.1 Chiloscyllium plagiosum
TGAGAGAGGAAAGATATAAAAGAGACCTAAGGGGCAACTTTTTCACGCAGAGGATGGTATGTGTATGGAATGAGCTGCCAGAGGATGTGGTGGAGGCTGGGACAATTGCAACATTTAAGAGGCATTTGGATGGGTATATGAATAGGAAGGGTTTGGAGGGATATGGGCCTGGTGCTGGCAGGTGGGACTAGATTGGGTTGGGATATCTGGTCGGCATAGACGGGTTGGACCGAAGGATCTGTTTCTGTGCTGTACATCTCTATGACTCTATCTATGAACTGACACATAAAGTTTTCCAAACTGATTTTTGCCTAAGTTACAAAGAAAATCAATGATGGATTCTTCAAATTGTGTTTGTGTGCTATGCTAATATTACATGGAACAATTTTTAGACTTTTTATGTCAATGCCCTCACAACATGTTTTTGTCTGGCCATTTCCTGCCCTCAAACCCATGACTGTGCTACTTTTGCTGTCACATAAACCAGTAAATAATCAGTTCCTCTTTAACATGAGTATCTGCCCTCTAAGAGATATTATCTCACCAGATTTCACAACACATTTTCAAGCCAATTTTAATATTGACCAGGTACCCTGTACATAAACTCCATTAGCAGAGAGAAAATGGAAATTAAAGAAAATCTTTTGGTACTAATTTGTCACAACATATAAGCCTCAAAGGTAACTTAATTAAACTGTCTCCCAATCTCTTGCTTTGTCAGACTATAAAGAATGCAGGTTTGTGTTCCTGTTAAGTTAGAGGCTAAACCATTATCAAACTAATTTCACATGAGCTCCCCCTGAATAACATAACAGCATGTCTAGAAGCAAAAAGAATCATCCTAAGAGAAAAATTCATTGAGCTAAGTAAAATATTTAATTAACATAAGATACACCAGATAATTTTTGGACTTAGTAATCAAGGCAAAAATAGCTCAGCAAGTACCAGAAGCATTAATGTCTCTGCCCTTTATTTCCCAGAATATTTTGCATTTTAATTATGTTTTCCCTTTAGTGAAGTTCTTCTATAGGTGGTATTTTCAGAAAAACTAACAGTCAATTAACTTCAACTTGGAAGCAAAATACTGAAATTTTGCCTTTCAATATTTGTTAATCTTCTTACGCTGTTGGAAATCAATCTATAAAAGTACTTTGAAAATGTGTAAGCGTTGTTTCAACCGAGATCATCACAAACTCCTGTACCTAAATTATCCACATAAACTAGCTGTCTAAATTTTGTCGTACTGTAATTATCCCTCCTCCCAGTGATACCGCCACAACACCACCATTGGTGGAAGAATCTAATTACAAAGGAAGTTTCCAGTATAAAAGTCGAGATTGGATTTTATGATAAAAATGTAAACTAAAGAGAGGATTTATGACTTTAGAATGGGTTCTAAATTACATGTGTACACATTGGCTTAATCATCCAATAACCTTCTGCCTGCTGAAGGGTAAATTTAGTCTTCACTTTCTGCATATTGTACTGCAGGAGATCAGCTAGCATATTATTAAAAGTCTTGTTACATCCTATTGTTGCAACTTTTGACAAGGCTTCTATGTCAACATTTATTGTTGTAAATGTTTATGTATGTGGTAAGGACATCTCTTTTGGTCACAGTTACCTGCTACAGCTTGTTGAAACAATCACATTATTTTAAGGCTGTTCAAAAAATGTATCACCTGCTAAATTTTCTCTTTAAATAGAGTGGACATATTAAAATATATGTGTAAATAGACAAACAAAAATCATTTATGTATTTCATAATCACATAAATTGTTTTTTGTTTGTT
This sequence comes from Chiloscyllium plagiosum, assembly GCF_004010195.1. NCBI lineage: Eukaryota > Metazoa > Chordata > Chondrichthyes > Orectolobiformes > Hemiscylliidae > Chiloscyllium > Chiloscyllium plagiosum. The sequence continues at coordinate 48,480,239 of NC_057726.1, forward strand.
TAAATTCCTTAATTAAAGTTCTTTTTTAATTAGAGCCTCAGCTTCTCCCAAAAAGCACAAGCTTAAATGTCATATTTTTGCCCAGTGCATTGTTTCTGTGAGCAGTGCTCTTTGAATAAACTAACTGATTTAATGGGATATTCAAGCTATTTAACCAATGGAACATTTTTTAAAGAGGTTTAAGGTATTCAAGTATATGTTCAATAATTGTGAACTTTAAAGTACAAACAAATAAACATCAAAATATTGTGTATTAATTTTTAAGTTATTGCACATTTCAAGTATACCATATATAGGAACTCAAACATCAATTTCATTATCATTAGCAGAAGTGACAATATTTAATGAGTAACCATTTCCTGGATTTCCTGAGCAATAGGCAAACACTATACAAATCATATTTGAAGCATCAATGCACTGTTTTCTACAACTATTTCATGAAACAACAAGCAATGGCCTGATAACCTGAAGGAAGAGCTAGATAATCAATAACTCTTCATCTTACTTTCTTAAAAAAAATCAATAACAATATTAAACCATTTAAGGAAACAGTTGTTACTTTGAAATATTATTTTCAGATCTGTTGAAGGTTCACCATTTCATGACTTCATTCCTCTTTTGAACTATCCCTGTGATACATTTACACATACAACACATATCTCCTGCGGTGGATATAATAATTTTCTTAAGACCCATATCGTTCAGCTTAGCCTTGAGTGTTGTGGAAGGGCTTCAGGGCCTTGGAGCTTAAGATAAAATTAAAGGTACAATGAAATATGTTCTGTCATCTACTGATAGTGAGAATGAGTGGATTGATTGCAAGAGATTAAAGGGGAACAATTGTTTAATGGGAAGCAGGTGCAAGGTGCTCACATTTTAAGACTTTTACAGTAAGAAAAACTAAAAGCAAAATTGATTAAACATTATATTTCTAGACAAGGTTTACCTAGAACCCACAAAACAGGTATTCCCTTTTTAATTTCCCACTTCTACAACACTTCACTGAAACACAGTACATTATCTTTTAAGTAGGCGTTGAATTCTCACGGAACCATTACAAAGGGATTTTTGGTTTCCTAGGATTTACTTTGGCTCTTTCCCGATCTGAGCCATGGAACTTTTAATCTCAAAAATGTTTTTTTATCATGAAGTTTGTTTTACAGGGGATTTTTTCTCTAGCCAAAACTAGCAGAATCTTCCTGCCTCATCTTAATCCTCATGAATTTGATATTTTTGAACCGAGTACAATCTCCCATGTTCCTGCATGGTGAACCACAGCAACTTGCTATCTTTTGCTGCTCTCCTTTTCCTGGATCCCTGCAGAATAACATTACCTGAGAGTTTTCAGGGATAACCAACAAACATTTCCATGGCAACATGCATCAGATCAGCATTTTGTCTAGGCAGAAATGCTGTTCGATGTCCTTGAGATCCTGAACTCTCCTTTACCTTGGGAAATAAATGAACAGTTTAAAGCCCAATATCCTCAACTTGTCCTTTTGTGTTGTGATATTGTCCTTTTCCTCGAATTCCAGGAGCAGCAATTACTGTTTTATATGCTGTTGCATTGTTTTGGAACTTGGAGAAACAAAAAGTAAAAAAAAGCAATTTTAAAAGGGAGAAGAACAGACAAAGGAAGCACATGGTGAAGTCAGTGCATGAGAGAGAGAGAGAGAGAGAGAGAAGGAGAAAGAGAGAAAGAAACTCATATTGCTAACTGACAGAGTTAGCAGTTACTGCCTTTGCTGTTGAATTCATGTATCGCTGGACATCGGAGTGAATCTGGGAAAATTAAAAAACAGTGAAATTCACAACTGATCTTGGAGGAACCTGTTGGGAGAGGTCACAACACAGAAACAGGTAAGTGGATTTTAAGCACGGCCTTAAAATAAGTCTACAGTAGTGAGTCGAGTGGTTCTTTCTTGATTATATGTTTTATTGAGCTATGTCTCTTGATTAAACTTAAAATTTAAGAATGCCTCATCTTCCGCCTCGGAACACTTCAACCCCAGGGCATCGATGTGGACTTCACCAGTTTCGTCATTTCCCCTTCCCCCACCTCACCCCAGTTCCAAACTTCCAGCTCAGCATCATCCCCATGACCTGTCCTACCAGCCTATCTTCTTTTCCACCTCTCCACTCCATTTCCAGCACCACTCTACTCCAGAATCTGGTTTCCAGCATCTGCAGTCATTGTTTTTACCTGCTATAATAAGATGAGGAAGGAATAAAAAAAAGGAAAGCTTTCTATTCCTCTTCAGCTGGTGGGAATAAAGGACAATATCTGCATTCAGAGAACACTCACTGGGTTAATTCCTGGGATAAAGTGGTTGTCTGAAGAGGAAACCTTCAGTAGATTTGGGTCTAAATTCGGTAAGAATGAGAGATGATATTATTGAATAATACAAGATTCTGAGGGTGGGGGCGGTTGCAGAGCAGATGCTGAGTGGATATTTCCCTGAACAAACTAAAGGGTATAGTTTAAAAATAGGGTCTTCCATCAAGATGGAGATTAGGAGGAACTTCTTGTGCAAGGGGTCAAAGTTTATGGAGATCAGTACTCAACATTGGAGATAAGGCCACAATCAGGTTAACAATGATATCATTAAATGGCAGAGCAATGTTGATAAGGTGGAATGTCCTAATCTTGATGCTGCTTCTTAAGATCTTATGGTCAAAGTCTGTGGGACCCAACAACATCCAAGCTGTCACACTGAAGATCTATGCTCCAGAATTTCTGCCTCAGCTGGAACACTGAAATCTCCCCAAACAAAGTGCAAAATTGACAAGGTATATCCTACCCACAAAATAAAAACATAGTAAATCCAATCTAGCCAATCCCGCAGCAGTCAACTTGCAGTCATCAGCAGAATAATGGGAAGGATCATCAGGAGTGCCAACAAGCAACATTGGTTCATTATAAAGTTGATCACAGTTGCTCACTTGGGATCCACCAGGACCCCATTTGGTTCCAGGCACCCTGATCCAAACACCCATATAAGGACTGAATTCCAGACATGAATTTTGAGTGATTGCACTTGACATCATGAGCATGCATGTCACACAAATGCTGATCAGTGGCCACCTACAACAGAAGAGTCTAATTGCCTCCACTTAATATTCAACAGCATTTCCATCACTGAATTTCCCACCATCAAAATCCTGAGATCAACTTTGGCCAGAAATGTGACTGGATCAGCCACCTAAATTCTATTCTAACAGCAGGGTAGACGTTTTTGAGGATGTTACTTATAATATTGATCAGTGAATGAAATGAATTTTGATTTTGAGAAATCTTTTGATAATGTCCCACATAGGAGCTAGCAAATAAAAGTATAACACAGAGGTTTGGGGAGAATATATGAATATGGATTGAGAATCAGTTAACAGACAGAAAGCAGAGAGTAGAAATCAACAGATTATTCTCAGGATGGCAGGCTGTTACTGGTGTGGTACCACAAACATCAGTACTAGGTCCACAACTCCTCACAACCAGTGTAAATCTATAGATGCGTGCACCAATTGTAATCGGTTAAGATGTGAGATTTGTTGGAATGTGAGTTGTGAGGAGACTTCACAATCCACAATCTTCTCTTGGATTGAGAAGACTTCAAGAAGACTTGGATAGTCAAAACTAAGTGAATGGGCCAGAACATACAGATGGAATATAACGAAAGTGTAAAATATAACGTAAAGTGTAAAGTTACTCACTTTGGTAGAAATAAAAACAGAAACACAGAACAATTCTTAAATGGTGAGAAGTTGGAGGTTTGGGTGTCCAAGGGTGATTGGTCTTGTTCATAAATCACTTAAGCTGGCTTGCAAATACAGTTAGGAAGGTACATGGTAGATTGTCTTCATTGGAAGGGGACTTGTGTACAGGAGTAAAGGTATCTTGCTGCCATTGTATAGCACCTCCATGAGACTTCTCCAGGCAGATTGTGTACAATTTTGGTCGCCTTACCTAAAAAGCTCTACACTTGTCATAGAGGCAGTGCAATGGAGGTTCATCAGGCTAATCCCTGAGAAGGTGGGATTGTCTTATGGGGAGAGATTGGGGAATACTGACCCAGTATTTTCTAGGTTTTGAAGAATGAGGGCTTATCTCATTGAAACTTAGATCATTCTTACAGGATATGACAGAGTTGATCCTGGCTGTTCAGTCTAGACCCAGGGTAGTTCAGTTCAAGATTAGTGGTAGGACATTTAAGAATGACATCATGATAAATGTCTTCAATCAGAGTGTTGCTTGCAAACTATTCTATACAGACACTTTCACCAGTTTATTACTGTAAATTGTCAGGTTTACCCAGGTGCTCTTACTGCATGAGACAAAGGATTGCAGTTTAAACTTCATTTTAATAAACAGTCAGAAGGTAAATGAGCAACTCTTACAAAACGAATTACAATAACTTTTCCCAAAATTGGGCTCATTTCCTGAAGAACATATATAATACCCATTCTGGCTAACTCCCTTTGGCTGCTGGATTCAATTCGCTGAATTCTGTCAACAGGGCACTCGGGGTCTTCTTAGTACAAATATCAATACAGCACAGGAACAGTCCCTTCAGCCCACCAAGATTGCATCGACACATGATGCCTTTCTAAACTGAAAACCTTTTGCCTCTACACAGTCCATATCCTTCTATTCCTATCTGCCTATTCATATATCTGTCAAAAAATGTACAAAGTTGAGTCTTGCATAAAGTCTTCGCCAGCAAAATCCTTGCTGAGGGAATGGCCACCTGCTGTCCCTTCATACCAGCTTCACTCCTCCCTTTCTCAGCCCATCTGGAATGTTCTCTTCCATTAATGGGGTCACAGGGCAGGGGCCACAGTGCTCCATGAGTTTATGCCAGGTCATCCTAGGTGTACCAGTCCTCTTTCTATGATAATGATTACTCCATGGTTTCAGGTCATAGCAATTCTCCCATTGCTAATATCGACCACATCTGTACAATATGCAAGACAGATCTGAGCTGATTTTTGTTGGCTTTTTACCTGTGGTAGCCTTGGCCTCTTTGCATTCCATCACACCTTGCTTGCAGAAACTGTTAGCCAATTTTGTGTTGGGTCCAGTTGCTAAGGCCGTTAGTAACTTGACCACATTGAGGTTAGTGAATCTTTGTAATTCTCTACTCCAGGAGATTGTGGAAGCTTAATTCAAAACAGAAATCAGTAGCTTTCTGGAGATTAATGACATCAAGGGACATGGAAATATGCAGAAAAGTGGTATTGAGGTGGTTGAACAGCCCTGTTCTAATTCATTGGCAAAGAAGACTCAGTGGGCTGAATGGCCACTCCTGGTTTTATATGCCAAACATCCTTACCTAACAGCACTGTGAGAATATCTTCATCAGACTGACTGCAACATTTCATGAAGGCAACCCCCCCCCCATCTTTTCAATTAGGGCTGGGCAATAAATGTTAGCCTTACCAGTGATACATCTGTCCTGTGAATAAATAGCAAGAAAGCAATTCATTACCAGTCCAAAGATCTCTTTACATAGTTGTTGTCAAGTTTTGGCTGAAAGTGCTTTGCGATGTTTTACTCCATTAAAGTTGCTTTACAAATGCAATCTCCCCTCCACTCCACAACCTGCAAAATGCCCTGGCCTTTTTAGGAATGCAGAGAGAAGAAACAGCCCAGTGAACACAGTTAGCTGCCCGTGAATGAGGACCTTTTCCAAGGGCTCTCTCTTCATTGTTGCTTCTTTCCTGTCATTCCAAATCTGTCCCCTTGGTGTCACCACCTTCCCTCTCACTGTGGTGGTTCTGATGGTGAGTTCAGCTCAGTGCAGAAAGAAAATCAGAAACTGGCTTTTCAACGAGCTGACAACGTTAGTATTGGCCTTTAAATAGCCAACTAAACAGAAGGGGCTGGATTACCTTTACAGGCTCCTGATCAGTTCTTTCAAAATTGGAGCCTGACAGAAAAAAACACATTTTTTCTGCAATGGGTTAATACAATCTTAAAACTCCACTGCAATGGATTACAAAGGCAAATTGAATAAGAGAATTGAATAAAAACTTGAAAAGAAATGTATAACCAGGAATAACCAGGGAAGTAGAAGTAATTGGCCAGTTCTTTGATGTGATTTGATTTCATTTGATTTATTGTTGTCACATGTACTGAGATTCAGTGAAGAGTGTTTTGTGTCCTATTCAGGCAGATCATTACATACAAAGTAGCAGATCAGAGTGCAGAATACACTGTAACAGGCAGAGAGAAGTTGCTGAGAGAGAGAGATCAGAATTAACATTTGAGAGGTCCATTTAAAAGTCTGATAACTGCAGGGAAGAAGCTGTTCTTGAATCTGTTCAGACGAGTGTTCAAACTTTTATATCTTCTGCCTGATGAAAGAGGGTGGAAGAGAGTATAACCGGGTTGGGAAGAGTCTTTGATTATGTTGGCTGTTTTCCTGAGGCAGCAGGACATATAGATGGAGTCAATGGATGGAAGGCTGGTTGGTGTGATGGACTGGGCTGTGTTCAGGACTCTCTGTAGGGTCACCAGTATGATGCAGTAAATGGTCTCTTTCTCCGGTACAGTTACTATAATTCAATCCGAACTCTAGCAACTATTGAAATATGGAAAGGTTTGGTAGGATCTTAGAATCTGCATTGGGCTGATTGAGCAAGGGGTTGTGTTTTATTATATTAGTTCGGAGAGAATGTTAACTCAGAAATCTGCAAAAATTCACTGCTCTGTAAATAGTCAATACCTGCTGGAACATGGAGACAAGCTCAGTTTGTTCCTCATGGAAGGAACCCTGACAATGCAGCATTTGATTTTCATACTGAGCCCTACCTGACCTCTATCATGGGGTCTTTGATGACAGTACATAGGAGAGTATGGACAAACCACTAAGTCTGACTGAGCTGACAAAAACTATTCAATCATTGGAAAGAAATAACATTCCCAAAGGTAACTGTTTACTGGTTGAGTTGTGTTTAAATTAGATGGACAACGACCTGCCAGAAGCACACAAAAGTAATCTTCTGTCCTACAGCATCACAGAATCTATGAGTAAAGGCATCACCTGATGTTCTTTAGAAAGAGTCTCCTGTCCTGGAAAAGCTGGTGTATGTTGTCACAAACTAGAATATAAGCATCATGTGAATAGGGCAATTTTCAACAAAGGGTTATAATCATCACCTCGGATGAATTCATCATCTTGCCAATTGCCATTTTACAGAAGTCTACCAAGTTAACAAGGTTTGGTCTGATTCTGCAAGATACAAATAGGCTCCCTAATAACATTACCACTGTACGTAAGTGCTGCTTCCAACCAATCTTGAGCTGGAAGGTTAATGCTTGTAAAAGTCTGGGTCTTGACATATGTTGATCAAAGGCGCACTGTGTAAAGGCAATTTACAGTAGGAAGAAATAATCATTAAGTCTGAATCCAGAAAATTTAAAAAAATGTTAACTTTTAAAGTGGCTGACCAAAAATCCTGGTCCTGTGCAGCACATTGAGGACATCAACATCACTGAAGAAAGCTATCTGTTCCAAGCATCTTCTGGTTGTTTTTGTTTAATGTGCTAGATTCTTCTTCCATGTGGAGGTGATCTGTTTATTTTGAAAAGATGACTTTACAGTGCAAACATACCATCAGTGGCTAGATCTGCAAAAGCATTGGGTGTCCTCTGCTGGGCAACCTTGTTGCCTGCATTGCTTCTTCCATCACAACACCCCCACTTCAAAACAGTGGTTCCTTCCCCAATTTGCAGGCCTCTTGACTTGTATTGGACCAGTCAACCTATGGCTCAAAGTGAGACTCAAAATTGTATTGAAGCATCTCTCCGTTTTCTGCTTTCCTCTCTAGTTGCCTAGTTTGCTTGAATGCCTGCTCTAACATTAGGTCATTAAATTCCATTCCATGCAACTCTGTAACTCAGAACTTAGTACTCTCTGGGCTGTTTCCAGGGATGCATACCAACAGAAACTCAACTGCAACTGAAGAATCACCAACTTGGTGAAACATGTTCTTTAGTGTGTTTTAAACTTGCTGGTCCTCCAATGCAAAGAGCTGTCTACAACCAAGTGGGGCTTATTCCATCATCAATGACTAATCCAGGGATCCTACCTGATTTGGATCCTTACCCAACATTTTCTTAATGCCCCTGTATTATAGTTTGGGATTGAAATATATATTATGCTGAGCATGTGTAAAATAACCTATAACTTACCGACAACCTTTACTCAAATGAAACTACTTTGTGCTCCTCATTCCATTACTGTTAGCTAGGCAATTACATTTTCTCAACTATGTCTGACACATTCTATTCTCCACAGGCTAGCATAATGCATGGGTTACAACTCTAACAATGACATGGTACAACATTTAAGTGTAAGTCCCTTCGCAATTAGCAACTGCACTACCACCAGTACAGAGGGAGCAATCCCAAATCAGAGGTGAAATATCTACCCTAAGTCCTCAGTTCCAAACTGTCTGCCAGCTGCCAGCTCTCTGTGCATCTTCCAGTTTAGCCTCCACAACCCCTGACTTGTTTGACCTCCAGTTAGAATCGCTGACAATAATTGATTGCTGTCTGGGCTCTCTCCTCGTCCTCTGTAAATGTTCCAACAGTTTTGAGGTTTACTTCCCCTTGGGATTTAAATATCTCAGCAAGTCCTCCATTAGGTTATTGTTTATGTTCAGTGACTCCCTACGGGGAAGTCAGATGTCAGCTATCACCAAATATTCAATTGTTGGGGAACAAGGGTGTGGAAGTAGAAATTTGAGTTACTCATTGGGCAACAGATTGTACTGCACTAGAATTGAAGCTTACTGGTGGTCACCCAGTATTAACTTTCTCTACAGTTTGCCAGCTGTTAAAGTGCATGCCAAAGCATGGGAAATTTCAAGAGCACAGGTTTAGGGTCAGACTAAAACTATGCACAGTTCTCATCACTCTCCTACAAGATATGGACCTACAAGATTATTCTCCAAAATGATTCTACAAAATGTCAAAAGTAGTGAACCCTTTCTGGTCATGTATCTGTGTCTTTGGAAACATTTTGGCCAATTGTTATCTCCCATGATTCCTGTACTCATAAATGTTTTGCTGTCATGTTGGCTAAATTCAACTCAAACTTATAATTTCATCTGAACATTGTCTTGCTCAATATCGTTTAGAAGTTAACAAGGTAATTAAAGCCAACAGCTATAATTCATCAATAAATACTGACTGGCTCTGCACACTTATTTTAGCAACTAAAGTTTTTGTTAAAAAAAAAACTAAATGGTTACAATTGAATCAGCAGTTAATCAATTAAGTAATTTGCCAACAAATATCTTCAACAGTGCTTCACCCAACACAAGTAACTGAGTCATTCTCGTGGTTCAGGTTTATGACTAGTGGGGTATTGCAAGAATCAGTACTTGGGCCCCCAGAATATATAGCAATGATTTGGCTGTGGGAATCAAATGAAAAATTGCCAAATTAGCAGATGATTCAAAGCTAAGTGGGAATGTGTGTTTTGAGGAAGCTGTAAAGCAGTTTCAGGAGGATTTGAACAGGCTTAGTGGGTGGCAAGAAGATGGCAGAGAGAATATAATATAGAAGGGTGCGTGTTATCCACTTTGGTCAGAGAAACAGAAGTGCAGAGTATTTCTGAAATGATATGATGCTAGAAACTGGAGACATACAAAGGGACCCGAGTGTCCTTGTCAATAAGTCACGGAAGGCTATCATGCAGGAGCATCATGGAATGTAAACCTTTACTGCACCAGGATTTGAGTACAGGAGTAGTGTAGTCTTGCTTCAAATGCTGAAAGGGATGAACATGGTGATATAGGTAAAATGTTTCCTTTGGTTTGGGAGCCTAGAATCAAATGGCACAATTTTAAAATGAGTAAGATGCCACTTAGGTCTGAGATGAAGAGAAATGGTTTCATTCAGATGGTTATGAATTTTGGAATTCTCTACAGAAAGCTGTGGTAGCTCAACCTTTGAGGATGGAGAATGATTTAAGTAGAAATTAGAATTATAGAATCCCTACAGTGTGGAAACACGCCCTTAGGCCAACAAGTCTACACCGACTCTCCGATGAGTATCCCACCCAAACCCATTTCCCTTCCCTATTACTCTACATTTACCCTTGACTAATGCACCTAACCTACACATCCCTGAACACTATGGACAATTTAACATGGCCACTTTGCCTAACCTACACATCCTTGGACTGTGGGAGGAAACCGGAGCACCCAGAGAAAACCCATGCAGACACGGGGAAAATGTGCAAAATCCACACAGACAGTCCCCCGAGGCTGGAACCGAACCCATGTCTCTGGCACTATGAGGTAGCAGTACTAACCAACATGCCACCCAGATTGATGGATTTCTGATTACCAATAGGGTATGGGGTTATGGGGATAGGGTGGATAAAAGGCTTTGATTTGTTTGATCAGCCATAATTGTACTGAATGGCAAGGCAGGTTTGACAGACTGAAAGGCCTACTCCTGTTCCTATGTTCCTAAGTAAATTCATACCAATACTATAAGGATTTAAATTTTAAACTACAGTGGATGATACTGGCTCTAGATTTATGTATGGCAGCTTTAAGTCTACAGAGAATTTTTGTTGCTACATTTTGCAACTGCTGGCACTGCTAGTCCCCACTCCCAGCCACCCTGAGCTACTCCTTATGTACACTAGTCTGTTAACTGAAACATTTAACATTTTACATTCCTATGTGTGTTCATACAGAATAGGCCTTGTTGGGGCCTGGTCAATAGTTTGATTCCTTCTACAGCTGTGGTCACCAGATAAAATAGGTTTCCATGGTCCTGTAAAGAAAGAACACTGTATGTCACTGTTTAGTCCTTATTAATTCTTTGTATTTCCCTACTGAGTCCAGTGTTTCCACTAGCTTTTTCCTTCTGCGTCCATAAACGCAAGAGTCACTGACAACCAGGACCTTATAACGTCTGTGTCAGCAAAGTGCAAAGTCTGATTTTCAAGTTGAACATAACCATTCCTTGATCCCCTTCCAACCAAATTATAATGTCATCAGTTCAAAAACAGAAATATCTTGCTTATAAAATTAAATCCAGCTTTTTTTTTTGCAGAGATAGAAGCAATAGCATGTGTCCTTAGGAAGGAAAATAGAAAGAAATCAATTATGCCAAACTGAACAAGAAAATAATCACCAAGAAGATAATCACAAAAATGACTTAGACACTGGCCTGCAAACACATGCTGCTGGAAGAACTGCTTGCCCAGTCTGGCTTTATCCCCTCTTTAGTACAGAACAAAGAAACAACTTCTACACAGTGTCACAGTTTGAACAGCAGCCTTTCACAGTCAATCTTTGGTGAATATTCTGCACTAATTGAAATGTTTCCTTTTCTGAGTCCCACAGCCCATGATAGCCAGGTCTTCATTTCATCTCCAGTGCCTCAAGCCATTCTCTTTTTCTCTAGTTAGGCTGAATAAATCCCTGAGGTAGCAAGGCCAGAAACAACTTAATTTTCTACTGTCCTATCAAAACTGTGGAGTCCCCCCCATTTGATTCACCTGGAAGAGAATTATAGAGCTCTTGCCTTTGTGTTAGTTTCCCGAACTCTAAGACCAGCTTCTCCGCTTCCTTGGAAGTGAATGGGACTATACATTCCTTTTCTGACACTCCCAAACCCTATTGCTTGTCCTGGGTACAGAGCTCTTTTCACCCGGTCAATCACAGAGCACAAACGACCCCTTTCCTTTGCTGTAACTTACCTCCTCTACATGTCTGCATTATTCTGCCCCTCATTTATCCCTTTCCTTCTGTAATTGATGTTTTGTCTTGTCAGTTACAGCACACCCATCCTCCTTCCCCTAATTTCCTCAACTCTAACTGCAATCGGGTACACTCTCCTTCCTGCTGCTCACACCACATGTCTTTTCATATGAACAGCTTCATCCATTGTTCTGCCTCCTCAATGTTCTTCCAAAATATATGCAACCCAAATTCACACTCAAGAAATTGCTGCTCCCAAACATGTTGGAAAGCAATGCTTCCAAATAACTTCAAACCTCAATTTTATCATAGCTTCTTCTGGCTACTTCTTTCAATTTACATTGATTTAGTATTGTTCAGTGATGCTTCACATACATTCACAAGTACCATTCACTAAATTCTAAACACACAGAAACTAAACACACACACACACGCACACATGTATTTTCCTTCTTTAATCTTCAACTATTATGGTACTTTAAATGAAATTTCTTGGCAACTGTGCAAGTTTGTTTTGCCACTGATTCTATTATTTGTCCAGCATTGTTGCTGCATTTGTTTTCTCAGTTCCAAGCATCTATTAATTATAACTGTTTCCTTACCTTTCTTGTCCCTCTGCTGAGACCCCACCAAATCTTTTGCTTCTCCAGTGGGTCCTTGAGATTTGAAAAGTTTTTCTTTATCTCCTTATCAATTTCTCTTTTGTCAACTAGGCATTTAGTTATTTACCACTTGGGTTGCAAATATCATCTTTGGATATGTGTCAATATTTCCACTCATCACTATTTCAAATTTCAGATTTCTGTTGTTTTGTCCATCCTTCATTCTGGCCCCTGCCCGACAGTGACCTCAATGCTTCAGATATACCCTCCCTGGTGATTCTGGCCCAGCTGTCGTGCCATAGGTCTGATCCACCCTGGGATTCACAGTTCTGCATGTCACCATTTGAAGCTCCTCTAAATGCGCTTTGATCGCTTGGCACTTGAGTTTCCTGGCACGAGTTCTTTGATACCCACTGAAATAATCAGTTCTGCAAGTGTGAGGTAGACAGGTGATAAATAAAAATACTCAGCTATTGATCAATCTCATCATTGCTACAGTGCCAATGTGGCATATCTCATCGTCACATGTAGAGGAAGAGGGCTGGTCCTGAAATTCAGTGACACTTCAAGAATCTGAAGTCCTATTCAAAATGAATGATCTTTATTCGATGCGAACATGCAAGTAGAATTCTTGCTCTCACAAATGATCATAGGGGTTCTATAGTACATTGGTTGAAGAGTTAATTTATACAGTTACAGAGATTTGGTTGACATGCTTTTCTCTAATTGCATCATCTTCCCAAGTTAATCTCTTCCACTACCTCTTGATTAGTCATGTGATTCTTTGTGTTTTATAGCCAAGTTTTCAATCACCTAAGTTTGTAACAGGTATCTCATGATCCGCAATGTCTGTCAGCCTTCACTTGACTGAACTGTGTGTTGGGAAAACTTTGTGAATTATATTGTAAAACAGTGTCATCACCAACTTTAAATCCTACAACTTATCTCCAATATCACTGAAGATTCACTCAAACATACATGCTAATCTGTATTCTGAAATATTTCACCGTCGCTATCTCATTCCTGAATTTGTGCTAATTTTGAGAGATGCAGTGTTCAGTGGATCTATGTTCTACACAAACCACAATTATTTGTTCCAACCAAACGTTTGTAACTTCAGTAGAATGCAGATTGTGGTCAATGTATCAATTGTTTCCATTTCTGACAAACACAACATACATACGGAATCAATATTTTCTGCTATTTACAACCATTTATTTCTTATTTCTCATTTTACAATTTACAAAATTTAGCAGCTCAAATATTTAGTCTGTTGTAAAATACAACTAAATAAAGTAAAAGTGCATATTCAATTTCCTTTCAAAAGTGACTATTGAATCTGCTGTTAAAATCCTTTCAGGCAGTGAATTGAAGTATGTTTGATTTGCAATATAATACTCTATTTTTCATTTGTTATTCATTGCTAAGCTGCATAATAATTTAATTACTGTTATATAAAATAAATTATGGCAAGAGGCAAGTACAAAATTAATTTGCTCTGAGGCTACTGTTAAATTTACCATATTCATGCCCCTACTCCTTTGTTCACAAATTGTAAGCTTGCATAATATTTTAAGTAAGTGGTCTCCGAAGGTAACCAACCACTCCTCACAGCTCAGAAAACCATTTAGTCTGTTTTTGCTTTAGGTTCATTCCCAATATGATATTTTGTCTGTTAAAGCATTCACAATTAAAATTATTCATCTCATGATCCTCCACTCCATTGATCCATATGCTAGGAGTTTTGCAGTACAGTACATTTCGAGAGAAAGCATCATTGTTTCAACATGCTTTAACGAGTACAAGAAACTGTAATTATGTGTTTCCAATGGTTTTCCTGCAAGGTTTGTAATGAGAAGCAAAGTCAGGTGGGAATTATGGGTAAGTTAACTGAAAGCCAACAACAATTTAATTTGGCAGCCACGCTGGCAATTTTGTATTGGCTGCAGTCTCTAATGTGCGCCAATTTTAGGAGATACTGTTACTCCTGAAGATGAGAATTCAAAATAAGTCAGCCAGTCAGCTCAATGAAAGCTAAATGATTTGTGGCTTTAATACTGTTAGTATTTATTTGGAAATGTGCATCGATGAACGGAGATGCTTCAAGAAATGCATGAAACAGATTACTTCTGTGTTGGCATGAAATCCTGCAATGCTAAGGGTCAGACAAATACTGAAATATATGGAGACCTGCTGCATTCTGCAACCTGAAAGGAAGGGATACATTTACAAATTGAGAATGATCATACTCAAAAAGAGCATACATTCTATACATTCGAATAGCATTTGTTGACAATTAGAGAAAATTAATACAAGGGGCTCTTTGTATATAAGTGTTGTTGGCATTCTTCAATCCTTCAGTAACTTATACTATAGCTAGGCACATATATTTGTTTTGTTTTTAATTCCCTATAGTGTGGAAACAGGCCCTTCGGCCCAACAAGTCCACACCGACCCTCCGAAGAATAACCAACCAATACCCATTCCCCTCTCCCTACTAATGCACCTATCACTATGGGCAATTCACCTGGCCTGCACATCTTTGTGACTGTGGGAAAAAAACAGAGCACCTAGAGGATGCTCACGCAGATACAGGGAGAATGTTCAAACTCCAAGCAGACAATCGCCCGCGGCTAGAATTGAACCTGGGTCCCTGGCGCTGCGGGGCAGCAGTGCTAACCACTGAGCCACCATGCCACCTGAGGCTTTTGAAAATAACATTTCTGAACACTAAGGAGACTGGCTACAGCAGCAAAAATGTTGCATTTGCTCAGAAAAAGAATTGCTTTCTGGAGTAAAAACAGAAGTTGCTGGAAAGACTCAGCAGGTATGGCAGAATCTGTGGGGGAAAAAAAAGAATTGATTAATGCACTATTATGTGAAGCATACTCTGCTTTCTTTCCACATAGGAGAAAGTGAGGACTGCAGATGCTGGGGATCAGAGCTTAAAAATGTGTTGCTGGAAAAGCGCAGCAGGTCAGGCAGCATCAAAGGAGAAGGAGAATCGATGTTTCGGGCATAAGCCCTTCTTCAGGAATCTTTCTTTCCACATATGCTGCCAGAACCATTGAGACTCTCCTGCAATTTCTGTTTTTGTTTCAGATCTTCAGCATCTGCAGTTCTTTCTGTTAGTTTTGCTTTTCGGGGTCATTCAGACCACTACACTTTCAGGGAGAGGTCACATGACCCATTCTGTGGGTGCCAAATATATGTTGATTTTGAACACTGACAGTGAGACAGAACTTGCCACAGAAGAAACATCTATTTTCCTCTCATTAAACAAAAACTAAGCAGAGAACTGGTTCTGATGAAGAGTCACCGGACTCCAAACATTAACTCTGCTTTCTCCCTACAGATGCTGCCTGACTTGCTGAGTTCACCAGCAATTTCTGATTTTATATCAAGTGTATATGAATTGGCCAAAAACACAAACCTTGAGTATTCTAGGGTTGTAAAATCATAGTTAATTACTATTGTGTGACCAAAGATTAGCTATTCCAGCTTCCCCAGGAAGATGTCTCGGAAAGTTTTTTTGTTTGGTGATTTTTGGGCCACACCTAAAAGTTTAGGTTCAAGACAACTGGAAAGAGGCAAAATCACCGACGATTTCTGGCTTAGCTTTCTGCAAAGCTCTATTTATTGTAAATTAACACTTTATACAATTATATGTTGTACAGACAGGTCAATGGAATGGCGGTCAGAGATATTGAAAATCCGGGACCTCATTGTGAAACCAGCAATTATACAGGATTGTCAGGTCCAGAAAACACTCCTATTATTACTGAATAGAAATGTGAAGGGAAAAATCAGCAAAGTTTTCCAATATAAGAAGATACCGAGAACAAGAATGAGCAGTCCAACCTACTTGAAGTCATTGATGAATCTTGAACTGAAGTTGTTCAGATAGTGGAACAATACAGAGCAGTGAGGAGAGAAGGTGGAGTGAAAAGAGGGCTGTCGGGAACAGTAAGTTTTCCCACTTAAAAGGGATTTACCTCAGGAGTCAGGCCTCCATTTTTACAGAGTGGCAAGGAGAGAAGGTGGAGTGAAGCAGGGCTGCCGGGAAGGTAAGGGCTTAATTTGGGCAGTGGTTGAACCCGAGATACTACACTTGTAGTATCGCCCTCCCGCCCCCCTCCTCTAATCAGAAGAAAAAGACTCTGTAAGGTAAGGCTTTTATTTTTTCTTTATCTTTCTTTTTCATATATTTAAATGCATTATTTGGTTTTAGTTAGTTGATATAAAGCTAAACTGACAATGGCAGGGGACCTCAGACCATGGCATGTGCCTCTTGCTTGATGTGGGAGCTTAGGAACGTGGCCGACGTTCCTGACTCTTACATGTGCAAGAAGTGTGTCCAGTTGCAGCTCTTGTTTGACCGCATGACTGCTCTGGAGCTGCGGATGGATTCCCTGTGGAGCATTCACGATGCTGAGGAGGTCGTGGATAGCACGTTTAGTGAACTGATCACACCACAGGTTAGAATTGTTGAGGGAGACAGTGAATTGGGACCAAAAGGCAGAAAAAGAATAGGAAGGCAGTGCAGGTGTCCCCTGCCGTCATCTCCCTCCAAAACATGTATACCGTTTTGGAAATTGTTGGGGGTGATGACTTACCAGGAGAGGGCAGCAGTTGCCAAGATCATGGCACCGTGGCAGGCACTGCTGTTCAGAAGGGCGGGAAAAAGACTCGTAGAGCCATAGTCATAGGGGATTCCATTGTGAGGGGAGTAGATAGGCAGTGCTATGGCTGAAAACGGGACTCCCAGATGGTATGTTGCCTCCCAGGTGCTCGGGTCAGGGATGTCACCGATTAACTGCAGAGCATTCTAAAAGGGGAGGGTGAATAGCCAGTTGTCTTGGTGCATTTCGGCACCAACGATATAAGTTAAAAACGAGCTGAGATCCTGAAAGAAGAATTCAGGGAGCTAGGAGAGAAGTTAAAGAGGAGAACCTCAAAGGTAGTGATCTCGGGATTACTACCAGTGCCATGTGCTAGCCAGGGTAGAAATGAAAAAATAGGCAGGATGAACACGTGGCTTGAGGGACAGCGAAGGAGGGAGGAGTTCAGATTTGTTGGACATTGGGACTGGTTCTAGGGAAGGTGTGACTATTACAAAATGGACGGTTTACATCTGAACCAGACTGGAATCTATGTCCTTGGGGGAGTTTTTGCTACTACTGTTGGGGAGGTTTTAAACTAATGTGGCAGGAGGCTGGGAACCAGAAGAGAAAACAAGTAGGCAGTGAGCTGGAGACTGGATACTGTAAGAATCATGAAGATAGCATTAATAAAGGGAAGAGCAGATAAATGCAAAAGAACTGGTGGCCTGAAATGCATCTACTTTCATGCAAGGAGTTTAGTGTGTAAGGCAGATGAACTTAGGGCTTGGATTGGTGCCTGGGAGTATGATGTTATTGCAATCACAGAGACTTGGTTGAAGGAAGGGCATGATGATTGGCAACTAACTGTTCCAAGATATAGACGCTTCAGAGAGGACAGGGAGGGAAGTAAAAGGGGGGTGGAGTTGCATTGCTGGTCAGGGATGATATCATGGCTGTGTTAAAGGAGGACACTATGGCGGTCTTGGGTAGTGAGGCATTATGGGTGGAGCTGAGAAATAAGAAGGGTACAACTACATTGTTGGGGCTGTATTACAGGCCTCCCAACAGTAAGCGTGAGAAGAACAAATAGGTAAACAGATTATGGAAAGATGTAGAGGCAATAGGTAGTGGTGATGGGAGATTTTAATTTTCTCAACATTGACTGGGATAAACTTAGCGTCAGAGGTCTGGATGGGGTAGAATTTGTAAGAAGCATCCAGGAGAGATTTCTAGAGCAGTATGTCAATAGTCCGACAAGGGAAGGAGCCATATTGGACTGGTACTGGGAAATGAGCCAGGACAGTGGTAGAAGTTGTGGTGGGGGATTTCTTTGGGAACAGTGACCACAATTCTGTAAGTTTTAGAATACTCGTAGACAAAGATGAGAGTGGTCCTAAAGGAAGAGTACTAAACTGGGCCAAGGCCAATTATATCAAAATTAGGCAGGAGCTCGGAAATGTGGATTGAACACAGCTATTTGAAGGCAAGTCCACATTTGATGTGTGGGAGGCTTTCAAAGATAGGTTAATGGTAGTGCAGGATAGGCATGTCCCATTGAAGGCAAAAGATAGGAAAGGCAAGATTTGTGAACCGTGGATGACAGGAGAAATTGTACAACTAGCCAAGAGGAAAAGGGAAGCATACATAAGGTCTAGGCAGCTGAGAACAGAATGGGCCCTGGAGGAATATCGGAAGAGTAGGACAAGTCTTAAACGAGGAATCAAGCGGGCTAAAAGGGGTCATGAAATAGCTTTAGTGAGCAGAATTAAGAAGAATCCCAAAGCATTTTATTTTTATATAAGAAGCAAGCAGGTAACTAGAGAAAGGATTGGTCCACTAAAGGATAATAGAGGAAGGCTGTGTGTTGAACCTGAGAGAATGGGTGAGATTCTCAATGATTACTTTGCATCAGTGTTCACTGAGGAGAGGAACATGATGAATCTTGAGATTAGAAATAGAAGTTTGATTAGTCTGGATCACATTGACATAAGAAAGGAAGATGTGTTCCCAGGACCAGATGGGATCTATCCCAGGTTTTTGAGAGAGGCGAGAGAGAAAATAGCTGGGGCCCTGACAGATATCTTTGTGGCATCCTTAAATACAGGTGAGGTGTCAGAGGACTGGAAGGTTGCTCATGTTCTACCCCTGTACAAGAAGGGTAGTATGGATATTCTGGGTAACTACAGAAGTGAGCCTGACGTCAGTGGTGAGAAAGTTGCTGAAGAAAGTACTGAGGGATAGAATCTATTTATTTTTAGAAAATAATGGGCTTATCAGTGTTAGGCAACATGGTTTTGTGCGGGGGAAATCGTGCCTTACCAACTTAATAGAGTTCTTTGAGGAAGTGACCAAGTTGATAGACGAAAGAAGGGCTGTTGATGTCATATACATGGACTTTAGTAAGGTGTTTGATAAGGTTCCCCATGGTAAACTAATGGAGAAAGTGAAGTCGCATGGCGTCAGGGTGTTCTAGCTAGGTGGATAAAGAACTGGTTGAGCAACAGGAGACAGAGAGTAGTGGTTGAAGGGAGTTTCTCAAAATGGCATGCTAAACTAATGGAGAAAGTGAAGTCGCATGGCGTGCAGGGTGTTCTAGCTAGGTGGAAAAGAACTGGTTGAGCAACAGGAGACAGAGAGTAGTGGCTGAAGGGAGTTTCTCAAAATGGAGAAAGATGACCAGTGGTGTTCCACAGGGATCAGTGCTGGGGCCACTGTTGTTTATGATATACATAAATGACCTGGAAAAGGGCACTGTTGGTATGATCAGCAAGTTTGCAGATGATGCGAAGATTGGTAGAATGGCAGAACGCATAGGGACTGTCAAAGAATACAGGAGAATATAGGTAGACTGGAAAGTTGGGTGGAAAAGTGGCAGATGGATTTCAATCCAGACAAATGTGAGGTAATGCATTTAGGCAAGTCTAATTCTAGAGCAAATTATGCAATGAACAGAAGAGCCTTGGGAAAAGTTGATGGGCAGACAGATCTGGGATTGTAGGTCCATTGTACCCTGAAGGTTGCTGCACAGGTGGATAGAGTGGTCAAGAAGGCATATAGTATGCTTGCCTTCATTGGACAGGGTATTGAGTACAAGAGCTGGGAAGTCATGTTAAAATTGTACAAGACATTGGTTCGGCCACATTTAGAATACTGTGTACAGTTCTGGGCGCCATATTACCAAAAGAATGTGGACGCTTTGGAGAGGGTGCAGATAAGGTTACGAGGATGTTGCCTGGTGCTAGCTATGAAGAAAGGTTGAGTAGGTTAGGTTTGTTTTCATTAGAAAAAAAGGAGATTGAGGGGGGACCTGATTGAGGTTTACAAAATCACGAAGGGTATAGACAGGGTGGATAGAGACAAGCTTTTTCCCAGAGTGAAGGATTCAATAACAAGAGGTCATGCTTTCAAGGTAAGAGGTGAAAGGTTTAAGGGGGATAGACGCAGCAAGTACTTCACACAGAGGGTGGTGGGCATCTGGAATGCGTTGCCAGCAGAGGTGGTAGAGGCGGGCACAGTAGATTCATTTAAGATGCGTCTGGACAGATGCATGAGTAGGTGGGGAGCAGAGGAATACAGATGCTTAGGCAAAAGTGAGGACAGCAGATGCTGGAAATCAGAGTCTAGATTAGTGTGGTGCTGGAAAGCACAGCAGGTCAGGCAGCATCCAAGGAGCAGGAAAATCGACATTTTGGGTAAAAGCCCTTCATCAGGACTGAAGGCAGGGAATCTCAGTTTTAGACAGTAGACTTGGATCGGCTTAGGATTGGAGGGCCAAAGGGCCTGTTCCTGTGCTGTAAATTTTCTTTGTTCTTTGTTATAATACGATGAACATTTGTTTTTAGCTGATTTTACAATGATGTCAAATGATGAGATGACACAAATTGAAGATCAACGTTTCAATCCATTGTCTTCCAAAGAAGGATTGTCAGCACCAGTGACTGAGGTAATGGTAAGTAAGCAACAATCATCAGTAACGCAACTGAAATGTGATAATGTGGTAGTTTACCGGGAAACATTTAGGCAGGGAAAGTGAAGACAATCAAGCTACTCATGAAGCTGAAGTAAAGGACTAATATTCTACAACATGGATGTATGAACAGATGGAGAATGAAAATTTGCTTGCACAAAATGAAGATGTGCTACATACAATTCCATGTAAGCCGGATCAATGTCTACAGATTCAGGACATGATTAATAAAAAAAAACTTGACTCAGTAGGATATGGCAAAAAAAAGTACTCATTTTAACAGAGCAATAATTTAGTGTGGACAATGTCTACATCATCATATTGAAGTAAGTCTTAACTAACTTAAACTATTAATAGTTGTTTTTCACCCTTCTTTCTTTCAAGCACTACAATGAACTCAAGCATATCATGATCTGTTTCAAATATATATTCACACACTGCTGCGGAGTTACTTAAATCTATCTCATTACTCATGAATAACTCTATTGTGTCCTGATCCTTTTTTGGTTCTCAGATACACTGTTATAAAAAACTATACCAGACACACTCAGGAAATTCACTAACTCTCTGACATGTACTAAATGAAAGAAGGGCTGTAGATGTCATATACTTGGACTTCAGTAAGGCATTTGATAAGGTTTCCCATGGGAGGCTGATGGAGAAGGTAAAGTCGCATGGGGTCCAGGGTATACTAGCTAGATGGATAGAGAACTGGCTGGGCATCAGGAGACAGAAAGTAGTATTGGAAGAGCGTTTCTCCAAATGGAGAACTGTGACCGGTGGTGTTCCACAGGGATTTGTGTTGGGACTACTGTTGATGGTGAGATACATAAATGATCTGGAGGAAGGTATAGGTGGTCTGACTAGCAAGTTTGCAGATGACACTAAGATTGGTGGAGTAGCAGATAGTGAAAGGACTGTCAGAGAATGCAGCAGAATATAGATAGATTGGAGAGTTGGGTGGAGAAATGGTACATGGATTTCAATCCAGGCAATTGTGAGGTGATGCATTTTGGAAGGATTTAAGAGCAAACTATATGGTAAATGGAAAAACCTGGGGAAAATTGATGTACAGAGAAATCTGAGTGTTCAGGTCCATTGTACCCTGAAGGTGGCAATGCAGGTCGATAGAGTGGTCAAGAAGGCATGCTTTCTTTCATTGGACTTAACTATATAGGTCCTGCCCTTATTCATTTTTCTGAAATTCACTGCTTTGCATTTATCCAAATTAAACTCCATCTGCCACTTGTTAGCCCTTTGGCTCAGTTCATCAAGATCTATTTGTAATCTTAGATCACCTTCTTCACTGTCCACTATATCACCAATTTTGATGTCATCCACAAACTTATTAAATCCAAATCATTTATAAAAATGACAAAAAACGATGAACTCAGCACAAATTTCTACAGTGTATCGCTGGTCACAGGCTTCCAGTCTAAAAAGCAACCTTTCACCACCGCCCTCGGTCTCCTACTGTCAAGCCAATTTTGTATCCAATTGGCAAGCTCTCCTTGAATCCTGTGTGATCTAACTTGACTAATCAGGCTACCATACAGAACCTTGTCAAAGGCTTTACTAAAGTCCATGTAGACAACGCCTCTTCATTCATGTTGGTCACATCTTCAATGAGTTTCTTTTTTCATCCTTTTTTTGTGGTCATCATTAGCAGTGCAAACATTTATTGCCCATCCCTACTTTCTGTTGAATTGAGTTGCTTGGTAGTCCTTTCCCAAGGGCAGTTAAATATCAATCATATTACTGCGTGTCTGGATTCACATGAAGGCCAGACCAGGTAATGATGGCAGATCTCCCCTGAAAGAATGTGGACCCATCCATTAGGAATTGGCAGCTGGAAAGCTCAATGATAATAAGCTCGAGACTCTAATATTTGATGCATGCTGGGCATAGTTTCACATGCATTTTTGAGTGTGTTTGAATTTCTAGACCAACATGTTTAGCTACCTGAGTTATATCTATTTTGATCTATTACACCTAACTCCAATATTCCTCCAATAATTGCAACATTTAAGAGGCATGCTGGCAGGTGGGACTAGATTGGGTTGGGATATCTGGTCAGCATGGATAGGTTGGACTGAAGGGTCTGTTTCCATGCTGTACGTTTCTATGACTCTATGACTCTAAGAGTGGAGAAAAGTCAGAAACAGGAACAAGTATGGACCATTGAGCCTGTACTCTGCCATTCAATACCATCATGGCTGATACTTGAATTCAACCCCACTTTGCTATTGAAAATCCTCATATCCCTTGATTCCATTAAAATCAACAATGTTATCAATCCAAGAAATATTCCCCATGCCACAGTCACTTCAAACACAAAAATATGCTAAACTTATCAGCATTTTGACATTCCAGAATAACTGATCAAAAGTATAACTTGATATTCAGTTCTTTTTATCTGAAAACCTTAGCCTGCACTATCTCATATAAGTTATGGTCATTGGCAATATAATTCAGAGAAAATTATTGAAAGAAATTAGAAATCAGAACTGTGTCTACATGAACACTAAACTGGAATTAGATTACTCACTGAGATTACACAGCGTGGGTGTAGAGTTACTTCGCTGTGTGGAAAATAAACAAGTTGAAAAGGTGGCAGAATCAGACAGCATTTTAGGAAACTAAAAGCCACAAATGAGTGCCTGTACACGTCAGGCCTGGCGCTTCAGACTTAACACATAACCTCTGTGTGGGTGGGTAATAAATAGCATTTCAACATTGACGGCAAACAAGCCACAGAACACTTGGGCAGAAGGCAAACACTTACCGGTTCCTCTTGGAAGATGCTTGCTATATCTCGAGGACAACGCCTCATCAGCACGCCAGCAGTGGCCTGCATATCCCAAAGGGCTGACTTTCTACAGTTCATAAGCCCCCCCACCAGTGGAATATTGGATGCACTAAAGACCAAGTTAGATCAAGGTGGACAAAGTCAGTATTGAAGTGGATCCTGAAAGTATAATCCCGGCCCCACAGACATAATTCATGTACTTGCACTTCATGCTTGTTCCCTCCCCATTTCTGCAACTGGGCCAAGTTAAAACTGACCCTCAAATCAATGAAAGATTCCAACACATTCACTATTACCTTAAAAGACATTCCCATTTCAAAAATTGGTAAATCTTGTTCATGCTTAAGAGATAACCTGTGAGGTAAATTTGCCCACAGTGTACTACGGTGTAACTGTGTGACGAGTCACGACGTCACAAAAGCAGCACCCTAGAAAAAGAACTCATCATTATGTAACACCTTATTATCAAATCAAATAACCAAATTGCTTCACATACAACAAATAATCAAAAAGGAGCAGTGAGCTCGACAGTTCCTCTGACTTTAGCCTCATGCAGCCACCATTTTCTTGACCCGTCTTTAGTGGCATGTTTTCAGCTGACTAGGCCTCAACGTCTGCCATTTCCTCCCTAATTCTCTCGACCTATCCTTCCTCCTTTAAGATCCTCCCTAAAAGACTCCTCTTTAAGTAATTACTCAATCCTCCTCATGACTCCTTCTTTGTCTCGCCATCTGTTTTTGCCTAATTATGCCTTTATGAAGGGCCTCAGGACATTATTCCAAGCTTAAGCTATTTGAGTGCAAACTATTGTGGGTGGTTGACAATTGATCTGGATTGCTGATCCTGACTGTTTATACTGGTTTATTATAAAATGTAAATATATACATCAAGTAGCTGTGAAATCACATATGGTACAGATATAATAGAATTGACATTACAATAAAGAAGATGAAGAGTTAGTCCAAAATGATGCTGCAGTCTCTGCATCATCTTTTCTTTCAGGAAAGCAGTCTATGGTTTGCAAGTCCACTTAGATTCAAAATTTGGTTCTTTGGCATTAGACATTTTAGCATTATCGGTGCCATTTCGCCTCCAGAATAACACCCGTAACATGCATGCTTAACACTGAAGTGAACGAGGTGAGACACCATTCTTGGTGTGGCCATAAGCACATGTATACGTAGCATCACCAGCAACTGTGCAAAAATTGGCATGTTGTGGAAGCAATCGGTGCCTTTTTGGAGTTCAACACTCCAGATGATGCCATCTTTTAACTTTGCCATTCTGAACAATTCTTCAGCAGATCGAAGCTCCCCTTGCCTCCATCTCCAATGGTATTTAAAAGGATCATCAACTAGGTTAGCTATTGATTTTTTTTAATACTCTATCTGTCCAGCGTTCAGCAGCTAACAGTGTATCAGATGTTGCCTCTTCACGAAGGCTGCCCTCAATGAAATGTAGGAGGGACTTTAATCCATCATCAATGTTACAGAAGTGAAAGGTGCAATTTATGAAGACAATTTAGTGGATATGCAGTAGAAATACATAGATATTCTGAAACCCCTCGTTGAGATCAACAAATGATTATGCATTCCGCAATAGAATAAATGTATGCTAAAATCCAATATTATATAGATTATTTTGGATTGCAAAAAGGGGTTGGAAGGAACTATTTTACACTTGCTAAGTGAGTATGAAGGAGAGGGCTTTGTAAGAGGGCATATGTGCGAATGGTGAGGAAAGACAGGCTGATTACAATGCATGTGTGACTGCATCAAGCCAAACAAAAAATCTTTATTTGATATTTTGCCTGAGAAAATATTTGAAATTAATTCAATATGTAATTATTTGTCAGATTTTCAATTTTAAACTCCTGTTCTAGTTCATCATCAACTAAATTTGAATAATTCAACTTCAGCTGCATCCATTCAGGTTAATCCAAAGTCCTATTTTGCAACAGAGTGTGGGAGATTTATTTAGCATAAATTAGCAAAAACATCTTACTTACAGACTCCAAGTTAAATGATTTAATAACATATGCGGGTATACTTCCTTTGGGATTTGTGCTATCTTTTTTAAAGAATAAAACCTAAAAATAAGAGCACGGATACAGTGGTAATGGTACTATTTGACTGCATCATTTAATAAAGAAGTTATTGGAAAGAGGAGTCCCCGAAAATGTAAAGGTACCCCCTAGAAAATCAAAATGTAACTCCTCACAAATAGCGCTTGAAGCAAAGGCCCCTCCTGGAAACAAAAGACATGAGAGAACAACTACGGAGAACCAAATAGATAACTTTAACAATACTATGTTAAATACATCATCAACTAATTGATCTTGTGCATTTCTTAGTACCTGCCTTCTGCATATCTTTTCTAGAGGCCCTGCATAGTGTTACTATAGTGGGTACAGCTTGGCCAGTCAATTTCAGTGGAGGAGACTGAAGATGGAGTTGTGGGACACCCTTGAGTAACACTGTCTCTACAAAGCACCTTCACGACATGGGTCACAACAGTCTGGGTTAGCTGGCTGAGAGACAACCACAAGGACATTGATGGAGTGGCAGTGGAAGTTTGAAAGCTGTTTTTTAGATTGGGCAGTTGCACAAAGATAATGCCACGATGAATTGGTTGGCGATCCTAGTCATCTGACAGAGCACAACTGCTGTGGTCACCTTTGAATACCAGTACCTACTGTAATGGTGGCAGCAAGCTAAACCTGCATGATAGCAAACTGCATTAGAGCAGTCTGCTTTTCCGTGGCAGAAGCTGACTTTGCACTGCTTCAGAGTGAGCTCACACCAGATGATTTCAGTGATGCACGGCTGTTGTTTGTGTTACAGTGGAAGCTAGATTTTAGCCATGATTAGGTCTGCAAGTGTAACAATGAAGTTGGCCACCATTTCAATGTCAGAAAGGACGCCTTCCAAGTTCTGCACAAACCTTGTGCCAAATATCTCTACATTCCTTGATGCTGGCACAAGCTTTTTTGGCAGCTCTGCCAACTGTGGATACTCTCCAGCCTTCTTCTGTAGGTTACCTGATTGAAATTCTCACCTGTCTTCTACAGCTGCTGTTGTATGTGGCCTTCCCTTATGGCAGACTGGCACTGTATTACCCTTTGGTTTCAAAGATTGTTAGCCACTTTGTCCCTGTTACTTCAAGACATGCATATTCCATCACTATCATATATTTGATATTACCCACCATGTCAGTCCTTGAGCTGATAGTTAAGAGTGTGAGAGTGATAGGATTTCTTCTTTATCACTGCCTTCCTGTCATTGAATTCTTGTGGTACTAGAATCCAGCTTCTAAGTGCTAGACTCTTATTACTTAATGCTGTAGTTATCTGGTCTCACCACTTTTGCACAGTTGTCCAAATAAGCTCCATGTTCCTGTGGATACAGGACTTCTCTCCTTCTGACAAAATCATAGAGTCACATCAGAGAACCTTCGAGACTGCCCTACTAACTGTTCCTGCATAGCTGAGTGTTCTGCTTGCTCACCTCTCTTCTCCAATAGTTCCATAAACCTCTCCAGCCCAGATGTACCTCACCTTTAAGAGGGGCTGGCTGGCTCCCCTACTATGGCATGCAAGCACACAACAGTGCAATTAGCACTGGCTGGAATGAGCTACCATGCAAATTAGCAGGCAGCCATAAAGTCCACATGCTTACCTGGATTGGGAGCAATTTTCATGGATTAGTTATTCACTGTGATACCCTTGTGTAATTTCAGCCCTTTCCAATTTTATGTGATAAATTTTCTTCAAACCAGACTATTCATCTGATGATAATCTTGAACGGATCTTAACTGTGCTTAATTTTCTTGCCATGCTCATAAAAAGTTGAGAGATAATTGTTCTCTCTTGTAAATTTTGCATAATTCCATTGAACAATCAACAAAAGGGGTGAAAGCCTACAGTAATAATATTCCTCTTGTATCTTTCTCCTTGCATAGTGGCAAAATTAAGCATAACATAAAGTACGATAAAAAGTAATTAATTATATTTCATGGTTTAAATATTACTAAAAGCAAGATAATATCCTTGAGTTTAAATTTAACAAGCAAAATTCTGTTACCTTATCAAAATGCTTCATGTTCAGTGTATTTTAGAATTTGGTTCAAATCGGACAAAGTTTCAAGAACTGAATAAAATACGTGCAAAGGAAACAACAAAGGAATTGATTTTTTGTGGAATAAAACAAAAACTGCTGATACTGAAAATTTGAAATAATAATAGAAATTGCTGGCGAAACTCAGCGGATCTGGAAGCATTTGTGAAGAAAGAGCAGAGTTAATATTTCAGTCCAGAGACTCACCAGTTCTGATGAAGAGCCAATAGACTCAAAATGTTAACTCTGTTTTCTCTCCACAGATGCTGCCAGACATCCTGAGATTCTCCGGCTATTTCTGAGTTTTTGTACAGTCTGGAAAAGTAGCGAAGAACAAACTATGCAAAACAAGCTAAAAATATAAAGTAGAAACAAGTTGAAGATTTCAATTTGCTAAAAAGCAGAGCGATCTCATCCATGCAGTCACCCAAAGTTCTATTCAGATACTTCAGTTAGGAAATACCATCAGTGCACTGAGTATAAAAATCTGACAACATAACTGCTTCAAATTAAACAGCCTCTGCTGAATAATAAGGCATTCAGAAAAACTCTTGAGTTACAGTAGGGTCTTTCATGAAATTTCCCTATATGACATTGAGCACAAAACCCAATGCATACTGGCTGAAGAAATGTCAGGTTCTTTAAATATTTACCTGGCACACATATTAAAAGTGGTATCTGGAGTTATGTTTTCAAAGCTTTTTTCCTTAAATAAAATCTTCACCTCAAAATGTAATCCTGTGAAAAACTAAAGTAATGTACAATTTTGTGGCAGGTACAGATAAAATCTCCTATAAGATTAATAAGCAAAGAATTATAGATTCATTTCTGTCTTTTTTGTATCTCTTTCGGAATTTGCTTTGGGTGCTGCATAAATAGTTGCTAGTACTGGTCCACATTTCATTGTATGAATTCTGGTGATCATTGATAATCTTCCCTTGGCCTCACTCCTCAC
This sequence comes from Chiloscyllium plagiosum, assembly GCF_004010195.1. Taxonomy (NCBI): domain Eukaryota; kingdom Metazoa; phylum Chordata; class Chondrichthyes; order Orectolobiformes; family Hemiscylliidae; genus Chiloscyllium; species Chiloscyllium plagiosum. The sequence goes on from NC_057726.1 coordinate 48,509,021, forward strand.
TATCCCTGTAGTTCACCAGCCCTACAATTCCCTGATTTCTCTCAATTTCTCCAATTCTGGATTCTTGCCTATCCCCAATTTTCATTGTTCCACCATTGGACCCATGCCTCTAGTTGTCTAGTCCCTAAGCTCTGGTATCCCCACACTAACTTGCCAACTCTTTGTCTCTCTCTCTCTCTTCTTCTAAGATGCTCCTTATATCCCAGCTCTTTTGACTTAAACTTGTCAAGTTTTAGTTAGAACACAACTAGAGTATTACATCCAGCACAAGTCACTACATTCTAGGGGGGGTATGAGAGTCCTGGAAAAAGTGCAGAGGAGATTTGTCGTAAAGGTTCTAAGGAGAAGAGATTTTAGCTCTAAGGTTAGGCTGGCTGTTCTTCTTGGAAAAGGAGATTGAGGGGAGATTTGACAGAGGTGTATATGATCCTAACAAATCTAGACAAAGAAAAGCTATTCTCATTAGCTGATGCACAAGGATTATGAGATACTTGATTACTATGTTGGGCAAATGGTGGCTGGGGAGGTGATGAAGAGCTTTATTCCACACTGAGAGGTAATGACCCGGAATTACACAGCAGAGGTTGACAATGCCTAGTCACAGAATCCTGGTAATACTATAGCAGGAACGGTGTTGCAGCATTTAAATGTGCAGAAGAGCCTCAGAGTTTGGGAGATCTGCCGCCTTGTACCTTTAGGCCTACTCAGATAAGTAACTGAGGGAACATATGGAAGGACAGCAGGCCTCCGCAAGTTGTTTCCCTTTAATTTTCTGAATTTGTGGTCACTGCAGGTTCTAACTGGCCTACCATCAGCCTCCATTTGTCAGTCCTGGAGTACAGCTATAACTAGGCCATTTGGGAGGAGACTGGGAAGCCTCCATTGTCGACAAGGTCCAAGGCCTCCAAAATTGACATGCTGATGTATCCCGTGAGCAGGTGCCAGTCCCAGCAGAAAGCAAATTGAGACTCAAAGTAGCAAAAAGCCTGATATGACCATATTCCTGCAAATTAATCACATTTTGGGCTGGATAATAGAGAAGAATCCAAGAAGCCCGAAACACAAACCACCTACTGCAAAGAGATATTTTTGCAGAATTGTTGAGGTCTAAAGGAGATTCAGTTCTTGAAATAATCAGGAACAGTTTAAAGTTTCCACAGCGATACAAATTATGCATTGCAGCAACACACCAAGGCTCCTTCCATTGCACCTTCCAAACCCGCAACCTCTACCACTTAGAAGGACTTGGGAATACCACCAGTTGCAAATTTCCCTCCAAGCCACACACCACTCTGACTTGGAAATATATTATAACTCATTCCTGCCACTGGTTCAAAAACCTGGAACTCATCCTAAATGCACTTTAGAAGCACTGATGATACCAGGTCTACAGCAGTGGTTCAAATTGCCGACCATCTTCTGAAGGACAATTAAGATGGACAAGTGCTGGACTTGCCAAATGAAGCTTACAATCCCATGAAAAAATAAACAAAGCTTATGCCACACAGTCAATAGGGCTAGTGAATGGAGATTGGATGAGGAAACTATTTCAGTACAATTTTTCTTGGTTTAATAATACAGATTTATTAGTGTTGCCAGTATAATATGCAACAAAATGATATATAAAATTCAGAAAAGGCATCATCTGAGGAGAAAAAGAGTTAATATTACAGGTTGATGAACTGAATAAATAAATGCTTCATTGATAAAACCACAAAGTTTCCTTGAGTTGGAGATTTGATCACTGTATTGCAAGATATTTTACCATAATGTTCCTTTAAGATAGGTAGCTATGTAAAATACCTTCCATCTAGAGATGCGTTTGGAGACTAGTTGGGTAACAGCAGTATTCAACGTCTCACACTGAATATTGCACACTGAGAAAATTACTGGGATTTACAATCACTTTCAAAATCTGACTGTTGGAGTTTCAATACTTCAACTACTGATTTTTTTTTCCCTTGATAAGTATACTAGTTTAATTACATTCTGTCATGAAGTATAAAATGCTCAGCCTCTAGTGTCATTAATTTAACCTCTCAATTCCTGCAGAACTAAAATTTTAATGAGTAATTAAGTCCATGGTGCTTGTCAGTGAAAATAGCAACAAGACAAGCAGAACCATTACTCTGATGCAGTGTTTTTCCAAGATAACGTCCTACCCTGACTTGTCAAAGAAACTGCATCTCCAGAGTTCAAATCACTAAGTGCTGAAGAAAATCTGACTGAAAGGAAATGCTGTGGGCTTCTTTAGACCTGTTAGAACACATTAGCAAAGTGTCATTCATCTCCCCATCAACTCACCCAGTTTAAACTGTCTAGAACTGCGAATCAGGACAGACTTTTAAATAAAAATGTATCCTTTGCCATATTTTCTAATCACTTGGTTACACTTTCAATGGGCGATTTGTGAAAGCAATACTATACTTAAGCATATTGCATTATAGTACAGAGTATTCTCATACATGAGCTCATTTTTTTTGTGAATACTCATTGGCATAATAACATGGTGTAACAGAGACCGATATCACACTGGCATACAAACACAAAAATACTGTTTACCTAATTCTGCAGTGAGTTGAATATAGGTATAGTTCACTGCATTTGACCTAATGTTTTAGAAGTTCACAATTAAGAGAAGCAATATGGGAATTTTTAATACTTTGTTTAGACTCGCTTACAAATACTAAGTGGTGTATTAGTAAAAGACTTTCTGTATAAGTCATGATCATTTCAGATACTCCACATGTTTAGAGATCAATCTTCACATCAATCTTCTCTATCTCAGAATTTTAATCCTGGAAGAGATTGTATCAAGCCTAAAATAAATAAAGTGGATAAGATGTATGCTGTGGAAGAAACTTATCTCAGAAAAAGTCAAACAGCCCTGGAAGAGCTCCATCAAACTGATCCCAACAGATGTGGCTCCTTTTGACACACTGTAAAGATGCACAGCAATCAGATTGGAAATTAAATCTGTAGACCTGTGATAGCAGGGTTTCTTGGCACCTTTCCTATCTTCTCTTTCCTTTCTCAACACTGATAAAAATTGATAACAATTCACAGTAATTCACTCTTCCAGTACGAAGCAGCAGAGCCCATATTGATACCATAGGCAGAAGTTATGTAACTGAAACTCTGCTTAAGAATGAGACTAATCCAAAGGAAGTGTTTCACATGTCTTCGTCAATTGAGGCTCTGGAAGTTAGCAGAGACAGCTCAGACTCAAGCTGAGGATGAAGGAGTTCCAGCATGGTATTTTAATAATGTGTACGAAATAGTTCGTAATGAAACACATTTCTTGAAATGACAAGTGTTAAGGAATATAAAGACATTATCTTTTCATTTTTCTGTATTTTTGATTGTGGACTCAAATAGGGAAAGATCTGTTTTAAAAGCAAAGGATTGTTGAAGGATTACTGTGCATTTTAAAAGCAAGTTATCTGACACTCATTGTAAGTGTTATTTACACAGCTGTTGGTTTAAGCAGTGGGAAAAACCTAGTTTCAGATACATTGGAAGCAGAAGACTGTACAAATGGACATTGAACCAGCAGCAAGAAGCTAACTGGTCTCTGAAATAGTGATCAGTTATTGATGACAAAACTGTTAGTTACATCCTCCAGTCTGACTTTTCATTTTCCTACCCTATGTTCTTTCTTTATAATGTAGTTCTCTCAATTTGAGGGAAGGAAAGATCTTTCAAAACTTGTCATCCCTGTTATCTTTAGTCCTGACAGACTTTCCTTCATCGCAAGCTACAATGATTGCAGATACACTTATTGGGCTGTATTATAGAGCTTCACCAGATTTGTCTCAATAACTAACCAGATTTTACAATTCCTACATTCTCCTCCTTGACAATAGCAATTGTAGTATGACTCTACTGTATCAATTTCCTTCTCCCTGACGTCATAGCGACTGTTAGTCTCCTAGGGATTGAGGTGCAGGATAAAGTGATGATCACTGTACATTACCTTGTGAATAAAACTTAAGAGGCTGTAATATTACACATTGTTAGGATCAGTTCCAGGGCAAATACTCCAACAGGGCAAATACTCCAACTTTGTACAGATCAGGCATTGTACCTCAAACCATTAAACTTTTCAATGAGGAGCAATAAACTGGCTTCTCTTGGTCATTTATCCAGACCCTCAGCTGGTTGCAAAAAAGTCAGTTTTAAGAAGTTCCCTTCTCTTCAGGACCCTTTTCTCTCAGGACTGACTGAATTCATATTTCAAAAGGAGTCATTAAGCCAGCTTGCTTGAATTAATAAGAAGAATGAGATTATTAATTACTAAAGCCTAGAAAAATAGTATCACAGCACACATATATGCTGGATTAGAAATAAAAGGTATACCAAAAAGTTAATAATTATAAAAATATGTACAGATCAATCTCTGAGCTGTTTTTAAATAGTGGAGAGTTGAACATTGTGGACATTGCAATGGATGTTACTGGTAGTATTGATGTTGGCAGTTAAATAGTTGATTTGGAGACTCTTGGCTTTGTAGATTGATTGGTACTTCTTTTGTCCCTAATATTTTTGGTCGTGACTGATTGGCAGCATGATGAGTGAGACAGAGTCGTTTTCACTTTACATGTGTGCCGGGCTGTTTAAATGACTGTGCTCGGAGCTGTACCCTCACAGCACACTGGTGCACATACTAGGGTGTCAGGCCATGAACACATACAGACTAGTGTTGCAGAATATTTTTAACCTCTCTTATGTAATGTTTTGGAAGTGAAACACAAAGGTTCTGTAAGAGGTGGTGTTCTGTGACAGTAGGATGATGAAGCCCCTCATTATCTCTTTCTTTATATTTCTCTCTCTTGTTGAACTTTCCCTGATACTCTACAGGTGTGACATTCTATGGATGCAACATGGGTTTTTGCCAGACAGTGGCTGAATTTATATTAGATTAGATTAGATTAGATTACTTACAGTGTGGAAACAGACCCTTTGGCCCAACAAGTCCACACCGACCCGCTGAAGCGCACCCACCAAGATCTATTCCCCTACATTTACCCCTTTACCTAACACTACCGGCAATGTAGCATGGCCAATTCACCTAACCTGCACATTTTTGGGAGGAAACCGGAGCACCCGGAGGAAACCCACGCAGACACGGGAAGAATGTGCAAACTCCACACAGACAGTCGCCTGAGGCGGGAATTGACCCGGGTCTGGCGCTGTGAGGCAGCAGTGCTAACCACTGTGCCACCATGCCGCCCACCATATCTGTAGTCATTTAAAAAGATATCTTTTTAAAAATAAAAGTTAACAATGTCCACAGTACTTCGGGGGTTCTGAACTTTCGTCATAAGAGGTTTCATATATAGACATATGGCGTATAGGTAGAAAAACCAGAAAGTTATGTTAAACCTACATAAATACATTAAATTGTTGGAAGCATTATGTCCAAATCTGTAGTCCATTAATTCAGTTGATATTTTATTTTCCCGCAGCTAAGCTCTAGCAATCAGTTTCATAGATATACTTACTGTAATACTTAGAATTCATTCTCAACCAGCATGCTGACCACTTAACACAGGGAGATGTATTTTCCTGTTACTATGTCCTAGAATATTGGATCATTTGGGCAGAGGAACAGGAAGAAACTGGTCTCGGGTGAAGCACCAATGTATAAGTTACCCTGCTGATTTTATATCTATCAATTTAAATGGAGGAAAATTGAGTGGATTTCCTTAATGGTTCACCCTAAAGTCACTCTTCTGAGTCCTTGTTCCCACAGTATTATATACTTGGATATAGCATCACATCAATCAGTTAAAGATCTAAGTCTAGTGAAGGGGGTTCCTTGTTCTTCACGATGTGCTCAGCCTTTGAGTTTGGTCAGACGAGCAATCTGTCATAAAGAAGAAAATCAGTGTCAAGATAATTTAAGTTTTGAAGCTGACATACTTGAAGTGTTGGTGGATATTTAATGAAATAACAAAATATCTAATCAAAACTGAAGTCTTCAAATATAATTCAGCTTGAAGGCTGTGTTGCATAACCATTTATACCTTGGAATATGGCTATGCTTATTGTTAATCATTGTCTTTAATTGATTAATTATAAATGAATTTAGAACATTTTGATAACAAACTAAGATCTATTTTCTCTGATAATTGCAGCCTTGAAGCATGTCTTAAGTATAAATGAGAAGGCTCAATACTAACTGATACCATCATGTTTTTTTCTTCCAGTGTAGTTTTCTTTAAAGCTGGTTAATCACCAGTGTATTATTTCTCAACAGAATCAATTAAAAGTTTGAACATGGATAGTAAGTTTCCACACAATCTCAAAGTGTCCACTTACCAATTAAAAGACTGTCATTTGGCATCACATATTATTGTGTAATATTTGCAACTTCCATAAATACTGGGTCATAATGTTCTGTGCCAGGCCATCCAATGGCATCTGCCCCAAGAAATAGAAAGAGGGCATCTGGGAACTCAGTGAAAAGGGTAAACATACCTCCTTCAATAATTATATCAAATGATCATTCCCAGTCTGAGAAGGAAATGAGTGAGAGCAATTTTGAATCAGGTAGTAAAGAGAAATATATGGAAGAAAAGAAGCATTGGATTGATAAATAAAATTAAGCAAAAAGTAAAAGTGACAGTAATTTTTAAAATTTTATATTATAATTTTTTAAATCTCCAGAACTGAGAAAAGTCTGAATGAATGCTTTTAATAGTTAATTTTTAGTGGCAGACTGGTAGTAATCAACTTTTAGCACATTGTTAGCAAAGGATTAATACTGAAATGGACAAGAGTTAACTTTCTGTGGTAGTTCCAACTTGTGCCTACCATGCAAATATAGCAACTTTACACAATTCAATTTCAATGATGATGCAGCAAAAAGATCAACTTTTGCAAAGAGTAGAGCAGTACAACTTGTACGAACAGTTTGGACATTTGAGTTTCATCATACATCTGCCCTCAACTAAAACGTACAATATTGTGTGCATATAAATAATACAGTGCATCATTAGCCTGACTTATTTTTCATAGAAGACTATAGACAATTTCAAAATCATCATTTTTATCATTGTACAAAATTGCAGCAAATCAGAACAGTAGAAGTTGGTAAAATGTAAATTAAATCTGTAATTCCTGGTGTAAAATAGCCCAACTACTCTCAGACACTCAAATTTCATTCTGTAGTGTTCCAAGACTTGAGGATCGTTTACCAGTGAACTGAACTTTTGCACATCCTTCTCTTTGCCTCCTGACAGCCACTGTTTCTTTTAGCTACTCATCCTAAAAACTTCTATTCCACGTATCTTTTTTACTGATTGTATCTCTGTGAAACACTTTGGGATTTTATTCACATGAAAAGCATTGTGTGAATGCAGGTTGTTCTTTGAAAACTGCTACTTTGCATTCTTATCCTGTTACATCTTAAGTAGACCATGCAAGTCAGCAAAGCAAGCCTTCAAAATTAACTGCTACACACGTAGGCTTACTGTTCACATCTCCATCTAATAAGCTTCAGAAGTAACATAAAAATATCTCCATTCATTTACATCTGTGTGATGATGATTCAATCGAGACCCTCACAACACAGTTTACCTCAACAGTATTTTCAAGGGCTCCATTGCATGAACATATAAGTATGCAAAATGAGAACAGAAGGAGAGCATGTGGCCCCATGAGTCTGCTCTGCCATTGAATAAGGTTGTGATTGATCTGTGTGTATTCCAATTTCCACATGCCCATCTACGCACCAATAACTCTTGATTTCCTTGCCTAACAAGAATCTATTCACCTTGGCCTTAAGATTATTTAACAATCCTCTATTTAACAGGCCTCTACTGCCTTCTGAGGCTGAGTTCAAAAGTTGCACTACCCTCAGAGAAATAACACTCTCTGTCCTAAAAGAATGATTCTTAACTTTAAAGCAGTGCCCCCCAGATCTGGATTCACTATAAGAGGAACATACCTTCCATGTCCACCCTGTTAAGATCATTGAGTTCTTATACACTTCAATCATGTCATTTCTCACTGTTCTAAACTCCAGGGAAAATAAGCCCAACTGTCCAACTTATCAGATACTCATTCCAGGTATCATTCTTGCAAACATCCTCTGAACCATTTCCAAAAGATTTACATTTGCCCTTAAATAAGAAGACCAAAACTGGATACAGTAATTCAGCCAAGCACAGAATATGTTCAAGAAACTCAGTAGGTCTGGCAGCATCTATGGAGATTGGAAAAGAGCTAATATTTCGTGTCCAGTAAGACTCTTCTTCAGAACTTCTTACCGGACTCAAACCATTAACTCTGCTTCTCTGTCCAGATGCTGCCAAACCTGCTGAATTTCTTCGACTGTGTTTGTTTCAGATTTTCAGCATCTGCAATATTTTGCTTCTATTCACAATATTTGTGATGCAGTCTCACCAATGTCCTGTATAACTGAAGCACAGTGGGACAGTGGTTAGCACTGCCGCCTCACAGCGCCAGAGACCTGGGTTCAATTCCCGCCTCAGGCGACTGACTGTGTGGAGTTTGCACGTTCTCCCCGTGTCTGCGTGGGTTTCCTCCGGGTGCTCCGGTTTCCTCCCACAGTCACAAAGATGTGCAGGGCCAGGTGAATTGGCCATGCTAAATTGCCCGTAGTGTTAGGTAAGGGGTAAATGTAGGGGTATGTGTGGGTTTCGCTTCGGCGGATCGGTGTGGACTTGTTGGGCCGAAGGGCCTGTTTCCACACTGTAATGTAATGTAATCTAATCTAATCATAATAACTCATAGTAAAGGATCATATTAGCTTCTTGACTCTGTGTTGTACCTGCATGCAGTCTTACGGTCCGTGCACACCAATCAGACTTGGATGCCTGTACAGTGGCTTGGGAAATTAGAGTCAAAATGTGTGGTTTTGTAAAAGCACAGCGGATCAGGCAGCATCCAAGGAGCAGGAGAGTCAACGTTTTGAGCATAGGCCCTTCGTCAGGAATGAAGAGCTTATGCTCGAAACGTCAACTCTCCTGATCCACAGATGCTGCCTCTCCCCGCTTTGCTTTTCTAGCACCATATTTTTTGACTTTGATCTCCAGCATCTGCGGAAAATTAGAGGCAACATAGCCTGCATGCTAATTTACTGTGACTCGAGCACCTGAATACCTTGATCTCTCTGTACCTCAGAATTCTGCAGTCATTCTCCATTTAAGTAATACTTCAATTTTTCATTCTTCCTGCCAATGTGAAAAAGTTGCATTTTACGACATGATGTTCTATCTGCCAGATTTTTGCCCACTCACTCAACTTATCTATATCCATCTGTAACATCTTCTTGACAACATACCTGCCTTGATGTCATCACTCTCCTCATCTAAGTCATTGATATAAATTGTAAAAGGTTGAAGCCTCAGCACAGACACCTGTGGGACCACACTCATCACATCCTGCCAATCAGACACACACCCATACTGTTTTCTGACAACCAGCCAAACTTCCATGTTAGTTTGTTACCCTCATACCAAACATTTTTATTTTTTACTAAAACATTGTTGTGTTGCCTTATGAAATGCCTTCTGGTAATCCAAGTACAGTACATCTACAGGTTCTCTCTTTATCCACAGCACATATTACTCCTTCAAAGAACTCCGATAAATTGGTTAAATTTGATTTCCTTTCGATGAAACCCATTCTGACACTTCATGATTACCTCAGGTTTTTCTTACACACAGCTATAATCTCTTTAATGATCAATTTGAATACCTTCCCCATGACAAATAACTAGATAACTGGCCTATAGTTGCCAATTTTCTGCCCCCTTCTCTTCATGAGTACAGAGATTATGTTTGCTACCTTCCAGTCAGCTATAACCTCGGTCAAAGAGACAATACACAACCACCTGGACAAACAGAGCAGATGACTCAATGAGGAACTAACCAACAAGGACTGCATACTGAAACTATTGGATCTGTGCTTGTTGACGCACTTCATATTCAGCAGCCAGACATATGAACAAATCAATGGGACACCTATGGGCTCATAGCAGAAGCAGTGATACATAGAGTAGAACAATCATTGGATCAGATATGTGGATGACACTTTTGTAATAATTAACAGAACAGAGATTGAGAGCACACACCAGATTATCAACACCATGCTCACAGGGATCAAATTTGCAAGAGAGGAGAAAATTAACAACCAATTCCCATTCCTAGACGTGATGGTAGAAAGAACACAGAACGGGGAATACACAACAAAAGCCACACACGGACCAGATCCTGAATTCCAACAGCAATCCCCTCAAACACACACAAGAGAAGCTGCATTAGAAACCTGTTCAAAAAGGCTACCACACACACAGCATACCCGACTTGCGAAGAGAAGAGGAACACCTCTACAAAGTCTTTGCTCGGAATGAATATCCACACAACTTCTTCCGCAGATGCCTGGCAGATGAACAATGCGACGAGAACATGCCATGATCCAACAGACTAACCACTCTATCTTGCATAAAAAAAGTCTCGGAACTAACAGCTAGACTGCTCCAACCACTCGGATTTATGAGAGCACATAAACCGACAACCACGCTCAGACAACAATTCACCAGAACAAATGACCCACTGAGAGTCAGTTAGACTCAAAACGTCAGCTCTTTTCTCTCCTTACAGATGCTGCCAGATCTGCTGAGATTTTCCAGCATTTTCTCTTTTGGACCCACTACCCACCATGTGCAAGACAAACGTTGTGTACAAGATTTCATATAGAGACAGCACGAAACACTATACAGGACAAACAGACATACAATTAGCAATCCACATTCATAAACATTAACTAGCCACTAAACACCATGACCAGCTGTCCCTAGTATCTATATACACGGGCGACAAGGGCCACAAACTCAACTTGGACACATAACAATAACAGGACAAACCAAACAGAGGATAGCCAGAGAATTCCTAGAAGCTTGGCGTTCATCCAAGGACTCCATCAATAAACATGTTGAGCAATATACTGACCGCTGCAATAAACAACTGGAACCAGCAATCAGAAGCAGTGGGAATGAAACCAAATAAATTCCAACCATCACTGTACATCAGCACTTCAGAGGAGGCTCCACAGTACTGAGGATGTCACCTAGAAAGGGGACGAAATGTCTGCAAACCAAATTCCCAGCTCAGCAAACATACCCAGAACAACTGCAGGTATAACCTCTCCTGAATCTAGAGCATTTTGGAAACTTAACACTGATGCATCAATAACTTCATTAGCAACCTCTTTCACAACTCTAGGCTGAATTCCATCTGGACCCAAAGACTTGTCAGACTGCAGCCCTATCAGTTTGCTTTGTATTACATCCCTGATTATTGTAATTGCATCAAATTTCTCTTTCCTTACCATGTCCTGAACTATAATCATTATTGGAATGCTTTTGTATCCTCTGTAATTAGGACAGGAGAAAGATACATGTTTATTTTACCAGCTATTTTCTCATTCTATTCTATTTACACTCTGTTCTCACTCTCTAGAGGACCAAGACTCAACTTCCTCCTTCTTCTTCCTTATAATACCTGTAGAAGCTCTCTGTGTATATATACACATTCCGAGATAGCTTCCTCTCACATTCTAATGTCTTCCTCCTGGTAGTTTCTACCATCAGCATTCTTTTTATTCAAAAGTTAAAGTGAGTTTGTATTGGAAGAACAGAGGATTCCACAAATGCGAAAATGTGAAAAATTAATAGTTGATGCTTCTTTCTTAAAGTTTTATCTCACTATTGTGGTGGCATGGTGGCTCAGTGGTTAGCACTGCTGCCTCACAGCAGCAGGGTCCCATGTTTGATTCCAGCCTTGGGCGACTGTCTGTGTGGAGTTTGCACATTCTCCCTGTGGCTGCGTGGGTTTCATCCAGGTGCTCCGATTTCCTCCCACAGTCCAAAGATGTGCAGGTCAGGTGAATTGGCCATGCTAAGAATTGGCCATGCTAAATTGCCCATAGTGTTAGGTGCATTAGTCAGAAGGAAATGAGTCTGGGTGAGTTACTCTTCAGAGGGTCGGTTTGGACCTGTTGGGTCAAAGGGCCTCTTTCCACACTGTAGAGAATCTAAATGACAGGGGGTAAATGAGTGGTCTTTGTCAATTCTACTCTGTACACAATGTGAGAAGTTACATGAAGTTATAGCTTTGAAAATTCTTTCGTTGGTAAAAACGAGAGTGTGACTTCCTGTCTCTGTATTCTCTGAATAGCCACCCTGAGACTAGCAAGTCAAAAATAGCAAGTCTAATCATATGCTTTACTACTTCATGGAGCAGTTGGATGTCACTTTTACTGTTGGCTATTCAACACTGGTGATTGTGTCACTTTGTCCATATATTATAAGAACAAATGCCATAGTTGGCAAATTTATAATTGCATATGTTTTTGCAACAAAATTTAACTGTCAATTTTTACCTTGTGTGACATCTGGTAATGAGTTGATTAAATTGTTTTTCTTAAGAAAATCATGAAGTGTCATGTCATTAACTTTCTGAACAGTATTTCAAAATTAGAGGACAGGCAGCAAGATATTAGTGGAGCTTAGGGACCAAAAGGGCATCCAACAAAATGTTACTATCACTTAGATTTTAAAGTTTTACTTGAAAATAACACATTGGAGTATTTAGAATGTTGAATGAATGATTTTGTTGTTGTGTGTACTTTACAGTGAGGGAAACAGTAGGAGTCATAGAGCATGGAAATGGACCGTTCAACCCAACCAGTCCATGCCGACCATAATTCCAAACTAAACTCGTCCCACCTGCCTGCTTTTGGTGCATATCACTCCAAACATTTCTCATTCATATACTTATCCAAATGTCTTTTAAATGTAACTCTAAGTGGTAAATGTAACTGTATCTGCATCCACCACTTCCTCTGTAAATTCATTCACATAAGAACTACTTTCTATATAAAAATGATGCCCCTCATGTCTTTTAAATATGTCTCTTCTCACCTTAAATATGCTGCCTAGTTTTGAAATCACCAACTCCAGGGAAAAGACGGCTGCTATTCATCCTATCTATACCCCTCTTGATTTTATAATCCTCTATAAGATCAAGCCTCAACCTCCTGTACTCCAGTTAAAAAGGTCCCAACCTCTCCGGACTCTCCTTATAACTCAAACGCTCCATATCTGGAACATCTTGGTAAAGCTTTTCTGAGCCTTCACTAGCTTAATAATATCCTTCCTTTAACAGAATGACCGGAACTGGGCACAGTATTCTAGAGCAGGCATCATCAACAAACTGTACATGATAGCTCAATTCCTATACTCAAAGATGTGAGCAATGAAGGCAAGCATGCTAAATGCCTTCTTAACCACATGTCTACAGGTGATGCAAATTTCAAAGAATTATGTACTTAAACTCCTCAATCTCTTTGTTTAACAGTATTTCCCAAGGCCCTGGTTTTAATTGTATAAGTCCTGCCTTTGTTTGTTTTACCAAAATGCAATACCTCATAGTTATGCAAATTAAACTGCATCTGCCACTCCTCAGCCCGTAGATCCAATTGGTCAAGATCTTTTTGTAATCTCAGACATCCTTCTTTACTGTATACTATGTCTTCAATTTAGGTGTCATCCATAAACTTACTAACCATTTTCATCTAAATAACTTATACAAATGGGAAACAAAAGTGGACCCAACACCAATTTGTAGAACATCGTTGGTCACAGGCCTCCAGTCCGAAAAACAACCCTCCACCACCACTCTGTCTCCTGCCACTAAGCCCATTTTGTATCCAATTGGCAAGCTCACCTTGAATTCCATTTGATCTAACTTTACTTATTAGTCTACCAAGTGGTGGTAGATTAGTCTACAATGTGGTCAAGTTATAAACATAAACAAATCCTGGGATCAGCCTTCTGCAGGCTCTTTAAGGGTATGCCTGGTACCTAATAGTGAAGAGTGCACAGCACATATACTATCTATTTGTAACTCTAAATTACTATTTGAGACCTACGTACATCATACAACCATATGCCTGCTGCACATGGCAACTGCTTGAATCAGGTGGACAGATACTTCAGATATATATTTAACTGAGAATCATATACAAGGTGCTTGCACCTAGAGTGCCAGGATGACTAAATGGTCAGTATTGGTCCATAAAAGTTCTAAATTACTTTCTGAGTCATTAATACACTTTTACATCATCAGAACAAGTAACATTAATCCCGATCATTCAACACTTTATACTGAATGTTACGATAAAGTGAGAAAAGTTATTTGTTACTCTATGTGCATATGTGTTAAAACATATTTTCTTTTCCTTTGCTATACTTCCATACACATCGAGACTGTTCAGTCAGGTCTGTTGGTTTACTCACCTATTCATTATTCTGGCTACAATTGATTAACAAAACAGAACTTTGGCTACTAATACAAATCAAACAAAGTAAAGCACAGGGCTCACAGCCTAGCTTCAGTATCACCCAGGAATGGTGAATCCAGCCAAAGGAGTTTCTAATCACTGGGTCCTGGAGACAAGGGCTGGTCACTTTTACAATGATTGTTCTCAGGAGTGGTTACTGCCTGTGCTCACTTTGTTCCCTTCTTTTGTAGGGTTTCAATCAACACAGCATCTGCAGTCATTGTTTTTACCATCAACTAACTGCCAGCTCAAAGTGGAGAGGATCTCCAAGAAAATTGCGCATATTGACACAGACATCTTTATAGGGTGGTTGTTTACTTCTTTTCCTTTGAATACTCTGTAAACCTTGAAGCATTGTATATTATCTCTCCTGTGTCCCTGATGTCTTCACTGCTGACTGCCCATGTGAGCTGCTACTAATTAGCCCACTGTGCAAAGCCTGTCATGTTGCTTATCACTTGAATCCACAGCATCTTGTCAATTGCTACAGTCAGCAAACTTCAAGATTCTTCACTACCAGATTTCATATAGTTTTTCAGAGTCTGGGATCCACACCTTTTTAACACTGAACCATCACATATTAATTAAACTTAGTCACCCCAATCAAAAATAAACAAGAGCCAGTTTCAGGGTTTTCTTGACTGAATGAGAGTGGTGATTTGTTACCAAACATAAGTGACAATAAACACCTGCACAAAACACACGTTTCAAAGAAACTGTTGGGAGAGATATCTGGTGTGGATAGCAAGGTAAAAGCTGATGCAATTTACAGTTTTTTCAAGAGTTGTCGTGTTGAATGACTGACAGCTGAATCCAACTGTTTAGCTGCTATCTTGTTCCCTCTATAATGACAATGCTGCAGATATCCCAAAATTCTCAGTTAACTGCTGCTGTTCTTCCAAGTTGCTGTTCATCAACTAGTTCATCTGAATTTGAGATTGAGAGACAGTGTCTTCCAGTTCTTGTTCACAAATCCATTTTCCTAATCTTTCCTTTACCAGCTGCTGATAAAGGTCCACTTGTATATTCTTATGTCTGCTCATTTTGTTTTCAAATTCTGCAGGTAGCTTTTCATCTCCAACTGTGATATTATCATTCCAAATGTGAGTAAAGCAAGGCATGCAAAATTCTTGACACTTCGTTAAGTTTCAATACCTCTGGTTAAAAATGGCAATTCTCACACAATCCATTTAATATATATTCCATTGAGTTACCTAGACTCGTTAAGGAATCACAGCAGCCATTTTGAATCCTTTTTAAAACCAGTTTCGTCCATTCAAGTTTCAGGTATTGAAATCAAATGATGAATGTTGAGTATTGATAGGCCATTTTCACTATGATCATATCACAAAGTAAGCAACAAATAAGTTGTAGGAGCATCACCTGTGGTTCAATTGTAATACAGCGAAGGAAAAAGAGACTGATTAAGAGAGAAAAAAAAAGACAAAAAGGAACCATAAGAAAGAAAATAAATTTTCAATTTCAGTCATCTCTAACAACAATTCTTTACTGACAGGACTGACTCCTCAGAGGAGTTTGTTCTCTTTCTTGGCTAAATCTCATTTGTTAAAAAAATGTTTTTGCTGTTAGTTCCTAAATTCCTAGAGTTCAGCTGATAATCAAAGTGCAAACAGAGCAGTTTCATGAAACTTGCAAAGAAATACAGATCAAGTTGTAGTTCCTCTCTCTGGAGTGACCATAACAACTGATATGATTCTCGATTCACAGCATCTGTCCTCCTCGTCAAAAGGTATTCCCCACTTTATACATTAATCGTGCCATGTGTGTATTAATTTCACCACTATTTTGACAACAAAATCTGAGCCATTATTTGCTTAAACACAGCAATGTCCTTAAAACTCATAATGGCCCGTTTGTTCTGATGGTCAGATAGTCATAGGAGCAGCACAGGCAGGAGTTGTAAATCCATGCAAGCTCCTGTCTGTGCCTAGAGGAATCCAACATGCAACAGAGTCTGTGAGGATTGTTCAGGAAATTGACAATTCAAATAGACAATTCACCATGTATTTGGAACCTCCAAAAGAAACTATTAAAGACGGAGAATTTGGAGGCTTCCACTTCAGTTAAGAAGCATAGAATCTCTACAGTGTGGAAGCAGGCCATTTTTCCACTTTTAATCCTGCCTACACCTCCAATTCCTCCTTACTCTTCAATCTGCTCAAGAACCTCACCGTTTTAAAAAAAAATTAACTGAGGGATGTGGGTGTCGCTGGATGGCCAGCATTTATTGCCCATCCATAGTTGCTTTTGTGAAGGTGGTGGTGAGCTATCTCTTTTTAATAGAAACCCTACAGTGTGGAAACAGGCCATTCAGCCCAACAAGTCCACACCAATCCTCTGAAGAGCATCCCACCCAGACCCATCCCCTTACCACATCCCTGTAACCCTGCATTTCTATTGGCTAAAACATCTAGCCTACATATCCCTAAACACTATGGGCAATTTAGCATGACCAGTCCATCTAACTTGCACATCTTTGGACTGTGGAAGCTCTGGGGAGTCAGGAGGTGAGTTACTCTCCGTAGTATTCCTTGCATCTGACCTGCTCGTGTAGTCACTGTGTTTTTCCAGTGAGTCCAGTTGAGTTTCTGGTCAATGGTAATCCACAGGATGTTGATAATGGGGGATTTAGTGATGGTAACACCACTGAATGTCAAGGTACAGTGGTTATATTGTCTCTAATTGGTGATTGAACTGAATCATTTATTGTTACATGTATTTAATATACAGTGCAAAGTTAATCCCGAGGCCATGCATTGGCACAGTTCTTTTGACTAAAATCAAACCAAAAATAAAGAAAGACAACTTAAACAGAATCCAGTTTTTCCTTTTCTGCCGCTAGAATCCCACTCCAGCTTCTCCAGCCCACGCCATGTCACTGCCAGTATCCCACTCCGGGTTTCACTCGCCCATGCCATGTCATGCCAGTATCCCACTCCGGCTTCACCAGCCCATGCCATGTCACTGCCAGTATCCCACTCCGGGTTTCACTAGTCCATGCCATGCTGCCGCTAGAATCCTGCTCTGAGCTTTACCAGCCCACACCATGCAATCGCCAATATCCCACTCCAGGTTTCACCAGCTCATGCCATGTCACCACCAGAGTCCCGCTAGAGTCCAGCTTATGCCATTGCTCAGCCAGTATCCCACCCCAGGCTTCTCCAGCTCTTGCCATGCCGCCTCTAGAATCCCACTCTGGGCTTCACCAGCCTACGCCATGTCACTGCCAAAATCCCACTCCTGGCTTCACCAACCTATGCCATGCTGCCGCTCAAATCCTGCTCTGGTCATTACCAGCCCGTGCCATGCCACAGCCAGAGCCCCGCTCTGAGCTTCACCATCTCACGCCATGCCACCAGCAGTATCCCGCTCTGGGCTTCACCAGCCCATGCCATGCCGTCACTAGAATCCCGCTCCAGGCTTCACAGGCCAGCTGACTCTGTAGCTACATTGCCTCTGAAGCCGCCTTCCTACCGAAGAGCTCTCTTTACCAGGTAAATTTAAGTGAAAACTAAAAACAAAGCTGAGAAAAGAAGAAGGGGAAAAAGAGTAAAGATAAAGCAGATGAAGAGGATGAGCCAGGGCACAGGAACCAAAATGATGCCTATTCTGCCACCGCCATCCTGGTTGTGATCATCTTGATGGTCATAGCCCGGCATTTGTATGGCATGAACGGCACTTGTCACTTGTCAGCCCAAGCCAGGATATTATCCAGATCTTGTTGCAATTGAACATGGACTGCTTCAGTATCTGAGGAGTTGCAAATGGTGCTGAATATTTTGCTATCATTGGTGAGCATCCCCGCTTCTAACCTTATGTTGGAGGGAAGATCATTGATGAAGCAGCTGAAGATAGTTGGGCCGAGGTCACTACTTTGAGGAAGTCCTGCACAGATGTCCTGGAGCTGGGATGACTGACCTCCAACATCTATGACCATTTTCCTCTGTCAGGTATGACTCCAACCAGTGGAGAGTTTGTCCACTGATCCCCATTGATTCCAGATTTGCTAGGGCTCCTTGATGCCACATTCGATCGAATGCGGTCTTGATGTCAAGTACTGTCACTCACACCTCACCTCTGGAATTCAGCTCTTTTGTTTATGTTTGAACCAACACTGTAATGAGGTCAGGAGCTGAGTGGCCCCAGCACAGCCCAAAACTGGGCATCACTGAGCAGGTTATTGCTGGGCAGGTGCTGCTTGATAGCACTGTCAATGACCCCTTCCATCACTTTACTGATGATCGACAGTAGACTGATGGGTCAGTAATTGGCCGGGTTTGATTTTTCCTACTATTTTTGTACATGACATACCTGGGCAATATTTCACATTATCAAGTAGATACTAGTGTTGTAGCTGTACTGGAACAGCTTGGCTAGGAGAGCGGCAAGTTCTGGAGCACAAGCCTTCATTGCTATTGCAGGTATGTTGTCAGGGCCCATAGCCTTTGTAGTATCCAGAGTCTCCAACAATTTCTTGATATCATGTGGAGTGAATCAAATTAGCTGAAGACTGGTATCTGTGACATGGGGAGCACTGGAGGAGGCAAAGATATATCATCCAAATGGCGTGTCTGGCTGAAGATTACTGCAAAAGCTTCAGCCTTATAATTTGCACTGATGTGCTGAGCTCTTTCATCATTGAGAATGGGCATATCTGTGAAGTCTCCTCCTCCAGTGAGTCATTTAATAGTTCACCACCATTCATGATGGGATGTGGCAGGATGCAGAGCTTAGATCTGATCTGTTGGTTGTAGGATCCCTTAGCTCTGTGTATCACTTGCTGCTTATGCTGTTTGGTAAGCAAGTAGTCTTATTTAGTGGCTTGACACTTCATCTTCTGGTATGCCTAATGCTGCTATTAGCATTTCCTCCTGCATGCTCCTTTGACCAGGGCCGATCCCCTGGTTTGATGGTAATGGTTGAGTGGGGCATATATCAGGGCATGAGGTTGCAGATTGTGCTGGAGTACAATTCTGCTGCTGTTGTGGCCCTCAGAACCTCACAGTACCCCTTCCTGAATTCTGTATCTACATCCTCCTTCTCCCGAATGAAGATGGATGTGAAGTTCTTATTTAACCCGCTACCAGTGTCTGCCAGTCCCACTTACAAATTGACCCTTTCGTCCCTAATGGGTTGTACTCTTTTCCTGGTTATCCTAATCTGCTTGATATGCTTATACAGTATCTCAGATTCTCCCTAATCTTGCTGACCAGTGCTTTTTCATGCCCCCTCTTTGCTCTCCTAATTGCCTAATTTCCCCACTGCACTTTCTATACTTCACAAGGGCCTCCATTTGTATCTGTTAAAAGTTCCTCTTTGCCTTCTTATCCAGTCCTAAATCTCCAAGCATTCGTTGGGCTTATTACTCCAACATCTCATACTAAAGGGAACATGTTGGGCCTGTACTCACCCCAATCCCTCTTTGAACTTCCCCCTCCCCCACCTCCCATTCTGTAGATTTAGCCAGAAGTAGCTGTTTCCAGTCTACATCTGCCTTATTTTAATAAAGATCTGTCTTCCCCAACTCAAAACTCTTTGATTGCAAACCAATGTTTTCCTTTTCCATCAGAAACGTACACAACGTTGTGGTCACTATCACTAAAATGCTCCCCCATTGTTACCTTAAACATCTTCATTCCATAGAATGAGGTTCAGCACTACACCGTCCCTGTTGGACCTCCCTGATATTAGAGTCTGTCCTGAATATATTTCAAGAATTCTGCCCCCTCTAAATTGTTTATGTAATGACTATTCCAATTAATGCTTGGGAAATTGAAATCTCCTAATATAATTACCTTGTTATTGTTTTTACTCACCTCAGTCAATTGTTTACATATCTGTGCCTCTGATCTCTGCTATGTAAGTCTTAAAAGGTCCCACAAATGCAATATGGATGAATGCTCTCCTTCCGTGTTGTATCATTCTATGATTGTATGTTTGTCTATACTTGAACAGGCAAGGATTAAGCATGCAGTTGGGTTCTATGTGGGACTTTTTTAAAAGATTTCTGTCAATATGCAAAGAATCACCTAAATAAGTTGGGCATCCGTCAATGTTAATGTCAAGTCTAAGCACTTTATATCTGCCTCAGTTACTGTGCTGTCAATGAAGTGCAACGGTTTCAAACTATACAAGGGTGGCACAGTGGCTCATTGGTTAGCACTGCTGCCTTACTGCACTAGGGACCTGGATTCAACTCCACCTTTGGGTGACTGTTGGGGTGGACTTTATACATTCTCCCTGTGCCTGTGTGGATTTCCTCCCACAGTCCAAAGATGTGCAGTTTACATGGATTGCCCACTGCGTTGAGGGTTGTGTAAGCTAGGTGGGTGAGCCACGGGAAATGGAGGGTTACAGGGTGGCGTGGATCTGGGTGGGACGCTCTGTGTGGGCGCGATGAGCCGAATGACCTACTCCCGCACTGAAGTGACTCTATGATTAGAGTGGTGCTGGAAAAGCACAGGAGGTCAGGCAGCATCCGAGGAGCAGGAAAATCGACGATTCGGGCAAAATTCTGTGACTGGATGACTTGTTTACGGTCACTTCTGGGTAAAACACTCGAAGGTTGTAGCACAACCTAACACCAAAACGGCCTCGAATGAACGTTCCTCGAATACACAGTAAAAGTAGCATACTTTCAAAGAACCCCAATTGAAAACGTCGCGTGAGAATTGCATCCTGCTCTGTTGCAGATAGCGGCCCCCACAGGCTGAGCGGTATGGTTAGCGAGCGATTCACTGCAGCAACATCTGGCTGCTGAAACACGGGAAAGGATGTTTCGTCTGGCACACAAAAACACTCAAAGACTATCTGGCGCCTCCGGGCTTGCAATTGTTCCAGTCATGCAATAAGTTTACAACACGCCCTTCAAATTAAAAATAGGCCAGTTTTTCTTTATCACTGCTCTCGAGATTTTCTCAAAAAGGGTGTTAAAAATGTGGGAATATTTTTCATAGGATTTTAACATACCCTTCATGGTGTGAGTGTAAACACAATTAAAGGGCTAGTATTATCCGTGCCTTGAATTAGTTACTAATCATTTTCTGTGAACTGTGCAGTCATAACGTGCTGCTTTATTTCTGCCGGTCTTCATTTTCGTTTGAAAGATGCATTGATGACTGAATGCCCAAAAATGCAATGAAATGCAATCACTGTAAAAAAAATTCGTCTCAAGAAAAAAGGAAAAATATCAATGACGTGTTTTGGGGTCAAACTCCGTTTGCAATCGATGGAATTCTAACGTCTGAACTATAAAATGAACTCAAAACCACTGCAGTTTGTTTCACGTGTAATGTTTTCGGAAATATGGTGGGAACAGTGTTGCTTTCTGACATTCTGGGTATGGTGCATTTAACCCAAGTGATCTTGCCTTAAAAACAAAGTCGTTCATTTTCTAGAGTCCTCTTTCCAAACATATGCTTGTAGCAAGCAGCCTCTGCTCCAGTTGCCAGAGAATGTATTTCCTTCGGTGGGGTTTTTTTCAACTTCCGCCAATCCTCTGCTCCAGCAGACCGATCGCGACTGCGCATCTGGAAGTACAAAGGATTTGAGTCGATAGGGGCCAGTAAGAGTGGTACATAGTTGCCTGAGACTGATACCTACCTGTACTGGCAAAGCAGAGAAACGCGGTATTATGTTTGTACAGTGAAGGATATCACAGACACCACTGGAGCGATATTTCTTTTGGTCAATAGGTGCCTTCTCACTGGAACAAAATGACTATGAAAACAACCAGCAACTTTTATCGCTTAGTCTTAAAAGTAACCTTGCTCCAAATCATCTGGGTCCAGCAGACTTTAGAAGCACCGACTGGCATAGTCAAGTTTCCAGGTGATAACAGCACGAAGACAGACAAGGAAATAGCCGCTGTAAGTGTGGGGAGCCGTTAACTTTATAACGCCTTGCAAATGGCGTTTTATGTTAATTGGTCATTTTCTGTCGCTTACACTACAGCTGCCGAAACGAAGGAAGCGGTTGTTTTTTCCCCCCTCAGTGTCTCCAGGGGAATCAAAAGTTTCTTAAAACTCGAGAGGCGAGATCACAATGGAGCTTGATAACATCTGTTGGTTTTGGCAAGGCAGGGTCCTTGCAAGTAGACAAAACAAAACAATTTATAGATAAGCGGAACCTCATACATTGTTTATGTAAGAGCTATCTAATAGCTTCGTAATAGGATTAATCTTATATTTAAATAAATACATGGGGGCATCAAAAGTTTTTAAAAATGTATAATTTGACACAAAACAAATAGAACAAATGCTATGTTTCCTTATGTGTATAGTGTCTAAAGCATATGTTTCAAAACATGTATTGTCGTTAAATTAACATTGTACTTTGGACGCCAATCTATTGCCGTAAATCAATGAGCTGAAGACCCTGAAAGTTTGTGGGTAATGTAATGGTGTTTGTGCTGAGAAAACGATGGCAGAAGTCCAAGTGCCTCTAGGACTACAGAAACACATTATGTCTTTCTGCAGATTATTAGCCAATGAAGTTGGCTTTTGGAGTATCAAGTTATGAATACGTTTGAAAACATTAGTTTCAATTACAAGACAAGTTTCAAGAAATTAACTCAAGAAAATCAGAACACATGTTTGACTTATTAATTCCTTCCAACACAAAATTAGTGCAAAATGAAATTTGCATTGTAAATGAGAATTATAATCCAGACTGTAGGGGGACTCCATGATATATGGGATAAAACGGTCAACCTTTTGAATCCATATGCTGCATTTCTTAACAAATGACAACAAAGTTTGCTATAAGTACAACAAACCAGAGAATCAGAGCATTTTCAACTAATGTCTGAATCAAATTCTTTAATGTTTTACCCATACAAATGTATTTCTTTATGTTTTATACCAGTTATACTTGAATAAATTCTACGGATGCCCTAAAGAAAGGTGTGATCTTGTGGTGCTGTCAGACACACTGAAGAAGATGCAGAAATTTTTTGGATTGCCACAGACTGGAGAACTGGACAGTGAGACAGTAAATGTGATGAAGAAACCACGATGTGGAGTTCCTGATGTAGCCAATTACAACTTCTTCCCACAGATGCCCAAATGGGAGAATAAGCAAATAACTTACAGGTAGGTGTGTATTAACGTGTGGAGTTTTGTTCAATGGTTTTTTTTATCAAAGTAACCGATTGGTAAGGATTTCTGTTGGAATTATTTTAATATGCTGCAGGGAATCAAAAATGGCTTCTGATTGTTGTATTACTCCATGTTATTCCAAAATTGTTTTTATTAAGTTAGGTACTAATTATTTTATTAAAGGTGTAATGAAAATTATAACAGAAAACAATAATAACATGTTTAAAGCAAGAAATGATCAAATATTATCTGGATTTCTTCCTGAAGTAAGAACAAGAACAATTTTCAGTAAATATCTGAAGTAAACCAGATTATTTACAGGGCTCTGACTGTGAAAGAATGTTCATTTGAAATTTTGCAGAAATATAACACTTATCCAGAGACTATATTGCAAGTAAATAGAATCCCTACAGAGTGGAAGCAGATCATTCAGCCCACTGAGTCCAAATCAGCCCTTCCCACTCAGACTCACCCCATCCCTGTAACCCTAATTTTCCCAAGGTTAATCCACCCAACCTGTATATCTCTGGACAATATGGGCAGTTTTGTATGGCCAATCCACCTAACCTACACATCTTTGGATTGTGGGGGGAAACAGCAGGAGCTGTGGGGGGAAACAGAGGAAACCGAAGCAGACACTGGGAGAATGTGCAAACTCCAAACAAATAGTCATCCGTGGGTGGAATTGAATCTGGGTCCCTGGTGCTATGAGGCAGCAGTGCTAACCACTGAGCCAATGTGAGCATTCCAGCTAGAAGGGAGATAATCAGACATTTTTGAGTGAAAAGAGGTATTACGATGAGTCTGTGCACTGTCACCAATATTATTCACTCTGTACGCATTGAATAAATATACTTCTCAGACAGGGTTATGAATCTGTTGAATTCTCTACTCCAGAGTACACTGAAGGCCAAAGCACTGAATAAATTTAAATTAGAAAGGGGTTATAAGGAGCAAGCAGCAGCGTGGAGTTGAGGCTGTGATGAGATCAGCCATGACCATGCTAAAAGGCAGAACAGCTCAAGGGACTGATTTGCCTACTTCTGTTCTTAGTTCTTAAATAGAGAATTAAATATCCTTCCATGGATAATAAATCTGGCAAAAATATAACATACTGTGGTGTGCTGATTACACAACATATTGCAGAATTGAAAGAGGTCCTACAAAGTATCATGAAGACAGTAAAATTGAAATTTAGGCTATGGATTGTGTATGAGCATCAAAAAGATAAAAGAAACAATGTTACTTAGATGGAGTACAAACATACCAGAGTGAAGATCGAAGTTGATGGTGTCACACTAGAATAAGTAGATACTTGTCTGTATTTGCTAAATGACAGATGTGATGCAGAAGTGACAATACGAATAGGTAGACAGTAATTTTATAAAGGTGAAGGCTTTGTTCACGTCATGAAAACTTGAGTTTGTACCAAGAAAGGAACTCTCAAAATGTTACATTCTATCCTGTTTCCTGTATGCCTAAGAAAGCTGGATAAAGCTCCACATAAAGACCTATGGAGGAAAATGGAGAGTTTGAAATATGACTGCTGAGATATAAGCTAAAAATTGCATGTAAAGACCATAAGATAAATGAAGAGGAAGTTGAAGTTAAAACAGCTGAAAAAACTCTTTAAAAAGTGATATCCAAAAAACAAAATGTTGCTGTTGCAGCCTTTTGGTCAAGGTGAAAAGCTGCAGGGATAATCTTAGAGGGCAAAAGATAAGACAGCGGAAAGAGAAGTCAATGTGGTATTTCAATGATGGATGCCACAGAGCAGTTACAGACAAGTAACAGTAAATTTGTGAGGATGGTGCAAGACAGACAAACATGATGGACCACAACTGGAGCTCTCCTGGCAACAGTGGCCAAGAGCAAAAGTAGCAAGATGAACTCATGAAAAATATCTACCGTTAAGGCAAAAAAAAATTGCAATGAGCAATGTGCCAAAAAGGATTTTATTTTCTTAAAATAGATCATTGTATCACTGTAAGCATGCCTCCAATAGGAGTTATGAGAGAGGTTTCTGCTATTACTCCCTTACATTGAGGCTTATGCATGTCAGCTGAGTTTCTGCTGCTTTTTGCTCACAGGATTTTGGGATACACCTACGATCTGGACTCTGAGACAGTGGATGATGCTTTCGCTCGGGCCTTTCAGGTATGGGCTGCCGTGACGCCACTGAAATTTTCAAGGATCTTTGATGGAGAAGCGGACATCATGATCAACTTTGGTCGTTGGGGTAATAATTGTCTTACTTGAAATGTAACATAGATGACAAATCCATGTTGTATTATATTCAATATGGGTTTAAGCCAGTGGTATCTAAATGGGAGTTTTACAAGATGCTTCCATATAAGAACACTTGATACAAGCATTTGTCAAACACTTTGTATTTAGCGGATGTTTTGGAGCCAAACCTTTTAGAGTATAATCCTTGCATGACCAGTGGAATTGTGACTGCCAATGTCCACCAGCACTGCAGTTTTCAGTATCACAGGAGAGGATCTACACAATATGGATGCAAACACTAATCTGGGTGCCTCTGCAAATGTATCTGGAAGTTTTAGTTTCCATTTTCCATTAGAAAGTGCTGCCCACATCCAACCTCAGTCAAGTTCAAAAGTAAAATTCTGGAGTTGCTGGAAATCTGAAATAAAAACAGAAAATGCTGGGAATGTGCAGCAGGTCAGGCTGCATTTGTGGAGAGAGAAAGAGAGTTAATTTTCAGGTCCAGCCAAATTTTCCATGGTCCCCATGATAAGGAGTTTTTAGATGTATTCTGTGTGACTGCCTGTGTGTGTCTGTTTGGGAAGGGAGGTGGGGTGTATACAAAGGGTGACAAACCTGCTGGCTTAGATTCTAGAGGTGGAGGCCAGTATGTCTGACCTTCCCATGGGTTTTCATTGATATCGTCAGTTGTACTATATCTCGAAGAATAAGCACTACTTCAAACTGATTTTGTTCGTGTGGGGTTGATGTAGGTTTTGTCCAAAATGGAAATGCCAAAAGTTAGTTACACCAGAGTCTTTGCCAGCTATTTAGACATCTCTTGATTGCCATGTTGAATTATGGTGGTAGACGAGCTGGGGCATAAAGAATTTCAGTCTATTCATATTCATCTATAGAACAACAGAAAAATTATAACACGAAGAGTCCACTTAGCCAATTGTGCCTGTACTGGCTGAATAAACTAGCCACCGATTCTAATTCATTTACAATTGCTTGTTCCTTAGACCACCAGATTCAAATGATTGCCTGTTATCCAATCTATGCCAACCTTTCCAAATATTTTTCATTCAGTTTATTGAATTTGCTTGGACTTCTTTTCTCAACAATTTGGTTGCTTTGTGTCATGGTTGATTGAGCCATGATTGAGCCAGCATGAGCAAATACCTCCTCCCACTGCTGTTGGTAACTGGTCCACTAGTGCCAACTTGTTCACTTAGAACATAGAACAGTACAGCACAGGCCCTTCAGTCCTCGATATTGTGACAACCTCTTATCTCACTTAAAGATCAAACTAATCTACATATCCTTCATTTTGCTATCCTCCATGTGCCTATCCAAGAGTCAATTTAAATGTCCCTAATGCATCTGACTCTACTACCACTGCTGGCAGTGCATTCCACACACCCACCACTCTCAGTGCAAAGAACCTGCCTCTGACATCTCCCCTAAATCTCCTTCAATCACATTAAAATTATGCCCCCTCATGATAGCCATTTTCACCCTGGTGAAAAATGTCTGGTTATCCACTCTATGCCTCTCATCATCTTGTACACCTCTTTCAAGTTTCCTCTCATCCTTCTTCCCTCCTATTACAAAAGCCCAAACTCTCTCAACCTCTATTCATTACAGAAATATGGCTCAGGGATGGGCAAGACTGGCAGCTTAATGTTCCAGGATACAAATGCTACAGGAAGAATGGAAAGGGAGCCAAGAGAGGAGGGGGAGTGGCTTTTTTGATAAGGGATAGCATTACAGCTGTGCTGAGGGAGGATATTCCCAGAAATACATCCAAGGAAGTTATTTGGGTGGAACTGAGAAATAAGAAGGGGGTGATAACCTTATTGGGATTGTATTATAGACCTACTAATAGTCAGAGGGAAATTGAGAAACTATTTTGTAAGGAGATCTCAGCTATCTGTAAGAAATAGGGTGGTTATGGTAGGGGATTTTAACTTGCCAAACATAGACTGGGACTGCCGTAGTGTTAAAGATTTAGATGGCGAGGAATTTCTTAAGTGTGTACAAGACAATTTTCTGATTCAGTATGTGGATGTACCTACTAGAGAAGGTGCAAAACTTGACCTACTCTTCGGAAATAAGGCAGAGCAGGTGACTGAGGTGTCAGTGGGGGAGCACTTTGGGGCCAGCGACCATAATTCTATTAGCTTTAAAATAATGATGGAAAAGGATAGACCATATCTAAAAGTTGAAGTTCTAAATTGGAGAAAGGCCAATTTTGACGGTATTAGGCAAGAACTTTCAAAAGCTGATTGGGGGCAGATGTTCGCAGGTAAAAGGACGGCTGGAAAATGGGAAGCCTTCAGAAATGAGATAATGAGAATCCAGAGAAAGTATATTCCTACTGGGGTGAAAGGAAAAGCTGGTAGGTATAGGGAATGCCGGATGACTAAAGAAATTGGGGGTTTGGTTAAGAAAAAGAAGGAAGCATATGTAAGGTATAGACCGAGTGAATCCTTAAGAGTATAAAGGAGTATACTTAAGAGGGAAATCAGGAGGGCAAAAAGGGGATATGAGATAGCTTTTGGCAAATAGAATTAAGGAGAATCCAAAGAGTTTTTACAAATATATTAAGGACAAAAGGGCCCCTCAAAGATTAGCAAGACGGCCTTTGTGTGTGTTTTAAAAAATTCTCAAGGTCAGGTTCGTAGGAGAGTAGTCTGACACAGAACAAACGACCAAGAGGCGAGTCTGCTAGAATATGGGCATTTTATTCCCCGCAGCGTCGCCACAACAAGGTTTCATACAACGGGTCTGGCTTATACTCACTCTACATGTTACCGGAACTGGGAGCCGTCAGTTCTCGTAGAGCGGTTGCAAACAACCCACGCTCGGCGGTTAAACGTAACCCCGGAGCAGACTCACCGAACTGGAGACTTTTCCAGCTGATATACTCTTTTCCAGATATAAACATTCATGTGAACAGCAGAGCAAGGCTAAAAAACACATTCCATTCTGGTTACATACAGATAAGAAGATTCACACGGGGAGGTGTGTAATAAGATTCACACGGGACTAAGCAACACCTCCATTCCGGTTAGATTCACACATGTATTGGGACATAATTTTTAACCGTTTCACCACAGTGTGCAGCCACAGAAAATGGGGGAGATACTAAATGAGTATGTTGCATCAGTATTTACTGTGGAAAAGGATATGGAAGATATAAATGTAGGGAAATAGATGGTGACATCTTGCAAAATGTCCAGATTACAAAGGAGGAAGTGCTGGATGTCTTGAAACGGGTAAAAGTGGATAAATCCCCAGGACCTGATCAGGTGTACCTAGAACTCTGTGAAGCTAGAGAAATGAGTGCTGGGCCTCTTGCTGAGATATTTGTATCATCAATAGTCACAGGTGAAGTGCTGGAAGAGTGGAGGTTGGCAAACGTGGGTGCCACTGTTTAAGAAGGGTGGTAAGGACAAGCCAGGGAACTATAGACCGGTGAGCCTGAGGGACAGGATGTACATGTATTTGGAAAGGCAAGGACTGATCTGGGATAGTCAACATGGCTTTGTGAGTGGGAAATCATGTCTCACTCACTTGATTGAGTTTTTTGAGGAAGTTACAAAGAGGATTGATGAGGGCAGAGCGGTAGATGTGATCTATATGGACTTCAGTAAGGCATTTGACTAGGTTCCCCATGGGAGACTGATTAGCAAGTTTAGATCTCATGGAATACAGGGAGAACTAGCCATTTGGGTACAGAACTGGCTCAAAGTTAGAACACAGAGGGTGGTGGAGGAGGGTTGTTTTTCAAACTGGAGGCCTGTGACCAGTGGAGTGCCACAAGGCTCAGTGCTGGGCCCTCTACGTTTTGTCATTTACTTAAATTTATTTGGATGCGAGCATAAGAAGTACAGTTAGTAATTTGCAGATGACACCAAAATTGGAAGTGTAGTGGACAGTGAAGAGGGTTACCTCAGATTACATCAGGATCTTGACCAGATGGGCCAATGGGCTGAGAAGTGGTAGATGGAGTTTAATTCAGATAAATGCGAGGTACTGCATTTTGGGAAAACAAATCTTAGCAGGTCTTATAATGGTAAGGTCCTCTGGAGTGTTGCTGAACAAAGAGACCTTGGAGTGCAGGTTCATAGCTCCTTGAAAGTAGAGTCACAGGTCGTTAGGATAGTGAAGAAGGCGTTTGGTATGCTTTCCTTTATTGGTCAGAGTATTGAGTACAGGAGTTGGGAGGTCATGTTGCGACTGTACAGGACATTAGTTCGGCCACTGTTGGAATATTGCATGCAAATCTGGTCTCCTTCCTATCAGAAAGATATTGTGAAACTTGGAAGGGTTCAGAAAGGATTTACAAGGATTGTTGCTAGGGTTAGAGGATTTGAGCTATAGGGAGAGGCTGAACAGTCTGGGGCTGTTTTCCCTGGAGCGTCAGAGGCTGAGGGGTGACCTTATAGAAGTTTACTAAATTTAGGGGCATAGATAGGGTAAATAGGCAAAGTCTCTTCCCTGGGATCAGAGAGTCCAGAACTAGAGGGCATAGGGGAAAGATGTAAAAGAGACCTAAGGGGCAGCGTTTTCACACAGAGGGTGGTACGTATATGGAATGAGCTGCTAGAGGAAGTGGTGGAGGCTGGTAAAATTGCAGCATTTAAGAGGCCTTTGGATGGGTATAGGAAGGGTTTGGAGGGATATGGGCCGGGTGCTGGCAAGTGGGACTAGATTGGGTTGGGATATCTGGTTGGCATGGACGGGTTGGACTGAAGGGTCTGTTTCCATGCTGTACACCTCTATGACTCTATGACATGCCCTCCACTCCAAGCAGCATCGTAGTAATCTGCTGTGCACCCTCTTTAAAGCTTCCACATCCTTCCGATAATGAGGTAACCAGAACTGAACACAATATTCCAAATGTAGTTTAACCAGGGTTGTATAGAGCTGCAGCATAGCCTCGTGGCTCCTAAACTCAACCCCCCTGCTAAAGAAAGCCATCATACCACATGCTTTCTTTACAACCCTATCAACTTGGGTGGCAACTTTGAGGGGTCTATGGACAAAGACCCGAAAATCCCTCTGTTCCTCCAAACTGCCAAGAGTCCTGCCTTTAACCCTGTAATTTACATTCAAATTTGACCTTCCAAAATGAATCATTTCAAACTTTTCCAGATTGAACTCCATTTGCCACTTCTCAGCACAACTCTGCATCCTGTCAATATCCCGTTGCAACCAACAACAGTATTCCACACTATCCATAACTCCACCAACCTTTGTGTCATCTGTAAACTTACTATCACCATTCCACTTCCTCATCCAAGTCATTTATAAAAATCACAAAGAGCAGAGGTCCCAGAACAAATCCCTGTGGAACACCACTGGCCACCAATCTCCAGGCTGAATACCTTCCATCTACTACCACCCTCTGTCTTCGATAGGCAAGTCAATTCTGTGTCCAGACAACCAAATTTCCCTGTATCCCATGCCTCCTTACTTTCTGAATGA
This sequence comes from Chiloscyllium plagiosum, assembly GCF_004010195.1. Lineage (NCBI taxonomy): Eukaryota > Metazoa > Chordata > Chondrichthyes > Orectolobiformes > Hemiscylliidae > Chiloscyllium > Chiloscyllium plagiosum. Next base: position 48,540,223 of record NC_057726.1, read on the forward strand.
GCCTGCCATGGGGAACATAATCAAACACCTTGCTAAAATCCATATACACCATATCTACTGTTCGACCTTCATCAATGTGTTTTGTCACATCCTCAATGAATTCAACAAGGCTCTGCACCCTCACAAAGCCATGCTGACTATCTCTAATCAAGCTATGCTTTTTTCAAATAATTATAAATCTTGTATCTCAGAGTCTTCTCCAAGAATTTGCCCACCACCAATATAAGACTGACTGGCATTTTCTGCAGCACAAAACCTATCCTTTTCCACTCTCTGTTAAGTTCTGAGGAAGAGATATAAAGAACTCGAAATGTCATCTCTGTTTCTTTCTCTACAGATGCTGCCAGAAACGCTGAGTTCCTTCAACACTTTCTGTTTGTATGAGTTGGCAAACTGTTCCACTAATTCACTATTCTTCTGGAAAAGCAAAGTTCATTAACATCTAACCTAGCTTTGTACTTATGCAAAATACAACTGGCCTTCCTATCTATCCAACTAAAAACAATGACCCAGGGAAACACAAACTATTCCTCACGTTATTTTATCAATCAAATCACCTCTGAGTCTATAATATTCTAAAGCAAAGCTTATCTAGCCAACTCAACTCTTTTATCTTGGAATTAATCTGGCACTTTCTCTGCACAGTTTCCAAAGCTGCAATATTCTCATTTTATGAAGAGGCCAAAATGGAGCACTGTCTTCTCAAACTCTAACCAGGTCTTACGCTCTGAAAGATCGTGCTTCCAAATAAACGTGGTGTGATTTTTAACTTTGTACATCCCAGTCCAACACTGGCACCTCCAAATAAAGACAAGATTGTATGCTTGGTGCAAATTGTACCATGATACAACCTAGAACCTTGTTTGCTTCAGCTATAGTTTCACAAAACTGATCATGAACCTTTCAAAAGTGTGTACAATATCTCGCTCTTTTTCAATTACCATTGGCTGGAATGTTGTTTCCTGTAATGAAGCCTCTCATGCATAACATTTTATTTTTCTAAGTTGAGCATCGTTTGCCAAATGTGGACCTATTTCAATGAGATTGAAATCTTCTTGAAGCTGCTAAGATCCTTTAGAAATCTAACATTCACACATAGCTTTATGTCATCCACAAATTTGCACACCATGCTAAATTGCCCACAGTGTTCAGAAATGTGTAGGTTAGGTGTATTAGGAGGGGTACATGTAGAGGTAGGGTAGGGGAATGGATCTTGGGGATGGGGATACTTTTCAGAGGGTCGGCATGGACTTGTTGGGCCAAATGACCTGTTTCGACACTGTAGGGATTCTAAGATTCTGTGATATCCCGAACACTTACACAACACAACATTGTAAGGGATACAATCATTCAATCTAACATGGACAAATACAGAATGAAATTCAATTGTTTGCATATTACATTCCCATTCTAAGTTTACTATTGTAATTTCTTATGCATCTTCCTTAGGTCACAGAGTCATGGAAATGTACAGCACGGAATCAGATTCTTCGGTCCAACTTGTCCATGCTGACCAGATATCCTAACCTAATCTGATTCCATTTGCCAGCACTAGACCCGTTTCCCTGTAAACCTTTCCGATTGATATACACATTCAGACACCTTTTAAATGTTGTAATTGAAGCAGCCTTCACCACTTCCGCTGGCAGCTCATTTCACAAATGTACCACCCTCTGTTTGAAAACGTTGCCCCTTAGATTTCTTTTATATCTTTCCCCTCTCACCCTAAACCTATGCCCTCTAGTTCTTGACTCGCCCACCACAGGGAAAATACTTTGTCTACTTATCCTATCCATGCCTCTCATCATTTTATAAACCTCTAAAACGTCACCCCTTAGCCTCCGACGCTCCAGAGAAAACAGCCCCAGCCTATTCAGCCTCTCCCTATAGCTCAAATTCTCCAACCCTGGCAACATCCTTGTAAATCTTTTCTGAACCCTTTCAAGTTTCACACATCTTTCCGATAGGAAGGAGACCAGAACTGCATGCAATATTCCAAATGTGGTCGAACCAATATCCTGTCCAGCAGAAACATGACCTCTCAACTCCTATACTCAATACACTGACCAATAAAGGAAAGCATAACCAACGTCTTCTTCACTATCCTATCTATCTGCGACTCTATTTTCAAGGAACTATGAACCTGCACTCCAAGGTCTCTTTATTCACCAACACTTCCTTACTATTAAGTGTATAAATCCTGCAATGATTTGCTTTTCCACCTCACATTTATCTAAATTAAACTTCATCTGCCACTCCTCAGCCCGTTGGCCCAGCTGATCAAGATCCCATTGTATTCTGAGGCAACCTTCTTCGCTGTCCTCTACACCACCAATTTTGGTGTCATCTGTAAACTTACTAACTATACCTCCTATCTTCACATCCAAATCATTTAGATAAATGACGAAAAGTAATGGACCCAACACCGATCGTTGTGGTACTCCATTGGTTACGGGCCTCCAGTCTGAAAAGCAATCCTCCGCCACCACCCTCTGTCTTCTACCTTCAAGCTAGTTCTGTATCCAAATGGCTAGTTCTCCTTGCATTCGATGAGATCTAACCTTGCTAACCAGTCTCCTATGGGAACCTTGTTGAGCACTTTACTGAAGTTCGTATAGATCACGTCTACTGCTCTGCCCTCATCAATCCTTTGTTATTTGTTCAAAAAACTCCATCAAATTTGTGAGATAACATTTCCCAGGCACAAAGCCATGCTGACTATCCCTAATCAGTCCTTGCCTTTCCAAATACATGGGAATCCTGAGGGACAGGATTTACTGCAACAACTTGCCCACCACGAACGTCAGGCTCACCAGTCTATAGTTCCCTGGCTTTTCCTTACCACCTTTCTTAAATAATGGTACCACGTTAGCCAACCTCCAGTCTTCTGGCATCACACCTGTGACTATTGATGATACAAATATCTCAGCAAGGGGCCCAGCAATCATTTCTCTGGCTTCCCACAAGAGTTCTCGGGTACACCTGATCAGGTCCTGGGGAATTATCCAGTTTTATGAATTTCAAGACATCCAGCACTTCCTCTTCTGTAATATGGACATTTTTCAGGATGTCACCATCTATTTCCCCACATTCTCTATCTTCCATGCCCTCCTCCACAGTAAACACTGATGCAAAATACTCGTTTCGTATCTCCTCCACCTCCTGTGGCTCCACACATAGGCTGCCTTGCTGATCTTTGAGGGGCTCTAATCTCTCCCTGACTACCCATTTGTCCTTTGTGTATTTATAAAAACCCTTTGGATTCTCCTTCACCCTATTTGCCCAAACTATCTCATTTTCGCCTTTTTGCTCTCCGGATTTCCATCTTAAGTATACTCGTACTGCCATTATGCTCTTCTAAAGATTCTGTCAATCTCTCCATATACCTGATATATACTTCCTTTTTTTTTAAGCAAAACCTCAATTTCTCTAGTCCTCCTGCATTCTCTACACCTATTAGCCTTTCCTTGCACTCTAACAGGAATATACTGTCTCTTGCTCTATGCAATTCTGTATTACAATAGCACTGGAAATTGAAAAGATTAAGTCTACCTGTCTAGCTTCTGGAACAAACCACCAGTGAGGTTGTAACGTGTTCTAATTACAGACTACAATATCACCAAAATAATAAAGCATTTTTGAGATTGTTAAAGATAACTGTAATTAATTTCAGATAGTAATGTGTATGAAATCTAACCAGGCAGTGTTACTTTAACTTTTTTAAGAGCATGGTGATGGATATCCATTTGATGGGAAGGATGGGCTACTTGCACATGCTTTTGCCCCAGCAACAGGAATTGGTGGTGATTCTCATTTTGATGATGATGAGTTCTGGACGTTGGGTGAAGGACGAGGTACATATCTATAGTAGATTAACTTTAGTTGCATATTTACTGTTTTATTTGTAATTTGAAACCAGTCATCAAATATTAAACTTATCTAGTAGCAATGTATTTCACATGCTGCCGCATATACTATACTTGTTATAACACAATAAGAGATGACTTTTAATGTTGCTCGGTTTTGGACATTGTTTCATGATCATGAGGTGTCCTCAAATCCCAAGCTGTAATTAAGTGTCCACATATTTAATCTACACAAAAACTTCTATTACAATTAATATTATTATCTACTCTTTGACCAATGCAATACTAGCTAACATTAGTCAAATGATACTAAATTTATTAGATTTTGTAATCATAATTGTGAAATATTAGTGTAAATAGATTGTAATTACTGATTTGGAGTCTTTCAACATTTGTATTTCACAGTTGTTAAGACAAGGTTTGGGAATGCAGAAGGGGAATTTTGCAAATTTCCTTTTCTGTTTAATGGTAAGGAATACCATAGTTGCACCACAGAAGGCCGTAGCGATGGCTTCCCATGGTGTTCCACAACTTATAATTTTGATGCAGACGCAAAATATGGATTCTGTCCTCATGAATGTAAGTTTTCAGTCTTAACCTGTGTTTTCTATTCATCAACACAAGCTATTGTATTTTGTGACATAGGAAAGTAAGTGCCAGTTTCATCAAACCATGTTTGAACAAAAATAGATGCAGATGAGTAATCAAAGCTTGATCAAAGAGACTTTAACTGAGATGGAGAGATGTAAAATTTAGGAAGGGACCTTCTCAGCTTGGGACCTAGGGAGTTCATGTTATTACTGTCAGAGGGGTGGGTGTAGATAAAAGATAGATGCCTAAAAAGCCAAATTTAGAGTAATAGAATTTAATATGGGAGTTGTCAGCTTGGAGAATATTTGAGAGGGTAGAGGCCATGTAAGAATTTATTCATGGAATGAAAATTTGACATTGGAGAAGTTTTAGCCCCTGAAGACATGAATTGTGGATGAGCAAGGCCATAAACAACAGAAAATGCTGAAAATACTCAGCAGGTCCAACACCACGTGTGAAGAGAGAATCAGGGTTAATGTTTGCAAGCTCCTGTCTCGAAAATCAGGGACTCATGCTGAAGCACAGTGCAACAGACCCATAATGCTGTTGCATAGTCAATAATTCAAATAAGCTGATTTTCTTCATAACCAAGTCCCTAATTATTGAGGCATGTTTTAACAGCCTACTGGTATAATCCAACTCATCATTGCCTCTTGACTGAAAACCAGACTTTTCCTGGACGTTGTGGCTCATAACCATATTAGATGAGACTTCTATCCACTGAAGTACAGTAAGTAAAGATGATGTCCCCATCATCTTCCCAAACCATGCAGTTTGGAAGATGGCAGGTGCCTGTCCACCTGGAGCCCAATTGAGCCACCTATGTAGCCAGTTAAGGACCTCTTTTTAACCTCTGCTGACATTTGACCATCACTTGATTTTTCCATCACATGAGATGGTTGTGAGGTAAACTCTTGGGGCTATTTGGTGGGCACTGGGGAAGGGCAGAACCTTCTTTTCAGGTGCTCTTTAGTACAATAAAGGTAACCTTTGGTAATAATGATTATCTTGGTGAACATAGCACTGTCTACCCGTAGAAAAACCACACTGCCTCCTCGCCAGTTCCTGCCTGACTGTTCCCAGTGCTCCCACATCCCATTCCCCAGAGGTTTTGGAACACATAGCTATCAATGCTCAATCATTCTTAGGGTCTTGGGCCACCATCCTAAGTAGTGACAGTGAACCCAGCAGGAGACACTTTATGGTCACTGTTGACAAGATCCAACCCTATCAGTCCTGCTGACTACCCCATGAAATATTGTTACCAACATAACAGATCAATGCATTTATGGTGTATGTAATATAACATTAGATAGCACAGATGTTTAATTGTTCTGATGGGCACCATGTTTGAATGCTGCGTAAAGATATTCTGACCTTTTTACTGGAAGAAATGTTGCAAGCTTTTCTGGCTGAGAGCAGCACTTTTATCAACCCGAACATTTCCATTTATGGTGTTGTTGTTTTTGTGCTTTTGTCTAGCACTGTAGACATGTGATTTCACTCAGGCCCAAAAGAAGTGTTTTTGTACTTCATGTTACTGCATATTTACATGAGTCAGCAGCATGCTGAAATCTATTATAACCATAATTGATCTTATGCTCCATGTTTAACCAGCAGCTTGTATCCGTAATAATCTATGGTTCAACCAATTTACTGCAGCTGGAGAAGGCTAATGTTGAATATGAGTCATTGAAACAGATGTTCTTTAACAGCAACAACAATGAAATAATTTTTTTTAAGTTCTTCATTTTAAACAAAAAAAAACAAGTCAGGAATATTCTTCTTCACATCTGTTTGATCAATTTTGGAACTAAATTGTTATCAGTCTGATTTTGTTGTTTCCTCCAAAACTCAAACTCTGATACCCTATGTGATTGTTTTGGGTCCTTACAGTGCTTTTTACAATGGGAGGAAATGCTGGTGGAGAGCCATGCTCATTTCCTTTCACCTTTGAAAACAGGCAGTACGATAGCTGCACAACAGAAGGAAGATCGGATGGCTACCGGTGGTGTAGCACAACGAGCAATTATGACACAGACAGAAAATATGGATTCTGTCCAGACCAAGGTATTAACCGTTTGTGCGTGATGCATGAACAGAAGGTGGGCTCCACTGTTTGTGAGATATTCTTCATCTATTAATCAACAATGTAATTCCTTGAAAACACACTTGACCTTAAGTTTTCCCAAGTTGCAAAGCTGAGTGCCAGGAATGCTAAAAAAGTTGATGAAATGCCAGGCCAGCAGTGCTGGATCATTACATGGGTGGAACATTTGGAACATTTGGTGTTTTATTGACTGTAAGAACTATCACACTAATCAACCAGCAAGTTTCTATTCATCCTCCTAGTACAAAAGCAACAGGGAGTAAAACTCGAAGGTTGGTCACTGCAATGGTTCATTTCTGTCTTCAAGGCAGTTCTGTTTGTCATGTAGCAAAGTTTGGTCCTTCAGTTGCATTTACACTTGGCAAAATGTGCTTTGTTTTAAAGGGATTTGAGCATTCCAGGTAGCACCATATGACTTCAGTATTACTGTAAAACAACCAAATATGCATCCCATTCAGAAAAGGATCTTCCAACACTCCAGAAAACTCATTGCTATCAAGAACTACATTATCTGTAGTGTTTCAGAATGTAATGACAGAAGTCGGCAATTATGTAAAATGATGTGTCAAAACTTTTGTCAGCAACATGTGCACAATGAACATTTCTGTATTGTGCTATGATGATTCTGAATCAAGTAAACCATTCAAATGACCAAACCTGAATTTCTGTCACCAAAGGGGAACAGCATGGAGATAGGAAGGCTCATAAATTAGGGAAAGCACATCAGGACAGCTCACTGATGTATTCCTACTTCCCAAGGGCTTCTCCAGAGATTGCCTGCCTGATCTAAAGAGGGGGCCAGCAAATGGATGAACTTAGAAGTCATGTTTCCATGGAAGCAGTATTTTTCTATTGTTTGAGCAAATTTGTCACAGCCTGCCTCATCATCTCCCACCAAGTGAGGATGTTCCACTTTGAGGTGCCCTCATATTCACCTTCCTGCTTTGGCAGCATCCACCTCTCCTTGAGGGAGGCTACCAGCCTAGCATTGCTGTGGGCCCTCTGACTGGAACTCTATCCTTAAATTCTGCAGACAGTTCACAGTAGAGTAGGGAGCACGGAGGCAGCCGATTACCAGGCTGGCTCTTGAAACGTTGCACTACGGGTACGTTGACTATATGAATGGCCTAGGCGTCCCTTATGGACCTATCATTATATCCTTGATGCCCATTGGAAAATGCTTCCATAATAAATCCATGCTGACTGTCCTTGATTACTCCATCTCTTTTTAAGGTCGGTTTATCCTGTTTTTCAGAACTGATTCAAGTAATTTCTCCAGTGAATAAATAGAGTTTGACAAATATTACTTTTTAAGTCAATATCTTATAGTAATTTCTTTATTTGAAAACTTTTTCAAACGTCTACTGTGTTGCTCATATACCTGATTTCCCGCATTTCAGCCATGTCAACAATTGGAGGAAACTCAGATGGTTCACCTTGTGTATTTCCTTTCACTTTCCTTCGGAAAACATATGATTCCTGCACAAGCAGCGGGCGTAATGATGGCCTATTGTGGTGTTCAACCACTGGAAACTATGATGTGGACAGCAAGTGGGGCTTCTGCCCTGACAGTGGTAAGTTATAGATGGCATTAGGACAGTATTGAGAAGGGAGTGGAGCACTTTTCACACAGAGGACTCCTAACACTTTGGAAGTCTCGAGTTTGAAGCTCCGGGTTTCTCCTACCCCAAGAGCTGACGCCAGGGAAGGTGCAGACAAAATGCAGATAATAGGTTAATTGCCCCTCAAATAAAAGCAAAATATTGCAGATGTTGGAAAACAGAGAATGCTGGAGAATTTCAGCAGATCTAGCAACAACTGTGGGGAGAGAAGCAAATTTAGAGCGTAGAAGGCTCTTCTTGATTGTTACTTGCAATAAATACCAAGTGAGAGAGAGTCTTGGTCTTAACAATGTGGATATTTTGAATGCTGGTGGTGTGTCGCAGATCATTTGGAGCTCAGTCCATGGTGACAATTGTTATGGACCAGATCAACCTCCTCAAAATATTTTGAGAAAGTAACATAGACCCTAATTTTTTCATATTTTAAACAATAATGTGAAGTGCCGTGTTCCTGATGCAGTGCGACAGGTCAAACTGCTTGATGTTAAGCAAAACACAATTTATTCAAACACCATAGTTTAAATACAAACAAAACAAAGGAGAACTTAGAATAACTTAACACTATTGGAAAATTCAACAGACTAGTAGATCCATTAACTATTACTAATTAACTGTTCCAATATTGTAGCGTCTCATCAATCTACCCCTTGGCAAAAAGGCAAATTCAGAAAAATAGATTTGTCTCAAAGGTCACACAGCAGCACACAACAACCCCAGCTTCTAGAACGTAGAATGTTACAGAACAGTACAGGCCCTTCGGCCCTTGATGTTGCACCAACGTGTGAAATTAATCTGATGCCTATCTATCCTACACCATTCCACTATTTTCCACATGTATGTCCAATGCCCATTTAAATGCCCTTAATGTCAGCGGGTCTACTACTGTTGCAAGCAGGCCATTCCACCCCCGACTATTTGAGTAAAGAAACTACCCCTGATATCTGTCCTAAATCTATCACTCCTCAGTTTAAATCTATGTCCCTTCATGTTAGCCTTCATCATCTGAGGAAAAAGGCTCTCACTGTCCATCCTACCTAACTCTCTGATTATCTTATACATCTCAATTAAGTCACCTCTCAAACTTTTTCTCTCCAGTGAAAACAGCCTTCGTTCTCGCAGCCTTTCCTAGTAATACCTTTCTTCCATACCAGGCAACATCTTAGTAAATCTCTGCTGAACCCTTTCCAAAGCTTCCATATCCTTCCTATAATACAGTGACCAAAAATGCACGCAATATTCCAGGTGCGGCCTTATCAGTGTCTTGGCTCTGAAACTCAATCCCTCTACCAATAAACACCAACACATCATATGCCTTCTTAACAACCCTATTAACCTGGGTGGCAACTTTCAGGGATTTATGCAGCTGGACACTGAAATCTCTGTTCATCTACACTGCCAAGACATTTACCATTAGCCCAGTACTCTGCATTCCTGTTACTTCTTCCGAAGTGAACTACCTCTCACTTTTCCACATTAAACTCCATTCGCCACTTCGCAGCCCAGCTCTGCATCTTATCTATATCCCCCTGTAACCCTCAACATCATTCAGCACGATTGACAATTCTGCCTACCTTAATGTCATTACAGCTTCTAGCTGTAACCGAGGAGCGGGAAAAGATAGCTTCTACATCATCAAGCCCACAACAGCAGCTGCTTAAAGCTAAATCTAAAACGAAAAAGAAAACCAGAAATCCTGGTCATACCCATCCAGGCTGCCTCCATTGTTCCAACGTTTTAAAAAAATAACCCAAAGCCTCACAAGTTGTTTATTCTCCTGGTTTTGATAGACTACTCAGAACCTCTGTCTTACAACCTGTCTTCAAAACAAAAAGCAGGAAAAAATACACCCCTTAAATCCACAGCATTATCTCACAATATGCTCTATAACATGCCTATTGTAGTTTGGGAGCAATGGAAAGAGATGGTGAAGGCTCCTACATTCTTGAGATGACATTGCTGACCAGGAGTCTTTTCACCGCCTATCACCTGCCTTTGGTAGAATTTATAGGTTCATATTCAATGCATTGGCCACATTAATAACACAACTTCCTTGGTCATCAAGACCTAGAGATGAACCAAGAGCTTCTGGCTCAGAGGCACTACGAGACATCCTGAAAGGTAATGCACTTGTTCAAATCATTTTGAGAGTGCTTGTGAATTTACTAATTATACCTGCAGCAGCATTTGGTCTCCACAGCCTGGATTTTGCAGAATCAGCTGGAGATCAGAGCTGTATTCCTGAAGAAGGACTTATGCCCGAAACGTCGATTCTCCTGTCCCCTGGATGCTGCCTGACCTGCTGCGCTGTTCCAGCAACACATTTTCAGCTCTGATCTCCAGCATCTGCAGACCTCACTTTCTCCTATAAAAGTAGGAAAGTCCTGCTACAACTGTGCAGAACATTGATGAGACCATAACAAGAGCACTGTGTACAGTTTTAGTATTTAAGGATGAGTATACTTGCATTGGAGACTGTTCAGAGAGGATCCACTAGATTCCTAGGATAAATGGGTTTTCTTTTGTTGAATGTTTGAGCAGATTTTTTAAAATTCATTTATGGGATGAGGGCATCGCTGGCTAGACAGTATTTATTGCCCATTCCTATTACCCAGAAAAAGTCAACCTCATTGCTGTGGGTCAGGAGTCACATGTAGACCAGACAGGGTAAGGATGGCAGTTTCCTTCCCTGAAGGACATTAGTGAACCAGATGGGATTTTACAACAATAGATTTGGGAGTAAGACGAATTAGATGGTTTTGGGCAGGAGTTTCTTTGCAACATTATGGTGGCTCATAAGGTGTGGAGGAGGTGGGTTTCAAAATACCCACGGATCACAAGGAAGAGGGCAAAGGGCAGTACCCGCAAAGATAGCACACGCATCTTGCCCACAATCTTAAACACTTTTGAAAACAAAGAGGATTCCTCACCCACCTGCCCCCACAGTAACTGTATAATGGAGTTAACAGCATAATATTTGTATCAATTGAGCTTTAAACAAACTCTTAATTATTCACTGAACATAAGGATGAGCTGTTGAGTTTGATGATGTATTATGGGGATGACCTTGAAAGTTGTTGGGGGAACTGGTAGTCTAGCCACTGGATCTATTTTACAAGAACACCCCTCACCCTCCCCATCAAAACTACTGCAAGAAAAAATGCAATATCCAACATGATGTGTCTGCCGTTTTCTTTAACAATAAACATCATCTCTCCTTGTTACTTTTGTAGGCTACAGTCTTTTCCTTGTTGCTGCTCATGAATTTGGTCATGCGCTTGGTTTGGAGCATTCCCAAGATCCTGGAGCTTTAATGGCCCCAATCTACACCTACACCAAAAACTTCAGGCTTTCAAACGATGACATTCTCGGCATTCAAAAACTTTATGGTAAAGCGACAATATAAATAATAATAGAAATAATAATAGAAATTTTCATATTTGTTTTGTATGTTGCAAATCTCGATTGTGCTTAAAATCCCCTTAAGACAATATTAATTAACGTGACTGCTCGGATTGTGCTACTTCAAGGAGAAGAATCATGAGAGCAGTCATCTAAATATAGTTTTGATATTCTCCACCACCATTTCTATAATACAAAATGCGCAGTGTCAATAAATTTCCTTTGTTGTGGAAGAGGTTGGAATTTTATTCCAATTCTCAGTTACCAGCATCGTCAATGAATGATAAAATACTGAATTATTTATTAGGGATTAATGTGGTTATCAGACCGAAGGCAGCTCAGATGGAACAAGTGGCTAGAAAGTCTGGAAAAATTCCAGATAAACATGGCCAGGATATAGTACTTAACTGATTCATTGGCATGTTATACTATTGACTCAGTGTTGTTGTCTAGTCAAAAGAGCTGAACAGTCATCCACAAAATGAATTGAATTGTGTGTTTCCTGTCAACTGAAAACAAATCTTGTCTATTCTGGGTTCATTCAGGTGCACCAACTGATAAACCCTTGCCACCAACACAGGGTCCTGTCACTCCTATGAACCTTTGTGAGGAGACCTTGATTTTTGATGGAATTACACATATCAGAGGAGAAATTTTCTTCTTTAAAGATCGGTAAGAAAATTTCCCATTTTAAACCCGCAGTTAAATAAGTCAACAGAAATAAAAATTGATCAAAATATGAAAAGGGCTGTTCGTTTTTCTGTCAATGATTTTCATGACCATAAAAGGCAAGCTTTCCTCTCGAGTTTGTTCAAGTTTTTCTCTTTAAACTGACTTCACAAACTACAACTGGATTATTGTCATTGTTTCTCCTGTCTGTTGTTTCTGGCAGAGATAGTGGAACATTTGAGGTATACCATGTTATCTTTGAGATTGTTGAGACGTCAAGAAAATAATATGGAATTAGATGGACTGTGAGCTGCTCAGAACCTGACTTTATTAACGTTTAGCTTTTTATGTTGTGGGTACAGTGTTTCAAATCTGGCTATTGGAAAGCTGGAGTTGTCTAAAATTGGAAATCTTTAAAAGTTACCATATATCAATTTTAATTGTCTTTAAAGGAGCCGAGTATCATTTTGGCTGGGCATGGCATGGCATGGTGACATGCTAAACTAGTTACCAGTTCTCTCCTCGGGTCTTGCACTTTGTTCCAAATGGGCCATACCCCCACTAACTTAGCTTAGACCAATTCACATCGATCTGCCTAACCTGAACAGTTTTAATTACTGTATTATCTATTTGTTTTTAAACATTCTTTCTTCACTGATATGCTTTATTTTGCAAATGTTGATTGAAAGAAGTTTATATATTTGATTTCCGGTGTTACTAATTAATTGCATTAAGCTTCTGTGTTCTGTAAAAACCGGCAAGATCCAAAATCTGCCTCAGACTGACCCAAGGGTTTGTGACATTGTACCTGCAGTCAGCTGTCAAGGTGTTAAATATACCTCTGAGACTTCTAGAAAAGTGTGAGACCTCAAGAGAAAATTGGCTGCATTTATTATCCTTGGCTGTTTCAACATCTGTGTAGCCTGTATAGTAATGGGATGCTGCAAAGCGGGAAACTTTGGCAAGCTGCTAAGAAACCAGACTTCTTGTTCTGGGAATAAACACGGCATAAAGTTAAACAGTTCAGTGGGCTGATGGGACATTCCAAACTAGCATTGAACTAGTACAGTAATGAATCGTAGCCGAACCATCAGCCCTTTATGAAGTTAGGATCGCTTCAAAAGAATTACTAGCGATCAAGCTAGAAATAGCTGCTTCTCCCACAAAAGGTTCTTAAAATCACAAATGCATCCTCTGTGACAGTGGTAAACTATCCCTGCCCTTAGTTTTAGATATGGTTTTCCACATCATCCTTATCAAAAGGTCTCCACCTGCAGTCAACTAATTGAGATCCAATATGCAACAACATATAAATTAAGGGCATGAAAAGGCCATTCAGCCCCTCAGACTTGATGTGCCAATTATCAAGATCGTGGGGCTGATCGGATTGTATTCAAACAACCCCTGATAACATGTCCCCTCTTGCTTGAGAAGAATCTATCTACATCGGTATAAAAGAATGTTCAAGGACAGTGTTTCCAATGTTTTCACCTATTTTAGGAAGAGTTCCAAAGACTGTCAACCCTCTGAGGGAATGTTTTTGCCTAATCTCTGCCACAAGTTTTAAACAGTATCTGCTAGTTCTAGATTGTCCCATAAGCGAATACATCATCTCCAAATCTACCCTGTCAAGATCCTTCAGGATCTTGGATATTTCAATCAAGCTATTCCTTACTCTTCTAAACTCCAGTGGATACTAGACCTAGTCTATCCAGCCTCTCCTCATAAGACAACCTGGTCTTTCCAGGTATTAATCTAGTAAGCCCTCTCTGAACTATATCCAACGCAGTTACATCATTCCTGAAATAAGGTGACCAGTTCTGTGTATGATCCAGAAGTAGTTGCACCAATAACTGAGTAAAACCTCTCTACGTTTGAAGTTAGTTACCCTCCTGGTAAATAATAATATTGTACTAGTTTTCCAAATTAATTGCTGTACCTGCATACTAACTTTTGTCATCCATGCATGAGGACACCAGGATTCATCTGCATTTCTGAGCTCTGCAATCTCTTGCCATTTAAATAAAATGATTTTTAAATTATTTCTGCTAAAATAGACAATTTCACATTTTCCCACAGGATACTCCATTTGCCACATCTTTGCACACTCACTTAAGCTACTCATTTTTTTTTATGTAGCCTCCTTATGTCTTCTTCACAGCTTAGTTCCAGTCTGTCTTTGTGTCATTAGTACATTTGGCAACCATACGTCGTGTCCCTTCAACTCAGTCATTTATATAAATTGTAATTGGTTGAGGTCCCAAGACTGATCCCTGTGGAACACCACTCGTTACATCTTTCCGACGTGAAAAAGACTCCTTTTGCCTAATCTCTTCTTCAACCTAACTAAGTAATCCTCTATCCTTGCCAATAAGCTACCACCCATACCACAAGCTTTTATTTTCTGCAGTCATGCTTCATGTGGCACATTACCAAATGCCTTCTGGAATTCCACTGATTTCCTATTTATCCATAGCATGTATTATCTCCTGAAACAACTTCAACTGATTAGTTAAACAGGATTTTTCTTTCACAAAATCATGTTCATTCTGCCTGATTTCTTTGAATTTTTCCAAGTGCCCTGCTATACCTTCTTTAATAATGGCTTCTAATAATTTCCCTATAGCAAATGTTAGGGTAACAGTCCTGTAACTTCTTGCTTTCTGTCTAACCTTGCTGAATAAATAGTTGCAATTGTTATCATACAATCTAATAGGAATGTCTCAAATCAAGAGGATTTTAGAAAATGAAAACAATCCATCAATCTTCTCACTAGCCATTTCTTTTAGAACCCTAGGATGAAGTCCATCAGCACCTGAGCAATTCTCAGCCTGCACCTTCGATAGTTTACCCAGTAGCACTTCTGTCTTGATTGTGACTTTCTTGAGCTATTCCCTTCCTTCCATTTCGTTACTTGTTACTGTTTCTGAAATGTTACTTCTATCCTTTTATAGTGAAAACTGGAATAAATATTTGTTTGATTCATCTGTCATCTCCTTAATTTCTGTTATTAATTCTCCTATCTCACTCTCTATAGGACCAACTTGTTTATTTTGTTATGCTTCTAAGGAGCGTAGAGTCATACAACATGGAAACAGATCCTTTGGTCCAACTAGTCCACATTGACCAAGTCCCATTTGCCTGCATTTGGTCATAACACTCCAAACCTATTCATGTACTTATCTGAATGCTGTAAATGTATTTTTAAATGGTATAACTGTACCAGCATCCATCACTTCCTCCGACAGTTCATTCCACATACGAACCACTCTTGGTAAAAAAAAATTGCTCCTCATGTTCCTTTTTAAAACTTTCTCCTCTCACCTTAAAAATATAGCTCCTAGTTTTGATGTCCCCCCCTTATCTATGCCCGCCATGATTTTGTATATTTCTATAGGGTCCCACTTCGACATTCTATGCTCCCATGAAGGAAGTTCCAGTCTATCCAGTCTATCTTTTATAACTCAAACCTTCCATTCCTGGCAACATCCTGGTAAATCTTTTCTTAACCCTCTCCAATTTAATAATATCCTTTCTATAGCATGGCAACCAGAACTGTCCGGCTGTACACTTCACTCTTGTCTTTCACCTCGTGAAATGCATCACCTCACATTTGTCCAGATTAAACTCTATCTGCCATTTTCTCAGTACAACTTTCCAACTGATCTATACCCTGCTGTATTCTTTAACAAACATGTTCATTCCACCAATTTGTGTTATCTGCAAACTTACTAATCGGACCACGTATATCTTCATCCAAATTACTTATCTAAATTAGAAGCAGCAAAGGTCGCAGATTTCCAGTCAGATATACATCCCTCAACAACTACTCTCTGACGTCTATGACCAAATCAATTTACCAACTCATCATGAATCCCATGTGACTTAATCTTTTGAATCAGCCTACCATGAGAGACCTTGTCAAATACTTCAGTAAAGTCCATGTAAACAACATCCAGTAATGTTTGGGTAGAATGCTCTTTGGAAGGTTGATGCAGATGCAAGGGGCTGAATGGCCTCTGTCTGCCATGTAGCAATTCTATGATTCTAAGTACCTTGGAGATTGAGACCATCCCAACTGTACAAATGTTTCTTTCCCCAGTACTAGTACCAATATCCCATAAACCAGAACCAACTTCATCCACATGAGTCTTGAGCCACACATTCATCTCTCTAATCTGATTTGCCCATTTTGCAATAGGCTCATGACATATAGAGACAATGACCTTTGGGTTTTTGGTTCTTAATTTGGTGCCAAACTCTTCATACTGACTATACAGAACCTCTTCCTTTTATCTTGCTTTGTCAGTAGTACCTACATGGACCATGATGATTGGATCCTCCCCCTCCTGTTGCAAGGTCTTCTATCTCTGAGGAGATCTCCTAAACTCTGGTACCAGGCAGGCAGTGCAGTTTTTTTAACTTAACCTCCTTGCTGCAGAGAGTAGTGGCAATCCTCTTCATTATACTGTTCTACATTACCACTGTATTCTTTCTTATTCTTCTCTAACAAATAGTTTCCTGTGTAACTGTTCCATGGTCCATCCTGCAGCCTTCAAGTTTATTCAGACTACCTGAAAGAACCTCGCATTTGATGGACCATTGCAAAGGCTCATATTCCTATGCTCATGATCCCTGGATCCCCTCACTTGCAATTAAAACATTCTGTCTCTGAATCAGACAAATTACCCCTACGAAATATAGAATCCCTACAGTGTAGAAAGAGAGTCCATTCAGCCCTGAGAGTCTGCACTGACCTTACAAAGAGCACTCTACTCAGACTTAGCCTCCTACCCTGACCGCATAACTCCACCTAGACACACACAATGGGACAATTCAGCATGACCAATCTACCTAACCTGCACATCTTTGGACTGTGGGTGGAAACCGGAGCACCTGGAGGAAACCCATACAGACGGGGAGAAAGGTGCAAACTCCATACAGACAATCACCCGAGGCTGGAATCAAACCCAGGTCACTGGTGCTATGAGGCAACAGTGCTCGCCACTGTGCCAGTGTGACTGCCTCCTGGTACAAAGAATCCTGCTAACTTTGTCACCCCCCTGAGGTGTCGCAATGTCTGTATTTCAGTCTCCAGCTGATCAACTCTGAGCCAAAACTGCTCGACACACTTATTGTGGACCAAACTGGCAATCAGGAATTCCCACCTGCTACACCTATAATACATCACTTCTCCTTCCATTGGTAATTCCTTCCAAGCAATGGTTTAATTATTCCGTTCAATTTTTTAAATATATCTTAGTAACCATATTATCAGTTGCAGTACTCTGTGAACCTTAGGAGTAGAACAGATCTTAGTCACTTACCAGATGCCAAACTACAATCTTCTTCTCCTGTAGTAGACTAAGAATCAATTCTTTGGTTATAACACAATTCTGGCCCCATTACGTGATTTTCTTATAACATGGGATTGCACAAGAACAGAACTACCACGTTATAGCAGAAGCGACTGTAAATATGAAATTGTAACAATGATGCTGTAATGCAGATTGAAACCGTGCAGTTATGCTAATGCTTTATAACACCAGCCAGATTTTCTGCTGTCGAGACTTCTAAGATTTCACTCTTGGGAACAAACCTTGTACAGTATGTCTATTTGTTAGACATGCTCATAGAATAATCTCACAAGGTTGTGGAGCTGGTGGAGATTAAAGGGATAGAGAGCTTTAAAACAATGGATACATTTGAAATAAGGATGATATTTAAATCAAGATGTTGCTTGACCAGGAGTCAGTCAATGAGTGAGCACAGTGGTGGTGGGGTAGGACATGCTATGCGTTAAGACACAGACAGCAGAGGTTTTGATGACTTCACATTTATAGAGGGCAGCATGTGGAAGATCAGCAATGAAGTGCTGTGGAATAGAGATAACAAAGGTATGACTCAGGGTTTCAGCTACCAATGAGTGAGATAATCTACCCAATAAATAATACACGTGCTGGTTGCTGGACAAGTATACTATTGACAGTTTTGCAACAGTGACGTGTTTGAGTGAGGTGTTGTATGTATGTGTGAAAGCTAATGCTGTACCTTTGGATAATTCTGCCAAGGAACAGCATGTAGATGAAAAATAATAAGGACCAAGGATAGATGATTAGGTGACACCAAGGTTTCATTACAAATTCATTGTTATTTAATTTCTTTATCACTGCATTGGAGAAGTTTGGTTAACTTTTTATGATCTTCCACATTAGCTTATTTTCATTAATAGAATCAGCCGTTTACAGATGGCCAAGGTATTCTCTAAAGTTGTCAAGTAGACTTTTTGCACTTTCCTTTTATTAAATTTATAGAAGCATCTTGTTATTTAGATTTAAAAAAACGTAATCTTTTAATGAGCATCCTCTTGCAGATGCTGAAATAAGGAACTTCTGCAGCTGGTATTCACTTTGCTGATGATAATTAGAAACAGATGTACTGATGAATAGGTCTATTGTACATTTCCTAAAGTCTTTTGTGCTGCTTAGATTCTTGTGGAGAACCAGAAATCCCCGGTCAAAACCCCTGGGACCAATGCTAGTTGCTACTTACTGGACTGATCTGCCTGAAAAGATTGATGCTGCCTATCAGGAGCCTTTAACTGACAAAGCTGTATTCTTTGCAGGTATTAATTTCAATATTAAATATTTGGATTCAGTTAAAAAAACTTTCTTTTGTCAAAAAAAGCTTGTGAATACATATTCAAACTTGGTCAAAATGATTTGATCGATCACATCATTTTCCTTTTAAGACCACTTATCTCATTAGTACATCCTGGTTGTGATATCAAAATATGCCCATGTACATAGCAAACATTTGACATTACTTTTGTAAAACTACTTCTAAATTCTGCCATACACTCTACATGCGCGTAGTGGAATAGATTAAAGGAAATTTCAAAAATAAACATTTTTCATGCTTTGACCTTTCACTGTCACAAGGTCACAAATAGAAGAAATAATGATCAAGAATTATGTAAAATGTGAAAGAGAATTCAACACTTGCACTGCATGAAGAAATAGCCTGAGACCAAAGTTGGATAAATCTATTTATCAATCTTTTTATTCAGAACTTGGATCCAGCTCTTACAAGACAAAAATGACACCTTACTCAAATTTACATGAGTCTGATGAATTATTTGTTTTGCAGAGCACATGTATATTAAGATTAAGAATAGTTAATTACCGTACTTACTAGTATTCAATGGCTGTGCTTATTTAGGAGATCAGCACTGGCTTTACACTGCCAGTGACCTGGAGAGTGGATATCCCAAGAAAATCTCCACACTGGGGCTACCAGATGATTTGCCACATATTGATGCAGTTTTTAACTGGAAGAAAAACAAGAAGACTTACATCTTTGCAGGTGACAAGTTTTGGAGGTAGGCTAATACTCCACATATTAATTGAGTTTTATTTATTTCAGTTCATACTTTGAGTAGTGGAATTATGCTTTGCTTTTATAAATGTGTCAATGTTGATGCTTTAGATTTCCCAAACTGCGTGCAGATGATGTATGTTCTTATATTGACAATGTCATGAAGCTTTTGAAAAAAGATGTTCCTTCATAACTTAATATGATGAACTTATACACTCATCAACTGTGACAAAATGTTTCATCCTAACAGATACAATGAAGTGAAGAAAAAGATGGATCCTGGATTCCCTAAGCTAATTGCAGATGCCTGGAATGGCATTCCTGATAATTTGGATGGTGCCCTTGAGTCTCTTGAGAATGGTAATCCTAATGTCCTTGAAATAGAATGAAAGCATGAAGTTAGACAGGAATCATTGTAATGACAGTGGTTTGTTTTGACAAATTGTGAATATGAAGAGTAGCGACAGTGTTCCAAATTAATATGCCATGCCATAAATTAGAGGAATCATTATCTAGGTCAGCATTTCCTGTACAAGCTCTTAACCTTTGACACTGAGAGATGACGCATTTTTGAGCCACCTCTTCTACCTGCTATCCTATGCCTCCCTTTATCATACTCAATAACTCTGCCTAACTAATTTTAAGATGTTGAGGATATCCCAAAAGTAAGCCCCCTTCTTCACCCCTCCAACTACAACCCCTGCTTTGTTCACAACATAAGTTTTAGATAGAAATCATTAACTGGAAAGAAACTTTATAAAATGCTTATTTGCGAATGTGTATCAAATATGCAACGTTGTTTCTCATTTTGTACAGGACACACCTACTTTTTCAAGGATTGGTACTACCTCCAAATGGAAGACCAGAGCTTGAAGATTATTAAAGTAGGAAATGTGAAAACTGACTGGCTCGGTTGTTAGAATAAACATGTTTTTATCACTTATATATTTTTTTGCCAAATAGTCATGTGTCTTACCTGTAAGTTATTGTTAAAGTGACAAATATAACATTGTCTCATGATTGTACCATTAAGCTTGGAATTTTATACCAAGACCAAATACAACAGTATTATACCCAGCTTTGCTATTGAAACAATATTTTTAGGTCAATCTTTTCATTATTCTGTGAGAACTAAAGAAAAAGTGGTGAAGGCACAGGTTGCCTGAAGTAATGATTTGTGTAGTGCGATGGAATTATAATGAAAACCAATTATTTAAATATTTGAAAATGCTTTCTGAACTTGACTGGTATAATTTTTAAACATGGGCCACATTTATTTCTTTTAAAACACAGGAAATGCTTTAAACAAATCTCAATTAGTTTTTGCAGCTTTGTGTTCTATGCAGTGATATTGTTAATCACTTGTGTGTCATTATCAGTAAATCTGCTTTCTCCACACTGACAGTATCGAAACATTATCATAACCAATAAAGTGAAATAATCAGCTATCAAAAATAGGTCATGGTTAGTACTTTTTAGAAAAAAAAAATGTCATGGATTGCTGAAAATAACCAAAATCAGAATACTGGTGCTAACTGTTATTTCTCAACAGTACCATTGTGGAGGAGAATACTTAGCAATACAGCAGTTTCTGTACTACAAAATATTATTAAAACATTGACAACTTTCAAGAAGCACTGGTGTTTCAACTTCAGATTTTCAAATTTTACAGTGTTAACTACAAAGCTACAAAGCTTGTGATATTTTGAAGCAATCTTGTACTAATTTTAGTTTTCTTCTTAAATTTGATATTCAATAAATTTGTCTTAATGAACTTGGAGTTCATTTTTGTGATTATTTAAATATCAGTGAAAGGGCAGTAAGAGCAGATAAAGTCATCTTACGATTCACTTTGTCCAGAAACTATTTAACTCCTACAACAAAATAAATAACAATATGGATAATCCTTGCCTGGAGCAAGACACTTTGATGAAAATTCTCTCTTTAATAACATTTAATAGCAATTCAAGGAGGCATACTAAATTTAATTGCATAGCCATGAACTTCCAATATTTGTTATGAATGCCATAAATTAGGCCAGTATGAACTCTGGTCCTCCAGTGCTGAATTTATGCCAAACAATTCCTGGAGAATGAATGAGAATATTCCACCACTAAGTGAATCAAAATCTGCGCAGCCAAAGTTTAATTCTGAGACATTGCAGTAAAATGGATTTGACCTTTCAAAACTCTTTATTGTACTTCAGTAAAAGCCAATCTTCAACATGCTAATCTCAGATTTCCTAAACCATGTTTACTGAACGTAGTGTAGGTTGAGTTGAAAGGTGTGGCGCTGGAAAAGCACAGCAGGTCAGGCAGCATAAGCCCTTCAACGTCGACTTTCCTGCTCCTCGGATGCTGCCTGACTTGCTGTGCTTTTCCAGTGCCACACCTTTTGACTCTGACTCTCCAGCATTTGCAGTCCTCACTTTCTCCACTGTGTAGATTGTTCAAGATTGACTTCACAAGGGGCATGGATGTGAAATGTAGGACCATGTGTAGGCTATTCATCCCCTCAAGTTTGTTCCACCATTTAATGAGGTCATGGCTGATCCGTGACGTAATGCCATCTATCTGCTCTTGACCTATATCCCTTCATATCTTTGCTCAACAAAAAGATTATCCTATTCAAAATTAATAACTGCTTCAGCATCCTTTGCTGTTTGTGGAAGAGAAGTCCACACGTCTTCCATCCTTTGTGTGCAAAAATGCTCCCTAACAGGGATCTTGATCAGATAGACCAATGGGCTGAGAAGTGGCAGATGGAATTTAGATAAATGTGAGGTGCTGCATTTTGGGAAAACAAAGCTTAGCAGGACTTGTACACTTAATAGTAATGTCCTCAGGAGTGTTGCTGAACAAAGAGACTTTGGAGTGCAGGTTCATAGCTCCTTGAAAGTAGAGTCGCAGGTAGATAGGATAGTGAAGAAGTTTGATTTGCTTTCCTTTATTGGTCAGAGTACTGAGTACAGGGATTGGGAGGTCATGTTGCAGCTGTGTAGGACATTAGTTAGGCAACTTTTGCAATGTTGCATGCAATTCTGTTCTTCTTATCGGAAAGATATTGTGAAACTTGAAAGGGTTCAGAAAAGATTTAGAAGGATGTTGCCAGGGTTGGAGGATTTGTGCTATAGGGAGAGGCTGAACAGGCTGGGACTGTTTTCCCTGGAGCGTCAGAGTCTGAGAGGTGACCTTATAGGGGTTTATAAAATCCTGAGGGGCATGGATAGGGTAAATGGGCAAAGTCTCTTCCCTGTGGTGCAGGAGTCCAGAACTAGAGGGCATGGGTTTAGGGTGAGAAGGGAAAGATATAAAAGAGACCTAAGGGTAACTTTTCCACGCATGGTATGTGTATGGAATGAGCTGCCAGAGGAAGTGGTGGAGGCTGGTACAATTGCAACATTTAAAAGGCATCTGGATAGGTATATAAATAGGAAGAGTTTGGAGGGATATGGGCCGGGTGCTGGTAGTTCGGACTAGATTGGTTTGGGATATCTGGTCGGCATGGACGAATCAGACTGAAGGGTCTGTTTCCGTGCTGTGCATCTCTATGACTCAATGACTTTATCTCTTCTGAGCAGTCTGGACCTAATTCTCAGACTAAGTGTGCGCCCCACACCAGTTCGATAACCTCAAACCAGTGAAAAAATTTGTCTTTGTCTGGCCTGCCTTTTCCTGTTAATATCCTGAAGGATTTAATCAGATCACCCCGAATCTTCTAAATTCTACATAAAGCAGGCCTAATTTGTATAATGTCTCCTCGTAACTCCTGAAGTCCAAGTATCAGTCTTGTAAGCCTCCAAGGCCAATATATCCTTCCTAAGGTGTAGTGTCCAGATCTGCTCACAGTACTCCAAATGGGGTTTAACAAGAGTTTTGTATAACTGCAGCAGAACTTCTGCATTCTTGTACTTTTTTCCTCTAGATATAAAGCATTGCATTCCATTCTTGATTATATTCTCCCTGTTTGTGTCATTTTTAAAGCTCTATGCACCTGAACACCACCCACTCCCCCCCCCCCCGCAACCTCACCCAACAAGTCTCTCAGGATATCCACTCTATTTAACTTCACACCATCCAGAAAGTATCCTAACCTATTCTGGTCCAAACTGGAGAACCTGTCACTAGCTTACATTGAGCTCTATCTGCCCCAGTTTTGCCCATTCACCTTGTCTACCAATATTTACACTGTCTGCCATGTCACCTATCTGAAGATTCTTGTATTGTATTATAATCAATAATGGCTTGTGCCAAGAGCAGGAACACCAACATTTAGGAATGCTAAGCTCATTCCATTTGTAAAGAGTCTGTTCTAATTTCAATAAGCAAAATGTGGCTTCAATATTCCTGCTTAAAGGAAAGTTAAAATTGCTTCTGTACAATACAGCATACAGGTAGGACAAAGAAAAAGTGATTCAATTGCTTATTTGTAACTCAATCATAACAAAAATTTGATTTTCTTATGGTTGTTGGTTGATAAACTAATGGTGCCCTCCTTATCCAATTGTTAAGGAAAAAGTAATAAGTTATTTAATTCTACCAATGACATTTATGTTTATTTCCCCAGGAAATACAGCACTCCAACAGTCAAGACAATCAATTGCACATTTAGACTTGTAAATTGTTCCTCTTGATTCACAGCTTAAAAATGTGTTGCTGGAAAAGCGCAGCAGGTCAAGCAGCATCAAAGGAACAGGAGAATTGATGTTTCGAGTATAAGACCTTCTTCAGGAATCTTTTCCTGAATTTTTTTCCCTCTTGATTCACAGTGGACAATATTTTGAGGTGAAAGAAAGAGTTAGGCCTCCCTCCATCCCACTATGACAGTATAACATTCCTGACCAGTTTAGAATCCAATGAAAATGGGTCAGTTATTGGATCTTGAGCTCTGTCAGCATTTTCCTTTTGACCTATTAAAAACAGTTGCAGCAGTGTATGGTTCATTGATTTTAGAATCTCTTAAAAGACTTTGCCTTAAGGTTCAAATGTTAGTTTCTTTCTAGCTAATTTACTATTGTCACACTCATTCTTGTTTGTATTTGAGTTGGTGCCACTTTTCACTGAAAAGTGCCTTTGAACATTTGTCAAAATTTAAGACAATCCAAGCACTGGCTTATTCTGGAACATGCCTGTGCCATGTTTGTTAGTCGACTCTCTCACAAGATGACCTTCAGAACTGCAGTGGATGTGGCTTGTCATTCAGTATTGCCTCCAAGTTACGCTGATAATTAACATGGTGCCAATCAAAGAAATGTGGAGTAGATTATATTGCCTTGACCCCAATTTTTGAGAGGGTTTAAACACCAGATTATCTGTTTTATTAGCATTGGTAGATGAATAAATGTCAGCCAGAACACCAAGAATTTCCCTCCTATTCATCAAATAATGCAATGGAATCTTTTACCTCCAAACCGAGAAGGCAAACAGAGCCTCAGTTTAACTGAAAAGCTGTAACCTTCAAGAGTTCAGCACTTCTTTTGCACTGCAATGGAGTGCCAGTAGATGTGCTCAGGCCTCTGGAATGAAGCTTGAACCCACAACCCATGATTCAGTGAAAGTGCTGAGCCAAGATTGAAATTTATACCAGTTTAGCAGGACCAAAATAATTAAGCCCTTTTGTGTTTGAAATCCATGAATTATTCAACCATTGAACTAATCAATGTAAGTAAAACGGTAACATAGAAGTACAAAAAAATGATACCGATCAGATAATAGAATTAAATTATTAGGGTTTAAAATCTGTAACAGCTCCAGCACTTGGAAGGCATCTTGGTTTGGTGGTTTAACATCACTGAAGAGTAATGTAGAAGGCCAAGGACAAAGTAGAAATAAGACAGAGAATTAAAGTGGCAAGCTAGTCAAAATCAGGCTTACTCATATAGATGGAATGAAGATTTCAGCAAAGTGGATCATCTCATCTAAATTTGGTCTTGCCATCTGGAGGAGGGAGGAAAAGGAAGGAGATGGTGGTCTCATTGTAATGTCTCTGAACTGGTCAGTGAGAGATTGAAGCTACTTCTCTGGGGAAACGATCAAATCCCAACACAGTAGCTAGTTTAAATTCAAATGTTAACAAAAAAAAAGGAATTAAAAGCTATTCTTGATAATGGTGACCATGAAACCATCGTCAATTGCTGAAAGAAACCCCATCTGGTTCACTGATACCCTATAGATAAGGACATTTGCCTACTTTCCTGGATAATATGTGACTCAAGACCCGCAGCAGTGTGGTTGACTCTTAATTACTCTCCAAAATGGCCCAGCGAACCAATAATTTCAAGGGCAATTAGGTATGAGCAATAAATACTGGCCTTGACATCAATGCCCACTTCTCATGAATGAATAAAAAAGTGCAAATTACAAGATTGAAACTTCAAAAAGACAGACAAGTTGGTAGAATGAGTGAACAAGTGGCAGATAAACTTCAGTGTGAAGTGATTCGTTTTGGTAGGAAGAAAATTAAGAAACATTTTGAAGTACAGGGCAAAATTCAACAGGGGCTGCAGGAGTAGAGGGACCTATGTATATAGGTGTTTTTGTTATTGGAGGTGGCAGGGTGACTGAGACTCAATTTCTATAGTTTACTAGTAAGGACACAGAGTACAAGAACAAGGAGGTTATTTTAAACCTATACAGTACACTAATTCAGACTGAGGTGGAAGTTTGTGCCCAGTTCTGGAAGCCACACTTTAGGAAGACTGTGAAGACATTGGCAAAGTTACATAAAATATTCACAAGAACAGTTCTAGGGGTGAGGAACCTCAGTTATGGGGACAGATAGAATAAGTTAAGATTGTTTTCAGTGGAAAAACAAAGGTTGAGAGGACATTTAATACAGATATTCAAAATGATGAGGGATCTTTACAGAGTCTCCTGCACTTTAACAATTCTGTAAAGAAATAGAACATAGAACAGTACAGCACAACATGGTTCATTTAGGGTTTTTCAAATGCCCAGAATATTCAAAAGCAGTTCAGTTAATTAAACAATTCTTAAGGTCTTGAATTCAAGTAAATGTGACAGCCATCTCAATGCAAAGACAGCAATGAGATATATAACCAGTCAATACATGTTGATGTTGTTTGAGAAATGAAGATTGCTATGATTGGTCCTGCAGGTTCAACTGAACCATTCTGGGTTTCACAGTAGATCAGTGGGGGAGCTGCACAGATATCAGTCAGGAGTCTGGTCACACAACAGTTGGGGCTGTTTCTCCCAGTTGGTCTGTTGGTTGAACCACTGTCATTCCAGTCAGTGTGTTCATTGAAGGTCAAAGGAGATTATCAGTGACCAATGTTGTGGCAGGTAGGTTGAGGAAACCATTGTGGGGACTGGAGACAATATGCTGGGATGCAGAGGGGATACTAATTATAAAGGGAAGTAGGTCAACATGAAGATCAAGATTCCACGAGGGACCTCTCGGTTTCACGATCGGTCAAAAGAATCAACAGAATGTGGTCTGTATAAAGCAGGCATTTTCTGGGTTGAATCAATGTTGTCAATAGAAGCTAATATCTTAGCAATAATACACTTAACCATAACAATACCAATAAAAACACCAACTAAAATAATAGCAGCATATATAGACATGTTGATTAACCAGTTGTACCATGAGCCAAAACCCCAATCTCCCCATCCTGCACCTTCATTCATTTGAATGACAAAGGTACGGAAGTTATCTATATGCCTAGTAATGTTTTCCATGAGGTCAGTGACCCCCATGATGCATTTACCCTTAACTATGGCACAAATGGCACCTTCCTTTGCAAGTATGTAATCGAGGGCATATCGGTTTTGTTGGGTAAATAGGTGCAATTCTGAAAGCATGTCCCTAATTTCTGATAGGGCAGCAGTTGTCTGTTGAAGACAATGGGGCATGGGAGAACAAGGGGTTATTATGGGAGATGTCATCAAATTCACTACTGCTCAGGCTTCAACAGGAAGGCAGTACGTGACTGATTACATTGGATGTCTGGGGTTTAGGGAATAAAGTGGGGAGATAAGCAGTTTACTAAATGGGTTGGGTGGAAATGTGGTGAAAATGAAGCCAATAGGCAAAGAAGACAAAAATATGAAGGTTTGAGGAGACTAACAGGCTGAGCATATGACTCAGTCCACGAATCATGATCTGAATTACAAATGCACAATGGAAATGCAGAGGGCTACCACAAATCCAGAGCGGGTGGAGTAAGTGCTTTTTCTCTGAGGGAGGGGTGTCCACTTTTATGTGATGTGAGGTCCTTCAAAGGACAGTAACTTTTAAACATTGTCATCCAAACATTGAGTCATTGAGGCCTCCTACAGGGGGATCAGTGGATGTTTCTACATGGACATTGTACACTGATTCAGACAGAAGCCCTTTGGTGCACACATAGTAGGAGATTTTATAAGTGGCAGCAATAATGAGGACCAATCTCTCATACCCAAACTGCACAGTATCTATTATAAATGGATGGGTTGTAAGTGAGTGAGTTTGAGTGAGAATGTGTGTTTGTCTTAAGTAATATCTTATGGCCTGGTAAGATGCCCTCTTGTGGCTAAAATGATAATCACCTTCCAAGTTCCCATAACTTACAGGAGCTGCTCACTTCACACCTTGGATGATAAAACATCCACACCATTCTCCTATCTGCAGTGCTGCTTTTCTTGGACTAGTTGGCCAATTGCTAAATTGGACCCTAGTTGTGCTGATCCACAAAAAAAAACATGCCACCCACCCATCCACACACACACAAACAAGCACATATTCACTCAGAATCCATCCATTTATATAGATACGATACAGGTTTCGTATGGGAATGGGTTCATATTAATGCTGCCAATCTCCCTGTGCAGGCTATGGGAACGTGGAAGCTGATTGCTAATTTGGCAATGATGGGGAATCTTTCCAGGCCATAAGGCATTGCTAAAGACACACACACAGAGTCACTCACTCACAAACACAAGTATGCACTCACTCACAACCTCTCCATTTATAATAGATGCTGTGCAGGTTGGGTGTTGGAGATTGTACAAGTTGCAGCAATAATGAGGACCAATCTCCTACGATACACACATGAAATGTTTGAGCAGTAGATATTTGTTTGAATCAGGGAAATTGAGTTCCATGTCCATATAGAGGCATCCCACTCGCCTTGTAGGAGGCCTCTATGACTCAATGACAATGTTAAAGGTTATTTGTGGTGCTGCAACTGCTGACTGATCATATCACTGAGGAACTGCTTTGTTTCTGATATTGTCCACATACACTCAATGGAATCACCCTAAGGCACAGAAGTTACATGGTCAACCCTGTGACTGCACTAATGGCTATTAAATGAATGGTTGAGAAACATATGCATACTCAAGCCCAGGACCAGCATCAACCCCTATCAGATGTCAGAGAGTCATTGTGGTCGAAACCTTTGGTGGGAGGTGTGTGCAGTAACATAGTTGAAGCATGTGTGAAAGAAGATTGCTACTTTGGCGATCTAGCACAGAAGGTCTTACCTGTCTTTCTGCACTGCTGGCCTGAAGATATGGCATTCCCATAGATAACCTGACCTTGTCCCAGAAGAACACTACCTTGACTTGGTGATAGATACCTTACTGTTTTTATACCCAGGTACAAGTTGTAAATTGTTAATTTTCTGAATAAGCTACACGAACATTATCAAATATCTACAGATCTTGGAATTGTAATTGAATAACTTGTAGATACACCAGACAATGTGCTGTGAAGATTGCATTGTGTGCTTTTGAGAACATAAGAACTAATGGGTGATAAGGCTGAATAAGGCCAGAGATCAACAGGTGACGAAGTTTAAGATGACAAACCTGGCTCTCTTCTTTGAACATATCTTGTAAATTCATTCAAAGGTTACAAATGTTTCACTCCTGTTTTAAATGACTGCATTTGTTTATGAATCATAAATTGGTAAAATTGTTGAGACCTTAAACAGATAAATAAATATAGGTTTCCTTATAGATTTCTTTGAGTTTTGGATTGATCAACTTTGACATTGAGATACAGTGAAAACTGTTGTCTTGTGTGCTATACAGACGGTTCGTACCATACAAAGTGTATCAGGGCTGCAGAACAGAGTGGAGAATACAGTGTTACAGCCACAGAGAAAGTGCAGAGAGGGCAACCAACATTAACATTGAAGAGGTCCATTCAAAAACCTTGACCTTTGAATTTGACATGAAGGAGAAGTGAAGAACCGTGATACAAAAGAAATATGTAAGTTTTTAAAACAATACTGCTCATCAGTGTTCACATTACAAGTGGAAAATTCAGATCAGATATAGCTTTATGGTGGAGCAGGTATAAAAAATAGGGACATTGCAGCAGGAACCAGAAATAGTTCATTTCCCATTTTAACGTCATACATGCTTTCCATACATTTGTTTAAAATTCTGCTGACATTATTAATTTGAATATATTAAAATTAGAGGGCATGGGTTTAAGGTGAAATGGGAAAGATTTAAAATGGATCTGAGGTGCAACTTGTTCACACACAAAGTTGTGCATATATTGGAATGAATTGCTGGAGGAAGTGGTAGATGCAGATGTAGTTACAACATTTAAAAGAAATTTGGACTAGTAGGAATTTGAAAGGTTAAGAGGGATATGGGCCAAATGCAGGCAAGTGGGTCAAGTTTAGTTTGGGAAACCTGGTCAGCATGGACTGGTTGGACCCAAGGGTCTATTTCCGTGCTGTCTGACTCTATGACTAAAATTCTTATACTTATGTGCACGTCTGTGTCATTTGTGCTCTTAGAACAGTTAGTGGCAAACCCTAAAACTGAATTTAAAATACATTTTCAACACAAGTATCAACTGCATACTGAAGGTCTATGACTGAGACTGGACTGATTTCGGATTTTGTTTGAAGACTTTGTTGATTGAACAGTTTAGTGTCTGTGCTGCAGATCCTAAGGGCAATTTAATGGAGGTGAGGTGCAATTTTACATAAAGAAGAACGGTGAAGAGGATTGGTTGACTCCAGCTTTCACTGACATAAGTTTTTTCAGTGATTTTCTTTGTGAGGACTACCATCTGCAAGTCATCATAGAGTTCATAGAACTCCGAGAGTGCGGAACCAAGTCTTTTGGCTCATTGAGTCCACACCAATTCTCTGAACAGCAGCCCACCCAGACTCACCCCCCTATGCTATCCCTGACCCTGCATTTTCGATGGTTAACCCACCTAACCTATACATCCCTGGACTCTATGGCAAGTTAACATGGCGAATCCATTTAACTTGCACATCTTTTGACTGTGGGAGGAAACCTGAGCACCCAGAGGAAACCCATGCAGACAAAGGAGAACGTGCAAACTCCACAGGCAGTCAGCTGTGGTGGAATTGAATCCTGGTCCCTGGCACTGTGAGGCAACAGTGCTAACCACTGACTCATCATGCTGATGAACAAAGCTCCGAAGGCAGCAATATTTGAGGACGGTACTCCATAATCCTTTATGGTTGGCAGAGTTAATGGCTTTTGTGAGGTCAAAAAAGGCCATGTACAGCAATCGGTGACTTTCTCGCCCTTTCTTGTATTTTCTGCACCATGAAGATAATGTTTGTGGTGCCTCTCAATGAATAAAAACAACATTGCTGCTCTGGAGAAAGTTACTCAGCTACATGAAGGAGGCAGTTCAGAATGAATGTTGCAATGGCCTTCTCTGTGGCAGAAAGCAAGAAGACACCTTTGGAGATATTGCAATAGGATTTGTTTGCTTTTTGAATGTAATTACAATCGGAGAATTCCTGAGATGTACAGACATTTGCTGTTCTTCCAAGATGAACGATGTATGGCTGTACTGCCTTGCTGCAATTGTATCTCTGCTGTGTTTCAAAATCTCATCGGGGATTCAACCTGCTCCAGAGACCTTTTGGTTTCTTAGCTGGAGATTGGCTTTTTTCCATTTTGCTCCTGATGGGGACAGTATTGAGGCTGACCAAATGGAATACTGAAGAATGCCACTGAAGATATTGAAGGTGAAGTCTCAGTTGAAGAGTTCTTCAAAGCGTTCATTGCAGCAACCACTGACAGCCCTTGAGGAACAAAGAAGAGTACAGCACAGGAACATGCCCTCCGGCCCTCCAAGTCTGTACTGCCACATTTTGCCCTTCCATACTAAAACTATCTTCACTTACAGGATTCGTATCCCTTTATTCCCATCCTATTCATGTATTTGTTCAGGTGTAGTGTAATGCTGCTATTGTGTCTGCTTCCATCACCTCCTCCAGGCACTCACCACCATTTGTGTGAAAAACTTGCCTGTCACATCCCTTTTAAATTTCCCCTCCTCACACCTTGAACTTGAGTCCGCTAGTCTGGGAAAAGGCCACATACTTTCCACTCTATCCATGCCATTCACAATCTCCCAAACTGCTACTCGGTTGCCCCTCAACCTCCAGTGTTCCAGTGAAAACAAACCCAGTCTAGCCAACCTTTCTTGAATGCTAAAATCCCCCAGCCTGGTAAACCTTTTCTGTACCCTCTCCAAAGCATCAACAACCTTCTGCTTGATTTGCTTGTACAAAACAAAAACTTTTCATTGTACCTAGGTACATGTGACAATAATAAATCAAACCAAAAATCAAATCAATGCATCCCTGATAAGGTCATACTCTGCTACTTATGGGTGACTCGGGACTGACCAAAATGGACAAGTATCATTCAAGAGTACACAAAATGCATCAAAAAGCTTCACTGGAAATATGCAGCTGGAGGAAGTACAAAACCTTTTTCCAATTCAAGCACCAGCTGCCCACGTGGTAATGTCTGCAGATTGTATATCCTTAATACTGGGTGACAGACTAAGAAGATATTTTCAACTCAAATAAATTGAAAATAGCACTATATTTAAATAGGACCATAAGGTCAAAGACCACTAATGTTATGAGAAACCACTGAGGAAGAGATGGACAGGTGGCAATATTATCAGTGGGCAAAAAATATTGCTCTGTCTGCCACCTGGTGGCATAGTTGCATAATTACATAGGACTAGTTTCGATGAGTGGAAATCTTTTTGTTTGTTTTTTGATGATGGCAAAACTGTTAGCGTTCACTTTCGTTATTCAATCGAAACTGACAGAAATTTCAGGAGCTCAAAAATGCTCAGGTTACTGCAGAAATCCAGAATATTTTTGCCAGTAAGTCAAGCTTCAATGTAAAAATACTTGGACAAGTTGCTACATTTTGAATGTGGTGGAATTGTGTATTTTACTAAGTTCTAACATCAGCTAAACACTCATGCTTAACCAGAGATGTATTGTTCTTTGTGGAATGTTAAATTTCTCCACACAATGATCAAAAATATTATCTTTATTTTCACGTCAACCTTAATAAGGCAATATATTTATTTTGCAACCTGAAAATTTCAGGTAAAAGTGAGCCATATAAAGTGCTACTCAAATCTCAATTTCCTATACAGATACTTCAGTTTCATTCTCACTCTCACTGCAGGCTGCACCTTTGATTTGTCACCAATCAGAAAATCCCAGCCATTACAAATGTGATCATAAGAACGTATAAAGCTAAAATTAGAAAATTTCAATTGGGATTTATCACAGAATCTGTTAATTCGTTATTGGCTTCAGCCAGGCCTTTCAACTCTACTCTGAAGGAGCCCAAAACCTACCACGGTGGCACAGTGGTTAGTACTGATGCCTCACAGCGCCAGAGACCCAGGTTCAATTCCCGTCTCGGGCAACTGTCTGTGTGAAGTTTGCACATTCATCCTATGTCTGCGTGGTGCTCCGGTTTCCTCCCACAGTCCAAAGATGTGCAGGTTAGGTGAATTGGCCATGCTAAATTGCCTGTAGTGTTAGGTGAAGGGGTAAATGTAGGGGAACGGGTCTGGGTGGGTTGCTCTTCGGAGGGTCGGTGTGGATTTGTTGGGCCGAAGGGCCTGTATCCACACTGTAAGTGATCTAATCTAAATAGTTTAGCAGTTCTCTGTCTTAATGGCGCCACCCAGAACAGTGGCCACTTCTGGGACTGCATTCAGTCCTGAAGAAGGCATTCTACAGGAGTTGGATGTGAAAGTAAGTGGGTGGGAGAAGCCGGGAGGTTTTCCTGAGGTCAGGCTAGAAGCAGGATGAAGAAAGTGGAGGATGAGGATGAATGATGTGGGAGGTGAATCACAGAAGTGGGAAGTTTTTGGGAAGACTTGCTATGGGCAGAGGGAGACCTTAAAGGAGATTCTCCTCCCTGGGCCCAGCCACAACCTAAGCAGGAAAAGCGGCCAGGCTGAATAGTTAGTAGGAGACAGATTATACAGATAGAATAGATAGATGAATTAGATACAAAGATAGATTAGATAGATAAATAAATTAGGTTGATAGATAGATGGATAGCTAATGTAGATACATACATAGTTAGATAGATAAGTTTGACGCAATTTTGTCTCTTTCTAATCCAATATTTGTTTGTTTTATTTTCTAGCCATTATATGGGAAAGCAGATTTTATTCATAGATTAAATGTTAAAATATAACAAATGGTAGAAGAATGATTTGTGACATTATTCTATTATCGGAACAGTGCTATCAACATGATCATCTTTCCTGATGTCTGCTTCAGAACTTTTCTTAGTTCTCTCCAAATGTTATACAACAAAGTTCAAGGGAGATTATTATTAGTTACAGCTGACACCACAGTTTAACTGTAATCTTATTAAAAATCAAAGAGCATTGACAATTTTTCGGAGTTTGCAAGAGACACCTTGGTAATGGAAAAGAGAGACCTTGCATTTAAAACAGTCTGTCATATTAGAGTCATAGAGATATACAGCACAGAAATAAATCCTTCAGTCCAACTCATCCATGCCAACCAGATATCCTAACCTAATTTGGTCCCATTTGCCGGCACTTGGCCCATATCGCTCTAAACCTTTCCTATTGATATTCCCATCCAGTTGCCTTCTAAATGTTGTAATTGTACCAGCCTCCACCACTTCCTCTGGCAGCTCATTCCATATACACACCACTCTCTGTGTGAAAACATTGCCCCTTAGGTCTCTTTGGTATCTTCCCTCTCTCACTCTAAAGCTATGCCCTCTAGTTCTGGACTCCACCACCCCAGGGAAAAGACCTTGTCTATTTACCCTATCCATGCCCTTCGTGATTTTATAAACCTCTATAATGTCACCCCTCAGCCTCCAATGCTCCAGATAAAACATCCCAGCCTATTCAGCCTCTCCCTATAGCTCAAATCCTCCAACCCTGGAAACATCCTTGTAAATCTTTTCAGAACTCTTTCAAGTTTCACAGCATCCTTCTGATAGGAAGGAGACTAGAACTTCACGCAGTATTCCAAAATTGGCCTAACCAATGTCCTGTACAGCCGCAACATGAGCTCTAAACTTCTATACTCAATGTTCTGACCAATAAGGTAAAGCATACCAAATGCCTTCTTCACTATCCTATCTACCTGCGATTCTACTTTCAAGGAACTATGAACCTGCTCTCCAAAGTCTCTTCATTCAGCAACACTCCCCAGGACCTTACAATTAAGTGTACACTCTGATTTGCTTTTCCAAAATGCAGTACCTCGCATTTATCTAAATTAAACTCCATTTGCCACTCCTCAGCCCATTGGCCCATCAGATCAAGATCGCATTGTACTCTGAGGTAACCTTCTTCGCTGTCCACTACACCTCCAATTTTGGTGTCATCTGCAAACTTACTAACTATATCTCCTCTGTTTACATCCAACTCATTTATATAAATGACAAGATGCAGTGGACCCAGCACCAACACTTGTGGCACTCCACTGGTCACAGGCCTCCAGTCTGAAAAGCAACCTTCCACCACCACTCTTTGTCTTCTACCTTTGAGCCAGTTCTGTATCCAAATGGCTAGTTCTCCGTGTATTCCGTGAGATCTAACCTTGCTAACCAGTCTCTCATGGGGAACCTTGTCGAATGCCTTACTGAAGTCCATATAGATCACATCTACCACTCTGCCTTCATCAATCCTCTTTGTTACTTCTTCAAAAAAACTCAATCAAGTTTATGAGACATGATTTCCCATGCACAAAGCCATGTTGAAGCAGATGGGTTTTCATTTACTATCTCAAAGGAAGACAGATAACTTATTCATCACAGTAGAGTCACATTCACACTTTGGACAGTACAAGGTAGTGAGCAAATCTTTTATACCTTTAACAATTCCACCCAATGGTATGTGGAAACAATTGCAGTGTTCTCAAAATGAACCTAAATAGAAATTTAGCATGTAATGTTCTCTCCTTGAATTGCTCAAAAACTACTATTCGAGTAACATGAAAACTCTTGACAATTGCAAACACTTATTTTCTGAATAAAAATCTCAAAATTTGCATTGAAATGGTTACATGAATCTTCTTGAGTGCTGTACTCAATAAGAATACATAGATCCTGGCAATCATAATAAGATAGAGAAAGTGAGGACTGCAGATGCTGGAGATCAGAGCTGAAAGTGTGTTGCTGGAAAAGCACAGCAGGTCAGGCAGCATCCAAGGAACAGGAGAATCGATGTTTCGGGCATAAGCCCTTCTTCAGGAATCATAATAAGATGACTATTCTGACTTTTTTACCTTACAGTTAGACAATATTGATGTTTACTCCATAATTATGAGGTATTGCATCATGATAAGTTTGTTAATAAAACTGACAAGCCTTTATACATTGCTCCACTGAAACTTCTGTTAAATTGATGTTAAAGGCTAACACATTATTAACTCTAAACTTAATAATTACAGAAAAATTAACTATTTGAACTCCAGTTGCTCAAGAAATAGAAGCTGAAAATAAGTTCATTGTTTGCACTACCACAACACTTGTAAATCTTTTCAGACCGAATTTGGAATATTGTGATTTCAATTTCTACAAAAGGAGCAGCACTCCGAAGGCTAGTGTGCTTCCAATTAAACCTGTTGGACTATAACCTGGTGTTGTGTGATTTTTAACTATGAAAGGATATGCTTTCTTAGGCATTGGAGGGATTCCAGACGAGGTTTACAAGAATAATCCTGGGGATAAAGAGCTTATCATAGGAAAAGTGGTTGAGGACTCTGGGTCTGTACTCTATGGAGTTTAGAAGGATAACAAGCGTAGGGCTTATACAACTAATGGTAGGGCCTTGGGTAGTATTGTAGAACAGAGGCACTGAGGGATGCAGGTACATAATTCTTTGAAGTTTGCAGTACATGTCGACATGATAGTTTAAAAGGCTTTTGGCACACTTGCCTTCATTGTTCAGCCCTTTGTGGACAGGAGTTGGGAAGTCATGTTGAGGTTGTACAGAACATTGGTGAGGCCTCTTTTGCAGTCCTGTGCCCAGTTCTGGTCGCCCAGTTATAGGAAGGATATTATCAAGCTGGAGAGTGTTCAGAAGAGATTTATCAGCATGTTGCTGGGTATATAAGGTTTGAGTGTAAAGAAAGACTGGATAGGCTAGGACTTTTTTCATTGGAGCCGTGGGAAGTTGCGAGGCAACATGATAGAAGTTTATGAAATAATGAGAGGTATAGACAGAGTTAATGGTAGTTGTCTTTTCCCTAGGATGGGAAATTTCAAGACTAGAGGGCATATTTTTAAGATGAGAGGAGACAGATTTAAAAAACATGACAGGCAAATCTTTACACAGAGGATGGTTCATGTGTGGAATGAACTTCCTGAGGAAGTGGTGGATGTGAGTACAATTTCAACATTTAAGAGACATTTGGATTGATACATGGA
The DNA here is from genome assembly GCF_004010195.1 of Chiloscyllium plagiosum. NCBI lineage: Eukaryota > Metazoa > Chordata > Chondrichthyes > Orectolobiformes > Hemiscylliidae > Chiloscyllium > Chiloscyllium plagiosum. The sequence continues at coordinate 48,577,571 of NC_057726.1, forward strand.
TAAGAACGGTTTGGAGGGGTATGGACCAGGAGGAGGCAGGTGGGACTAGTTTAGCTTGGGATTATGTTGAGCATGGACTGGCTGGACCAAAGGGTCTGTTTCCATGCTGTACGATTCAACGGCTCTATAAGGAGGAATCTGATTTAAACTAACAGAATACTGACAGGCCTGCATAGAGAGGATGTGGAGAAGATGTTTCAACCAGTAGAAGAGACGAGGGCCTGGGGCACAGCCTCAGGGTGATGGAATGACACTTCAGAATTGAGATGAGGAGGAATTTCTTCAACTAGAGTGTAGTCACTCTGTGGAATACCTGACGCAGACGGCTGTGGAGACCAAAGTCATTGACTGTATTTAAGACAGAGACAGATAGGTTCTTGATTAGTAAGGGGTTTGAGGGTTCAGGAGAAGGCAGGAGAATGGAGTTGAGAAACATATCCGCCATGATTGAATGGCGCAGCAAACTTGATTAGCTGAATGGCCAATCTTTTAGTCTTAAAACTGGGACATTCTGGATTATGAGGTCTTTTTGCAAGACAGTGACCTAAAGTTTCCAACTGGCAATATTCCATTGACTATTTTAAGATTCATTTTCTAAGTCCACCATTAAATTGCACATGTTCTATTTAAAACACTGCAATAACAATAATAACCAGGGCATACTGCAAATATAATATTGCTCCAACAGGGGGAGAAAATAAAATCAAACGGTTTCTGTGATTAAACTGTTTATGCCCACAAGGTGGCAGAACAACTCCACAGTATGTACAAAACATTTATTGTTCAAACTCTAGCACCTCTATTCCACAAAGAATGTGCTGCTCTGAGGAGTTTGTACAGAGATAAGTATTAACAAAGGTGCTTCTCCCAATGGGGTCATTCATAAAATGTTCTAACAATCTCCACTCACAGAAACAAATGACAAAATTGCAAGAAGCAAAAAAATACAATGCAGTGAGCCCCATCTACTGCATCACAGTTGTCAATGTTTGTGATTCTCTACTTTTTAATTAACCACATATAAATTTATTAACACTCTCAAAATAGCATAAAATTAATGCAATTATTTATATGCCAGATAATAATGAGTGTAACTTATTCCTTGCCTTCCACAATCTTCCCTATGAGTGTGGGTCAGAATTGATGCAGAGTATATTTGGCCTGTTAACATTGATGGAATAATCAAAGGGCAAACATTTCAGACTTGCTGGTCCTGTGAGAGCTGCTTCTCACTGGGAATGTTGATTATAAAATGAGGCGTCAAGCATTCAGTGTCTTTTAGTTCTTGAACCTATTGCATGCTGACGATGAAAGGTCAACAGGGAAATCATCAGAAAAGCAAGAAGTGCTCTTCCAGCTATTACTCGCAAAGTAATGTTTGAGCAAAAAAAAAAGCTCTTGTAGGCTATGATTCACCAAACAGACGTGCAAAATGTCAAAGCAAAGGGAACTGCAGTAAAATTGCAATCAACCCCAACTGTCCTTTCAGAGTCCTGCAGAGAACATATTTGCAATCTCTTTCAATCAAGTGTGCACAGATTCAACCAGAAGCTTTTATCATCAGGAAAGATACCTTCACCCAGACAACTCAACATTTTCAGGATTCCCAAAATATATATTGAATGCTAAAAACACTGACTCAGGTTTCGAAGTGAGATGTTAAAGGGTTCATAATTCTTTAGGAGTTCCATTATGTCTAAAATCAGGATGCAGATAGCCAGTTAAACAGGATCAGATAGGTCAGTATTGAAACAAACATGATTCATTTATGTTCAAAGCTGGAAATGGGGAATTGCTTCTCGCAGACAAAGAGTAGTCTTCAAATATATTGGTGCTTGTTTGATCATACACCAGGAAATCGGATCTACACAGCCTAAAGAAATACATGCCTAAACTAGTAACATATGGAGAAACTCAAATGAGCTGCTGCACTTCTATATTATAACCTTTACTGCTGTATGAAACTGTTTCATTTGCTTTCAACCACATTGTGATATTCTTATAAAAGCAAAATAATGTGCTTGATGGAAATCTGAAATAAATTCTTGAGGAACTTAGCAGGTCTGGCAAGATTGGTGATGTGAGAGAAATGTTTTTAAGAAGGCTCATTGGGCTTGGAAAATAACTGTTTCTCTCTAGAGATGCTGCCAGGCATGCTAGGTTTCTCCAGCACTTATTGTTTTTCTTTGTGACAGTCTTAATTGTACAAGATGCTGTATAAAAATGTAACAATGCATTTTTCTCTGATGCAACCTGCAGTTGAGAAGTGAATACAATAACAGTGACACTTTTTCTGAGTGACAACATAGCGCATTATAAACATCTTGAAACATTGTTTCACTTGTCTAATCGATAAGATTTAACAAGGTAAACATGGAGAGGATGTTTCCTCTTATGCGAGAATACAGAATTAGCAATCACTGTTTAAACCTCAGGGACTTCCCATTTCAAACAGAAAGGAGGCAAAACATTTTCTCCCAGAGGGTCATGGTTTGTCGGAACTCTCTGCTTGAAAAGGTGGTGGAAGCAGAGTCAATTAGTATTTTGTTAAGACAGAGGTGAATAAATTCTTGTTAACAAGGGGGTGAAAGGTAGTCAGGTTTAAATGGGAATGTGAATTTGAGTTTACAACCAGGTCAGCAATGATCTTATTGATGGCGGAGTAAGCTCGACAGCCTTCTCCTGCTGCAATATTTGTATATTTGCATGAACTGATCAGAGGCATTATTGTAAACTCATTACATGCTGCTAAATAATCCAAAATTCAGTCATCCTTAGACGGTTGGTTCAGGGTGACATAGTTGAGGACACTCAACTGAAGCCACCAGCAAAACATAATGTTCATATTTACCCTGAGAATGCTATGGGCCACCAATAATAGCATGTTTGGAAAACAGTCTCAACTACAAGGCAAGAAAGTGTTGTTTTAATTTTCATTAATTAAGGTAAGACTTTCTTGCTCTATATTGAGGTCCAGTACATCAAAAATGCACACATTTTGAATATCCCAAAAAATTGGTACACAGCTAAAAATAGGACTGCTGCACTTGAGAGACCCTCACAAGATGCAAACTACGAAGTAGATAGAAAAAGACTAATTCACACATTGCTTATAGAAAAAAAAATCAGAGATTGAGTAACTATAAATCAATAAGATCCAAAATAGTTGCAGATTACCAAAATGTGCGTAAGCTTTTGAGAATAATTATTAAACTAACACTGAAATGCCTTATAACCCGTTGGTGTGGCTGATCAGATTAAATAATCATTTTGAACAAATCTCAACTCTAATACAACCGAAGTCAACATATCATTTGGCTGCTTCGCGCATTCTGACCAGAAATTCCTAAAAGTAAACAATAACACACTTATTTATACTTGACTCCAAGCACCTTCCAGCCTAACAAACTAGGACCATTTCACCACTCATCCATAAATAATCGAACAAACATCTAACTCCTAATTTCCCAGAACAAAGATAATGCTTTGTCACTTTTAAGGAGAGAAATAACAAATATCTTTTTAATTGTTCTTTGAGAAGAATACAATTAATATACTAAAAGTAAATAAAAACGTGACAGCTGCAAGGGAAATCTGATCATCATGATGAGAAACAACAGGAAGTGTAAAACTAATTCTCAGTGTTGAAGTACTATAATAATACTATAACTACAGTGAAAGCTTACTTCTGAGGAATTAAAACAAAGTTTAGAGAATGCTGAAGATCAGAAATATAAGCAGTCAGTGCTGGAGAAACTCAGCAGTTCTGGCAGCATAGAGTCATAAAGGTGTACAGCACAGAAACAGACCCTTCAGTCCAACTCACCCATGCCAAACAGATATCCTAAATTAATCTAGTCCAATTCACCAGCATTTTGCCCATATCCCTCTAAACCCTTGTGATACATATACCCATCCAGATACCTTTTAAATGTTTTAATTATAACAGCCTCCACCACTTCCTCTGGCAACTCATTCCATACACACACTACCCTCTGTGTGAAAAAGTTGCCCATAGGTCGCTTTTAATTCTTTCCCCTCTCACCTTAAACCTATGCCCTCTAGTTTTGGAATCCGCTACGCTGGGTAAAAGATGTTGGCTATTTTTAAAACTTCTATAAGTAAACCCCTCAGCCTCTGATGCTCCAGGGAAAATAACCCCAGCCTATTCAGCCTCTCCTTATAACTCAAACCCTCCAATCCTGGCAACGTCTTGTATATCTTTTCTGAACCCTTTCAAGTTTCACAATGTTTGTCCTATAGCAGAGAGACCAGAATTGAATGCAGAATTCCAAAAATGGCCTAATCATTGTCCTGTACAGCCGCAACATGACCACCCAACTCCTATACTCAATCCACTTACCAAAAAAGGCAAGCATACCAACTGCCTTCTCCACTAACCTATCTACCTGCAACTCTACTTTCAAGGAACTATTAACCTATATTCAAAGGTCTCTTTGTTCAGCAACACTCCTCAGGACCTTATCAATAAGTATATAAGTCCTGCCCTGATTTGCCTTTCCAAAATGCAGCACTTCATATTTATCTAAATTAAACTCCATCTGCCACTCCTCAGCCCACCTGCCCATCTGATCAAGGTTTATTGTAATCTGAGGTAACTTTCTTCGCTGTCCACTACAATACTAATTTTGATATCATCTACAAACTTGCGAAATATACCTCCTATGTTCATACCCAAATCATTCATATAAATGACAAAAAGCAGTGGACCCAGCACTGATCCTTGTGTCACAGGCCTCCAGTCTGAAAAGCAACCCTCTACCTCTACCCTCTGTCTCCTACCTTCAAGCCAATTCTGTATCCAAATGGCTCGTTCTCCCTGTATCCCATGTGATCTTACCTTGCTCATCAGTCTACCATGAGGAACCTTGTTGAATATCTTACTGAAGTCCATATAGATCATATCCTGCTCTGCCTTCATCAATCCTCTGTTATTTCTTAAAAAAAAACAATTAGATTAGTGAGACACGATTTCTCACACTCAAAGTCATGTTGACTACCCCTAATCAGTCCTTGCCCTTCCTGTAAATCCTATCCCTCAGGATTCCCTCCAACAACTTGCCCACCACCAGTGCCAGGTTTACCAGGAGAGCCCTGACTTTTCCTTATCACCTTTCTTAAATAGCGGCACCATGTTAGCCAACATCCAGTCTTCCGGCACCTCACCTGTGCTATCCTAGCTTCCCACAAGGTTCTAGGGTACACTTGACCAAGTCCTGGGGTTATCCATCTTAATTTGTTTTAAGACGTCCAGCACTTCCTCCTCTGTAATATGAACATTTTTAAAGATTTCACTATTTATTTCTCAAGTCTTCTCGCTCCCATATATTTCTCCACAGTAAACACTAATGCAAAATACTCCCCCATTTCCTGTGGTTCCACACATATGCAGCCTTGCTGATCTTTAAGTGGCCCTATTCTCTCCCTAGTTATCCTTTTGTCCTTAAAGTACTTGTAGAATCCCTTTGCATTCTCCTAAACACTGTTTGCCAAAGAATCTCATGTCCCCTTCTTTGCCCTCTTGAATTTCCTCTTCACTATACTTCTACTGCCTTTATACTTTTGCAGGGATTCACTTGATCCCTGCTGTCTACCTCAATTTCTCCAGTCATCCAGCATGTTCCTGCACATACCAACCTGACCCTTCATGCTAGGAAAATCATGCTGTCCCTGGACTCTCATCATCTCATTTTTGATGTCTCTATGAGGAGAGAAGAAAGGGTTAACATTTCGAGTTGAGTATGACTCTGGTTTGGATTCATGACTAATTAATTGAGATTACTAGTGGAAGGATGATGACCTAAAGAAAACATTTTCTCAGGCAAAATGGAAGATCTGTGACAGTGCACTGAACCAACTCAGTCATATTAAAATGAAGGTAGTTCATGTATCAGGAAGTTTTTTGTCAAATTAGAATGTACCTGAGTTGAACTGGAAATGCAAATGAAACAGTGAAAGCTATGAATAGTTCAAAAATTTTTATCTGCTGATCCAATGTTGGATCATTTCCAGTATTAGCTGGAAAACCTGTTCCACAAGGTAATCGTTCTGAAGAGTTTAATGTTCATGTTACAGTGGTTCTACCCATTCTACTGATCTGGAGATAAGGAGTTTGGCTCTAGCATTTGGGCAGGGCATATGTTTCTGCATGAGCTCAGATGAGTTAACTTTCTGAGATAGAGTGGGGTGGAGGTTTATGGTTGTTTGGTGGTTCACAGACATGACAGGCAACAGTGTAGTTGTTCACTTGCTAATGTATTGCCTGCAAGACGTCTCCCAGATGGAATATGTGCTTTCTCCTCAAAATCTCCATGGTTTCTTTTCAAAGGTATTTTTGGTTGGGGTAGTCAGTTTCAGTCAAGATTAGAGTGGTGCTGGAAAAGCAAAGCAAATCAGGCAGCATCCGAGGAGCAGGAAAATCGATGTTTCGCGCAGGAGCCCTTCATCTGGAATGACCCTCAAACCTAATGAAGGCCTCCTGCCTGAAACGTCGATTTTCCTGCTCCTCAGATAGGCAAGTGGGCTGAGGAGTGGCAGATGGAGTTTAATTTAGATAAATGTGAGATGCTGCATTTTGGAAAGGTAAATCAAGGCAGGACTTATATACTTACTGATAAGGTCCTGGGGAGTGTTGCTGAACAAAGAGACCTTTGAGTATGGGTTAATAGTTCCTTGAAAGTAGAGTTGCAGGTAGATAGGTTAGTGGAGAAGGCAGTTGGTATGCTTGCCCTTATTGGTAAGTGGATTGAGGCAAGGTGTTGGGAGGTCATGTTGGGGCTGTACAGGACAATGATTAGGCCATTTTTGGAATTCTGCATTCAATTCTGGTCTTCCTGCTATAGGATGAATGTTGTGAAACTTGAAAAGGTTCAGAAAAGATATACAAGACGTTGCTAGGATTGGAGGGTTTGAGTTACAAGGAGAGGTTGAATAGGCTGGGGTTTTTTTCCCTGCAGCATCAGAGGCTGATGGGTGAACTTATAGAAGTTTTAAAAATAGCAAATATATTTTACCCAGGGTAGCAGATTCCAAAACTAGAGGGCATAGGTTTAAGGTGAGAGGGGAAAGATTTAAAAGTGGCCAATGTGCAACCATTTCACACAGAGGGTAGTGTGTGTATGGAATGAGCTGCCAGAGGAAGTGGAGGAGGCTGGTATAATTAAAACAGTTAAAAGTATCTGGATGGGTATATGTATCACTCTACTTTCCACTTCACTGCTACAAATTGCAATATAGCTACTAGGCAACCTCCATGACAGTTATTTACATGTATGTTTCTAAAACAGTGAACCTTTTCTCAATCACAGGATATGGGCATGAGTGGCAGAATTAGCACTTAATCCTCCTGCATCTCTTACTTCAATTTACCCAACGCACTTGATCGACATTCATCAACGGCTCTGCTTATCCTTGTTTGTTCTAACCTCTCGAGACCTAAATTAGTTCATGATGCCTGCCTAAGGTACAGCACTGAAAATGACTAGGAAAAGCGAGGACTGCAGATGCTGGAGATTAGAGTCAAGATTAGAGTGGTGCTGGAAAAGCACAGCAGGTCAGGCAACATCCGAGGAGCAGGAAAATCGACGTTTCAGGCAGGAGGCCTTCATTAGGAATGAGGGTCATTCCTGATGAAGGGGTCCTGCCCAAAACATTGATTTTCCTGCTCCTGGGATGCTGCCTGACTTGCTTTGCTTTTCCAGCACCAACTCTAATCTTGACTGAAACTGACTACGAGGAGAAAGTGAGGGCTGCAGATGCTGGAGATCAGAGCTGAAAATGTGTTGCTGGAAAAGCGCAGCAGGTCAGGCAGCATCCAAGGAACAGGAGAATCGACGTTTCGGGCATAAGCAAACTGACTACCCCAACCATAAATACCTTTGAGAAGAAACCATGGAGATCTTGAGGAGAGATTAGCATGGGGATAAAGATCATTGGCTTGAGACCTACAGCAAGCTGCAGAAGTGACAGCATCAGTGGAAGTCAGAATTTGGAAACAACAATCTGAAAAAAAATGAGCGGGTACTTGGAAAGGCTTCAATTAATTAAGGAAGATCAGCACTGATTTGTAAAAATCAACTAATCTTAATGAATTTATTGATGAAGTAATGGAGAATGTTAAAAAGTAATAAAAAATGTAGCAGGTAAAAATGTTTTAAAAGATGAAAGAAATTTTAAGGGGAACCTAAACAGCTCAACAAAGAAAAGATGCTTGAACAACTGTGTGTTAACAGTGATAACACTGTGCAGTATGGGCAGTTGAGAAATATGTAAGATACAGAATCAATTAATTTGAATTATGTTGCTACAGAAAAATCTTAAAGTTCTGTTGGCAAAGTGAATCAGAAAGGAGCTTTGGATTGGATTAAAGAAAATCCAAGCTTGCTGAAAAGCATTACTGAAAGAAAGTTATTACTTAGACACCTAATAACGGGCAAAATATTGTCACCTTCACACAAGCTTCCATTAGAGTGAGAAGAGTGAAAGGAGGGCACATCTTTCCCCAGTGATTGACAGAGGAGGCCATGACACCAGATCCTGCCACTCATGTCAATGTTGTCTTGCCAGTCCGGAAAAATGTCCAGCAATGCTGCAAGAGGTCATTTACCTTATCTGCTCTGCCAGGATAAGTGCTGCCATCTTCTTTCTGTTACTTCATGCTCATCTCTGCTAAATGAACCCAGTCCCACCAAGTCCTATGCTCTTTCAGTCTCACTATAGCACACAGTATCTTCCATCGCTCAGTGTTACCCATTCCAACCCATCAACCTATTAACACAGTGTGGCTTCTCATCTAATCACTCAGTCACTCGGGACACCTCATCACAATTCCTCCATGTGCAACAGCATTAACAACTGTACCAGGCAGTTTCATTTCACTCAATCCCTCCTTTTGTCACACTCTAGGAGAAAATGGCCCATAATAGAGAGCCAGGATGGTTGGTGGGTTGCCCGAAATTTGGTTCCTTACCCTCTATGAGAGGATCTTTGCTTTAGCGCGAAGAGACAGTGACCATTCATGTGGCAAGACTGAACCATCCATGCCCTAACAACCAAATAAGAAACATTGTCCATTACTGTATTGCTGTCCTATTACTGCTATTTTGAAAGTACTCTTAATACGCCCGAACCTCTATCCCTTGCTCAGATCATACTCTCTCTGTTGTCTCCTACAGTCACAGTGGCATCTGTATGGTCTCAGCATCCAAGAGGCTGGTCTAGCAAAACATCTCCTCCTCCATCTTTGATGAATGTTCCTCACAAGATAGCTCCTGCTCCTGCCACTGGGTGAGACACTGACACCACAGTGAGTATTCTTTCCAGATTAGAGTCAGGAGCTGCTACCACTGAGCATCCCACCACCACATCTCTGCAGCTGGCCAAGGAAAGAACACTCCCAAGCTGCTGACACTCAGAGAACTGCTGGAGAGTAGGCACATGCTCAGACCCAGGCAGAAGACTCCATGGTGTAATAGAAATGTATAAACAGAGCAACCGACAGGTTTACTGGAGGAATGGGCACATTGACAGGTTTGAATGGGCTACATCAACAATTTTTGACCATGTTGCCCCAACATGCCAATGTTGTGATTTTCCGGGACAGGTTGGCTGCTGTTATGGAGTGCCAGATCCATCACTCTCAGAGTCACCATCTCTCCTTAGCAACCTTCTCCACCAATCCCATTGCCTTGGATCATCACCATGTTCCCACTCTGCCCATCTATCTCAACTCTTCAATGCCCCATCTTACCTGCACCCCAAACCCAGGCATATCAAATCAACTCGCTAGATATATTGGCCCGCAAAGTGTTGCTCACTGTCAATAACTTCGCCTCCTGAATTAACTTGTTCCCTTCCATGCGGTGTCATCTCCCTCTCTTCACAGTTCTAATCCTCTTTGTGTCCCAGCATGTTGCCTCCAATCCCCACAGTTAAGTTCACCAGCTTCTTTCCCACAGCAATAGCCCCTAATAACAGACCTACCCTTAACTTTTAGTGAAAGGACCCCCCAAAAGTATGACCATGGCCATTCTGTGCACTAACTTGAATAGACAGCCTGGCTGACCAGACCCTTGAGCCTTATCTACTTCAATCATGTTCTTGTCTCGGAAGATCTGAAAACTAAGATCTGAATGTTGCCATCCCTATTATGATGGACTGGAGGTAGAAAGGCTGATAATATAGAGGAGAAGGAGATAAAACTGGTCTTACCAGGCAACTAATTGAACCAATTAAGAGCCACTTCCTGCCTCTGCTGTTATTTAGCCCCTGTGGTCAGCTGTGTGATGTGGGCAGTCATGATTTGGAGATGCCGGTGTTGGACTGGGGTGTACAAAGCTAAAAATCACACAACACCAGGTTATAGTCCAACAGGTTTAATTGGAAGCACACTAACTTTCAGAACACCGCTCCTTCATCAGGTGGTTGTGGAGTACGCAATTGTAAAGCACAGAATTTATAGCAAAAATTTACAGTGTGATGTAACTGAAATTATACATTGAAAAATACCTTGATTGTCTGTTGAGGCTATCTTAATGACTACTCTGCAGTACTGGCTGTTTTGGAAGTGAACACAAATCTAATGAGAATTATCTTGGATGTCATGTTGCTGAATACAAAATTTAAATTGGAGTTGATGGTGGCTAGAACTCAGAAGCAAGCTGGTAATGAGATATTTAAGGGAGTGGACACAATTGGGATACTCGTTCTTCTTTTTCTGATATCCAGAAGTTCTCTTACACACAATTGAACTTCTTTATTCCCCATCATCAAATTACCTATGGCTTTGAATCCTTATTTTTAACTTATTAATTACTATCCTGAGTGACATGTTATAGCAGGAGCTAGGCCTTTTGTCTTTGGTGGGTTAACCAGGTTTTAAATGCAAATATCTGATAGGAAGGAGTGCAGGAGGAAGTTTGTTCAATAGTGATGTAACTGGAAAGTTGACAGGAAATATTTTACTGCTTTGATGAAATATCTGGTTTCCTTTCCAAGTAGCTGAAGTGAAATGAGATTGTGACTTTTACACAGCTATGGAGTTCAGAAATAATCTCTGTTTCCACCAGATGTGCTCGTTAGAGCTGTGAGTCACCAGGAAAAGTAAAATCTCTGATTTTTACATTTTTGAACAAAGAGAGTTATTAAAAGAGAGTTTAACTGAGTATGAAAAATAAGCAACATTCAACTAGGTGTAAAACTCAACAGAACATGATTCTGGCTGACTATTATATTTGCTGCTGACATTAAACAATTTGGAAAAGTGTTACATTTCCTTGTTGGTTATTTGAAAATTAATGCAGTTCAATTAGAATTAAATTCACTTTACCATGGCAATTAAAAGAAAGGAAGAGTGATGCTTATGAAGTGTGTTGCATGACTTCAGGGCAACCACAGCACTTTCCAGCTGATAAAATAAAATATTCTTGAAGTGCAGCTCCTGTTGCAATGATTAAGTTAACTAGAGGTCCACCAAATTTATTGATGTAAAAACATAGAGTGTAAAATGGATTGAAAGTATGATACAAATATAAAGACTGTTTACAAAATACTGTCTTGGTTTCAAAAAACAGGTTAGGTCCTTTGCTTGCTTTTGGGATTACTCTACTGTTATCTTGTTCATAGCAGTCAGCAAACAAAATGTTTACACATATGTTATTCTGCACACCTATTTATAATCCTAAGTAAATACTTTTATTGGATTGTCAATGATTTTGCAAAATATTTCCTTTCCTTCCTGCAACACGCAGTATAATTTATACTATTCAAACTATCAGCATTTCACATTAACCGGTTACATTTTGGTGCCTTTATCAACATGTCTTTGCTGACTGACAAAAAAATGAATGCAAAGGCTCTTCTTTAGTTCACATACACTTCATCAAATAGTTACCATCTCCCCCAACTTAAACCTACTCAAAATTGATTGGGAATGTACCAGAAATACTAATTTCCTCCTCTTTGCACACTGCCACTGTGACCTCTCTGTTACTTCTTCAAAAAACTCCAGCAAGTTGGTTAAACCACTAGAAATTGAGGTTGCTTTAGAAATTATTAGAAAATTGTTATGACCAGATCTCGAGTGAGGTTTCTCATATTTTTTAAGTTGCGGATGGGACACACCAAATTGTTAAGATCCTGAATGAGAAGGGATTACCAGCTCCCCTTCTTTATTCTCTGTCCCATTGATTGGTTGCCAATGTTTTGTTAGTTTTTAAAGGATCCCTTCCCTTATAGATACCTTTCTCCCAGACCAAATGAATTCATTTTTTAAAAGGAGCCAATTTAACAGGCACTCTTGAAATAACAAAAAGAATAAGTTTATTAATCAGCAAGGTTAGATCTCACGGAATACAGAGAGAACTAGCCATTTGGATATAGAACTGGCTCAAAGGTAGAAGACAGAGGGTGGTGGTGGAGGGTTGTTTTTCAGACTGGAGGCTTGTGACCAGTGGAGTGCCACAAAGATTGGTGCTGGGCCCTCTACTTTTTGTCATTTACATAAATGATTTGGATGCGAGCATAAGAGGTACAGTTAGTAAG